>NW_020897763.1:241857-374254 GCF_003984885.1 Neopelma chrysocephalum
ACCGGCTGGGCACGGGCAGCGCCGCCGGGTTCTGGGTGTCAGAGGCCGGAACGGGCTCCGCTCGGGGGTGCCCAGCAATGGGGCAAGAGGCAACGGGCACAAACTGATGCCCAGGAAGTTCCGCCTGAACAGAATCACCGAGGTTGGAAAAGACCTCTCAGATCATCAAGTAGGACCTTTGCCCCGACACCACCTTGCCTACCAGACCATGGCACTGATGCCACATCCAGTCTCTTCCTAAACAGCCCCGGGGACGGTGACTCCACCACCTCCCTGGGCAGCCTAATTACAGTGTCAGATCACTCTCTCTGTGGAAAATTTCTTCCTAATGTCCAATCTAAACCTCCCCTGGTGCAGCTTAAGACCGTGCCCTCTTGTCTTATTGCTGGTCACCTGGGAGGAGAGCCCGACCCCCACCTGGCTCCAACCTCCTTTCAGGGAGTTGTAGAGAGCGATGAGGTCTCCCCTGAGCCTCCTCCAGGCTTCCATGGAAGAACAACTTCACTGTGCAGCGACCCAGCACAGGAACAGATCGCCCAGACAGGGTGTGGAGTCTCCCTTACTGGAGATATCCCAGAACCATCTGGACACTGTGCCATGTGCTCTGGGATGGCCCTGCTGGAACAGATGGTCCCTTCTAACCTGACCCATCCTGTGATTGTGCCTGGGCACCACAAAGCCCAGTGAGCTCAGAGCAGCTCAGCAGGGCTCGGTGCCTCCCCTGCCCCAGCACGGGTGAAGTGGCTACACAGTCTCTCCTGACCTGGAGCCTCTCCAGCATCCCCACGTGGTGCTGAGGGGCCGTGGTGGTTTCTCACCCCTTTGATGCCCCTTAAATGAGAAGAAACCACGAGTGTGGGAAAGGCCAGTCCGGCTTCTTGGAGGTCAAATGCTTCCAGAGGGATTTAGTCCAGTCAGGTCACTGTTGCCCACTCAGGAACTCCATCTCCAGGATGTTTTAATTCAGCTTTCTCCAAAGTCAGCGTTACAGAGACATTTATTGGCTTTCTTGCAAAAGCTTACAACACTTTTAAAATAACAATTACAAGTACTCTTACCAAAATTCAGACTGAAAGAGAGTAGGGTTAGATGGAATATTGGGAAGAAACTCTTCCCTGTGAGGGTGGGGAGGCCCTGGCACAGGTTACCCAGAGAAGCTGTGGCTGCCCCATCCCTGGAAGTGTCCAAGACCAGGTTGGACAGAGCTTGGAGCAACCTGGGATAGTGAAGGCGTCCCTGCCCATGGCAGGGGGTGGAATGGGGTGAGCTTTAAGGTGCCTTCCAACCTAAACCACTCTGGGATTCTATGAAAATTTCAAAAATTCTCACAGCTTCCTGTTTACATGAACAGCAGCATAACAACTTGAAGCAGCATCTCATATAATTATTAAGCTGATTCTACCTTTTCAATATGTTCTATTACCTTTCAGAGGGCTCAATTAAAAAAAACACAAAAGATTTTAGGCTTGAGCTCCAGCAGAGCTCAACACACCATAGAGGAAATTATGTAAACTCATTAATTTTCTGGTGAAGGAAAGATTTCACCATTGCACTTTTTTTTTCAATCTAGAAAACAAGCCCCTATGCTGCAGGAAGAGACAGCAGCTCTGCAGCAGGGGAGAGAAATTGTTGGAAGTGCTTTAGCCTTGTATTAGGGGAAGCAGAGTTAGAAACCAGACAGAGAAGTGCTCTGAGATGTTCCCTGCAAGGTGACATTACACTTGTTTGCCACAGAGTGCACGAGCCAGGCAAGTTTTACCTCAGTCTCTTGACAGCAGCCTAAAGAGTAAATTTCTCCTCTCCAGCCCTTCATGCTTTGCAGTCAGAGCCAACTGAACTGCTTCATGGTGCAGTGATTGTCCCTCCACAGGCAGCTCTGGAGGGAGCTCAGCAGACAGCCCTGCTCCAGAACCATGAGCCTGCCCTCAAAACATGCCAGCATTTGATCACAGCTCAGTAAAACAGCACTGAAAACTTGCCAGAGGGAACTCAGCTCATTCCTTACTCCTCTGCAAGGCCTTGGCTGAGCTGTTTCACCCCACTGGGGCTCGGTTCCCAACTGTGGGACAGAGATAAGCAGCTCAAGCACGCTCTGTGTGTGTAGATCTGGGAGCACTTTGCTCTGGGCACTTTCTCCTCCTGTCAGGATAACTGCAAGTTTCCCAACATGTGGCCCTCAGACACCCCACAGTGAAGCAAATACTTGGCTACAGCTTCTCACTGTCACTGTTGTGAGCAAACACACCTGTGGCAGCAGTGCTGCAGCTGGGGTGGGAGCAGCAGGTTCAGGCCCTGGGGCACACGATGCTCCAGATCCCCCAACACTGCCCTGTGAGCCAGGCTGGGGGCAGGAAAAGAGGGAAAATTTGGAGGCAAGAGTGAGGGAGGACAAGGCCTGTAAGAGGCCAGATATTTACTGTGAGGAGACTGTGTGGAATCCTTTAGGTTGGAAAATGCAGTCCAACCCAGCACTGGCAGGTCCACAGCTAAACCCATCTACAGACCTGACTTCAGGGGAAGTTGAAGGATGCTCAGAAACCTTGCACTCAGCAATTCCAGTTTTCCCCACAAGGCCATGTTTTCAGGATTTCAAAATAACACACAGTAGTATTGTAATGCCTAAGAGAAAAAGAAATGCATGGCACTCAAATGCCTCGTGCACCTGCTGTGCTGAGGCAAAGATCTCCAACACTTGACTGTTGGTCAAGTCTCTCCTGCTTCTCTCCTTTTAAAGCCACAGAGAGATTTTAGGTTTCCTTGGCCCTGCATGATTTGGATAATTTCCTTCTCAAGTGGCAGAAATTACCTTTTCAGCTCTAGTAAGACACCAGCATTTCTTCTGCAGCTTTAACTAAGTGTGCAGAAATGGGGTGCAGATCCCCAGCTTCTGAAGGCTCTGCAGTTTTCATTAATTTTTGAGTGATTAAAGATCAGAGTTACCTCTGTGAAGAATTACCACTTACAACTCCTTTTTGCCCGAGGGCTGACCAGGAGGTCCTCCACTTCATTTACTTGAATAAATAGTTGATAAGAATAAAAAAGGAAAGGCTGGATGCCACAAAACATCAGCAGTGAAATGCATCAGATCTCACAGGTCATTTGCAACATGCCCTCATGGAGCAGTGACTCAGAAGGTGAGCATTCCTCCTGAGCACTGGAGAGGCTGCAAGGAGCAGGACCTGGAATCTGGGAACCAAGGCAGTGCTCCACTCCCCTGCCTGTCAAATGAGTCACTTAAATTTCGACAACACTTAAATAACAGCCTGCATCTCCCAGGCAGCAGCAGCAGACAGCACACTACAAACACAGCACTGTCATTTCCACATTACAAAAAGTGCAGGTGTCTCCACTCACACTCACCTGACAGAGCTCTGCAGCTGAGTTTGGATTAGCAAATAATCCATACAGAAACCTCCAAGAAAAGCAGGACACACAGGCCACAGCAGGAAGCTCGAGCTGCCTTTGCTACCCCGTGTGAAGGAGCAGGACACTGCTGTGTCACTTCCCTTGGGAAGGGAAGGCAGAGCCACAGCAGGCCCAGGGACAGGCACTCCTTATGTAACAGGGATAAAGGCTGCCGTGCCTGGGAAAGCGCAGGGTTGGGAGCCAGGATTCGTGTTTGCCAAACAACTTTCCAAACATACCCAGTCTGGCTGTCAACATCCTCCCTGCTCCTGACAGCCCTGTTTGTGACAGGTGTGACGGCTGCATCTACAGCCACCTTTGCTTTTCACAAGCCCTGGCTTTGCTCCAAGGGCAAAGGCTTCCTTTCCTGGCTCAGTTCAGGGAATTCAATCCATCTGGCTGCCTGGTCTTGGACAGACCTCCCAGGACACTACGTTCAGAAGGCTCTGATCCTCATCACGATCACGTGAAACGTTTTGCCTTGAAAGTAACAAAAGGAGGCTGGAGAGAGCTGAGGAACCAGCTGGTGTGTTGCTCCAGGAAAGTGCCCAGTGACCATTTCCACTCCAGTGTTGCTGCCCTGACCATACAAGGAGCCAATCTGCAATGTTGGCAGTGCAGTTTGTCACAGACAACTCCAGTGTTCCAGGCTCTGCAGTGGGTACCTAATGACTTATACACCACTGACAATTCTCAAGTGCCAGGCCTGGCTCTGCAGTTGATCTGGAGTGGGAAAGTGCCTGACCTCTAAGAGCCAATTTTGCTGTTCAGTCTTCTTTCCAAACAATGCTGCTAAGACTGATCACTTCACACCACTAAGCAGATGTTTCACTATCTTCCATTCCATTTGCCACTGCGTGACAAGAGCAGGCAGTGGATGGGAAGGCAGAATGCTGGCAGTTATCAGAAGTGCAGTCAAGCAGAATTCAGATGTGCAGAGTCCAGAAACTGCAGAGGATGTAGTGACCCACTCTACAACTCAGGAGCCCAGACAATTCCTGTCTTTCCTCAGGCAGAAACCTCAAAAAGCACTGACAATTAACATTGGGATGGTACTTTCAGGAGAGCAGAACTACAGCCAGCTGCAGTTGGCTGGATGGATGCAAAAGCTGGAAGTATTAGTAGATTAACAGATAAAAAACAGATTATTAACACTTAGAGGCACTTCATTTTCTAGATTTAAGCAGCATTTTAAAAAGTGTATCTTCGTAAAAAACATTTGAAATGCACCTTGGAATGAACCATTCACAGTCAGTGAAGCATCACAGACATGTAGAAAGAAGAATCCTTGGGGCTCTCAGATTCCCCCTCCTTGCTTCTTTCATCACATTCCAAACATTAATAATGTCAGCTGAAGGCAGCTGACACCCTCTGCAGTGCTGCTTGAATCGACCTGGCAGTGTCTTCTGTCACAGGGGACAGGTGAGTCACTGCAAAAGGTGGACAAGAGGCATGCAGGCAGTGGGACTGCACTGCCCCCTGTACTGGAGACTCAGCAGATGCAGAAAGATTAAAAAAATAAATAAATTTTAAAAATGTAACATCTAAAAACTGGTTCTAGTTTCCTCTTTGTCCTCTATTAAGAGTTAAAGTAGAGCCCCATAGCTGAGCTCCTCTCTCCTGATAGGAAACCTGAGCAGGGAGAGCAGGATGAATCACTGCTACTGGCACCACCAAGTGTCACACAATTTTTCAGGGCATTTCTCCCCTCCTAAAAAAGTCTTGTACCAGCTTGTCAAACGTCCGTGAGGAATTCTGCTTTAGGACATTTAAGGGAGTGAGTAAATACTGCTCTGCAAATCCAGCTGTAAAGTGCTCCTTGGAAACAGGTGCCTGGCTAACAGCAGTGGCTGCTCCTGCTGCTCCCAGCTCTTCCCCACTCAGCTTTCCCTTCCCTTTTTCCTCATCCCTGTGACAAGTGCAACCTTCTTTTGAGCAGAAAGCTGGCTCACAGTGGTGCTGCTGAGGAACCTCAGCACCTGTTAATGCTTCAGGTTTCTCAGTACATTTCTCTGGGGACTCAAAAACAACCCCTTGGGGCGCAGAATGCCGTGCAGCTCTTTTCCAGAGACACATGGGGTCCTGCCCCCTCCTTTGGCTTTGCTGCTGCACAGACTCTGGCAAAGGCTTTGGGACTTTGAAGTCAGGAAGTACCTGGGGGGTAGAGCTCAGGTATTCCTGAAAGTAAACCTGGCACATGTTGCCCTTCACAATGGGAATGATCGAGCAAGGTTTCAGCCACTTCACAAACTCGCACAGCTCCGAAAAAGACGAGTGATCCGAGTACGGGATGGGGTGGATCTTGGGGTGGGTGACTTTGACAGGCCTGCCCGTGGGGAGGATGGCAATGGTGGGGTGCAGAGTGTTCCAGGTGACCAGGGTATCCCAGCGGATCTCGGCAACATCCACGGCGCGGATCCACCCGGCCCCTTCCTCGGCGGTGAACACATCCGGCAGCTCCAGCAGCCGCATCTGCTCCAGGCGCCAGGGACTCACCACCACCCAGGTGCTGAACTCCACCGCCAGGTCCACCAGCAGCGCCTCCTTGCCCAGGGTGTACACACCTGCCAGGGGAGCCGGGTGTGGGACAGGGTGGAGAGGAACAGGAGCCCTGCCAGGGGGGGCTGCCAGCCCGTGACCACCAAACCACCCCCTCCGGAGGGGGTAAGCAGGTGGCTCCAGTTAATGTGAGTTACTCAGATCTTTAAAGCTGGCGGGATGAGGGGCTGGCACTCACCGATGACGACGTGGTGGTGCGGGTGGGCGCGGATGAGGCGGGCGGCCTGGCGTGTGGCCAGCTGGCGCGAGGGCAGCGCCCGCTGCGGGTGGCAGTGAGTGTTGTCCAGGTACAGCCGGTCGATGCGGCGGCCCCTCAGCAGCGGCTCCCCCTGCATGGAGCTCGTGTAGCGGAAATCTCCTGCAAGGGACAAGGTTGTCAGCATTTGCCCAGAGAGGGTGTGGAGTCTCCCTCAGTAGAGATATCTCAGAACTGTCTGGTCACAGTTCTGCGCCGCGTGCTGTGGGACAACCAGACGACCCGCTGTGGTCCCTTCTGTCCTGGGATTGTGTGATGGTGGGACCCTGCCCTGTACCTGTGTAGAGGATGGTGCCGAAGGTGCCCTCGAAGAGGAACATGACGGAGCCGGGGCAGTGGTTGGAGTCGAGCAGCGTCACCGTCACCTCGTCCAGCACGTGGCTCTGCCCCACCTCCAGTGGCCGGATCCAGCATGTTGGCACCTACAGAGACCAGGTGGAGAGGGCAGGGCAGCGCAGGAGGGGAGATGGGGGCACCTGGGTGATGAGGGCTGAGTGGGACAAGTGGGCGATGGAGATGCCCAGGTGAGGAGGGCGGGGCCAGACAGGTGGGCAGGTGGGGACGCCCAGGTGATGAAGGCAGGGCCGGGCAGGTGGGGCGATGGGGGTGCCCAGGTGATGAGGGCCGGGCCATACCATACCATACCATACCATACCTACCCGTAGGCGGCTGTGCAGGAGGCGTGCGGTGATCGGGGAGCAGTACAGCGGGCGGCTCCAGGTGCTGGACAGCCCCACCGTGTGGTCCGCGTGCATGTGGGACAGGAAGAAGAGGCGGGCGCCGGCCGCCCTGCGCAGGCTCCAGAAGTCCACGGCGATGGGGGTCCCGGCCAGCACCGTCCCGCTCATGGCGGGCGGGACCCGCGCCCCTCACAGCGAATTTGGCGGGAAGAGCCGCGCATGCGCGGGAGGCGCGGGGGCCGGGCCGAGCGTCAGGGGCGGGGTCACGTGGGCAGGGGTCACGTGGGCGGGGCCGGGGACCAGAACCGGGACCGGGACCGGGATTGGGATTGGTACCGGGACCTGGGACTGAGACTGGGATTGAGACCGGGACCGGGACCTGAGACGAGGACTAGGACTGGGATTGGGACCGGGACCGGGACCTGGGACTGAGACTAGGACTGGCATCGGGACCGGCACCTGGACCAGGATCCGGACCTGGCACTGGGATCGGGACCGGGATAGGTTCCGGGACCTGGGCGTGAGACTAGGACTGGGACCGGGACCTGGGCCTGGGACTAGGACTGGAATTGGGACCGGGACTAGGACCTGGGACTGAGACTGCGATCGGGACCGGGACTTGGGAGTGGGTCTGCGACCAGGACTAGGATCGGGACCTGGAACTGGGACTAGGATCGGACCCAGGACTTAGGCCCGGGACCATACCGGGGCTGGCCGTTGCCCGGGGCCGGGCCGTGCCGGGGCCATGCCGTACCTGGGCGGCGAGGAGGCGCTGCGGGAGCTCCGCCGGGCCCTGTCCAACCCGCACGTGCAGGCGGACCCGGTGCGGTACCGCGCCGCCGTCCTGCGGGTCATCCGGTACGGCGGGGGCTGGGGGGACCCGCACCCGGGGGACCCGCACCCGGCCCGGCCCGACCCGCGTGTCCCCGCAGGCTGATGGCGCAGGGCGCCGACGTGTCGGGGGTGTTCCCGGAGATGGTGAAGGCGGGCGCGGTGCCGGACGTGGTGCAGAAGAAGCTCGTGTCGCTGTACGTGCGGGCACAGGCCCCGCGGCAGCCGCAGCTGGCGCTGCTCGCCGTCAACTCCCTGCGCAAGGACTGCGCCCACCCCAGCCCGGCCGTGCGGGGGCTCGCCCTGCGCACCATGTGCGGCCTCAGGTGCGGCGGGGCGACCGGGGTGGTGGTCCTGGGCTGGGGGTGGTGATCCTGGGGCTGGGGTGGTCATGGGACTGAGGGTGGTCATGGGACTGAGGGTGGTGGTCATGGACTGGAGTGGTGGCTCTGGGGCTCAGGGTGGTGGTCATGGTCTGGGGATGGTGGTCCCAGACTGGGGTGGTGGTCATGGGCTAGGGTGGTGGTGCTGGGCTGGGCTGGTGATCCTGGGCTGAAAGTGGTGGTCGTGGGCTGGAGATGATGGTCCTGGGCTCGAGGTGGTGGCTGTGAGGCTGGGGGTGGTGGTGGTCATGGGCTGGGGGTGGTCCTGGGGCTGGGGCTGGGGCTGGTGGTCCTGGGACTGGGGATGGTGGTCCTGGGGTTTGGGGTCGTGGCTGTGAGGCTGGGAGTGATGGTCGTGGGCTGGGGTTGTGGTGGTCCCAGACTGGGGTGCTGGTCTTGGGTTCTAGGTGGTGGTCATGGGCTCAAGGTGGTGGTCCTGAGGCTGGGGATAGTCCTGGGGCTGGGGTGGTGGTCCTGGGGCTGGGGACATGCAGGTGCTGAGAGCACGTTCAGGCCTCAGGGCTGTGCTGGGCTCGCTGCGCTGCCTCTGGATTGTCGTGGCTGTAGGGCAGAGAGAGGAGGAAATGGAGGGAAATTAAAGGCTGAGAGGGTTGGGGCTGTTCAGGCTCTGGTACCCCCTGACCTGCCCTCCTGCAGGATGCCCGGGATCCAGGAGTACCTGCAGCAGCCCCTGGTGAACGGGCTGCGGGACAAGGCGTCCTACGTGCGCAGAGCGGCCGTGCTGGGCTGTGCCAAGATGGTGAAGCTGCAGGGGGACTGTGAAGTGGGTAAGGGGCTCTCAGGGGCTGTGCCCCTGGGCTGAGGGTGGTGGTTCTGGGGCTCAGGGTGGTGCTCCTGGGGCTGGGGGCACACTGAGAGCGTGTTCGGTGCTCTCTAGGGCTGCGCTGGGCTCGCTGTGCTGCCTCTGGGTTGTTGTTGTGGCTGCAGGGCAGAGAGAGGGGGAAGTGGAGGGGAATTAAAGGCTGGGGTGTTCACCTGGAGAAGAGAAGGCTCCAGGGAGACCTGAGAGCCCTTTCCAGTGCCTAAAGAGGCTCCAAGAGAGCTGGAGAGGGACTTTGGACAACAAGTGGAGGGACAGGACAAGAGGGAATAGCTTCCCATTGGCAAGGGCAGGGTTAGATGGGATATTGGGAAGGAATTTTTGGCTGTGAGGGTGGTGATGCCCTGGCACAGATTGCCCAGAGAAGCTGTGGCTGCTCCATCCCTGGAAGTGTCCAGGGCCAGGTTAGGTAAAGCTTGGAGCAACGTGGGCTAGTGGAAGGTGTCCCTGCCCATGGCAGGGGGTGGAATGAGATGAGCTTTAAGTTCCCGTCCAACCCAAACCATTCCATGATTCTGTGGTCCATGTGTATCAGACTGTTAATGATGCAGTGCCCCTTCCCTCCCTGCTCTTCCAGGGCCTCCCACAGCGCACAGCCATCCCTGAAATCTCTGATCAGCCAGGGGCTGTTCTCACCCCCACAGATATTCAGGGAAAAGCTGTGCCAAGGGCAGTCGTTACTGTAGGGCTGGTAGTTTTGGTGGCTCCTTCTCCCAGTTCAAGCCATATATTCTCCTTGTGACTAATACTCATAGACTGATTAAGCTGCAGTGTGCCAGCAGAATTTGATAGCAGGACCTCTGCTCCTTTGCAGATGGTGCACTGGTGAACGAGCTCTACAGTTTGCTTCGTGACCAGGATCCTATTGTGGTCGTGAACTGTCTGAGGGCCTTGGAAGAGATCTTGAAGAAGGAGGGAGGAGTTGTCATCAACAAACCCATTGCCCATCATCTCCTCAACAGGTTTGTTGTCTTTGATACTGATGAGGTGCTGGAACCTTCATTCTTGTTCTTGTGTTTTCTGTGCAGAGAGGGCATTTCTGGAGAGGACTTGAAGGGACCCTTGTCAGGCACCCAAAGATGGAGGTGCCCATCCTAAAGATAAACTGAATGACTTTTAGGCTAAAGTCTTAAGAGTAATCTGGAATGCCCTGCTTTTCCAGGGAGTCTTTGCTTCAGCTGGTGGTTTGTTTTGGAACTATAGGTTAATGTGATTAATTTTTTAGTGATAGTACACACAATATATTTGTAAACAGGTATGTTTTTATTATGTCTCTCCAGATCCATTGAAAAATATATAACTTATCCTTTGCTTGAAGAAATGAACTTATCTGCAGATAATTCTGCATGAGCTGGGAAAAGAGGGGTATTGCTCTGCCCAGGGTTCTTGTCAGTGTTGCTGTCTGGCCTAAACACCAGTAAGAGTGCACATGACTGATCCCGAGTTAATAACTGGGCAATTCTCTTGAGATAAAAAGTGTGCTACCCCCTTGGTTTGGAACAGAGACCATAAGAAACTCAGAGACTGAGGTCTCTGCTCTGCACAGCCCAGATCCTTGTGCACTCCCTGACTCCTGCACATTGTGTTTGTTGTCCTGGCAGGATGCCTGACCTGGATCAGTGGGGGCAGAGCGAGGTGCTCACCTTCCTGCTGCGCTACAAACCCCGCAGCGAGGAGGAACTCTTCGACATCCTCAACCTGCTGGATGGTTACCTCAAAAGCAGCAGCCCCAGCGTGGTGATGGCAGCCACCAAGCTCTTCCTGGTGCTGGCCAGGGAGTACCCAGACGTGCAGGCAGACGTTCTGGTGCGGGTGAAGGGCCCGCTGCTGTCTGCCTGCACCTCGGAGAGCAGGGAGCTCTGCTTCACCGCGCTGTGCCACGTGCGCCAGATCCTGGGGAGCCTGCCCGGCCACTTCAGCAGCCACTACAAAAAGTTCTTCTGTTCGTACTCAGAGCCCCACTACATCAAATGCCAGAAGATGGAGGTGTTGTGTGAGCTGGTGAATGATGAGAATGTTCAGCAGGTGCTGGAGGAGCTGAAGGGTTACTGCACTGATGTGTCGGTGGAGCTCGCCCAAGGGGCGATCTTCGCCATAGGTGAGAGCTGTGCCTCGCCTGGACCTTCCAGGTGGGCTGTTCTCTGCTGAGCTGTGTCTGGGCAAACACCAGATCACTGCTCTGTGCTGCAGCAGTACAAGACCAACCTCCCCAGCAGTGTTTTGTGTCACTGTGTTTCTAAACCACAACTGAGCTGATTCTTTTGGAAGTCCTGGCATTCAGGTTGTGCAGACAGTTCTTGACTCCCATCCTCTGATGAGATGCTTTAAAGAAATTGCATCATTTCATCTTGTTAGTCAGCCTTATAGTCTTCAGTGAAGCTTTGTAGTGGGTGGAGGAGCTCCAATACCTGCTTGTTCTGTGAGTTGTGATGGGGGCAGAGTTAAGGGGATTTGGGATGCTTTGGTTTTATTTTTGTAAGCTTTAAAATAGGTGAGTTTTTACAGTATTCGTAAGGGTGAAGCTGGGGATGCTAAAGTGCTTTTCTTAATGTATTACATTTAAGGAAAGTTCAGAAATCTTCTGAGGCATGGCCTCAAAAAAAGGAACATGTCCCTTGTGTGGAGAAGAAGCTCATTTGACTGCACTTTCATAAGTGGTTGTCAGAAAGGAAAAGAGAGAGACTGTTTCTTTAAAATGGGTTTGTGATGAATAGCTGGGCTCATGGTTCCTATTTCACTCTGATAAAAGGTTGACTTTTGTATGTCTTTTTGGCATCCTTGCAGGCAATATTGCCAGGACTTACACAGAGCAGTGTGTGGGGATTCTGACAGAGCTCCTGGGCCTTCAGCAGGAGCACATCACTTCAGGTAACCATCTGCAGGCTGCTTACCTGGCTTGTGCCTTCAGGAAGTGGCCTTGCTGGGGCTTGTGATCCCAAAATCAAGGCTCTTGAAGGCGTTTGGCTTTTAATTTATTGGCACCTTCATGTGGAAGTTTTCCTGGTGGGTTTAGGGGTACTAAGTGTGTTCCTTCCATAGGAACTGCTCTTTGTGGGGAAGGAGGACATGGTTGTAGCTGTGTTCTTGATCCTTTCTGCCTGCCACCTGCTGAATTAGGGAGTGAGTGACTCAGCAGAGACATTTCAGTGTCTATTTGAGGGCCAAGATGATTAATAGATCTTTTAAATCTCTGTGATTTCTGTTCCTCATATAATAGTCTGATTCAATTGTACCCAGGCTTCTTTTTTTCTTCTGCTGCCCTCAGATCTACCTTCACATCACTGCTGCTCCTGCTGTTCTCTTTTAACTGCTCTGCTCTCAGTTTAAAAACCACGCACTTGCCCTCAGCTGTTGAATTCAATCTCAGGAGCTGCTGGTGTTTCTGAGTGGGCAGCAGAACCTTTAAAATTTACGACCTAAAGTTCACGAGACTCGTTTTGAATCGGGGTTAGTTTTAATTTGTCATTCCAACCTCGTGTGTCTGAAGCATCGTGAGTCAGTGCCCTTTTAAAGGCTGGCAATGTCCAGAAGAGAGATTGCTTTCCAGCAGCCAGAGGAACAATCTGAAGCCTCAATGCTTTATTTTAGACTTGATGCAGCTTTGCTCTGACAAACGCAGTGTCATGGGACTTGGAAGGAGGGTGTCTCAAATCATAGTCACAAGCAGGGCACTGACCTTTCTGGCTAAGATTTGTAGAATCTCTTAAACAAGGGGGGTTGGATTGATTTTTTTTTTTCCCCTCTGGTGGTTTTTGTGACTGCTGGGGATGCTCATAACTTGCTTTCCTTGCAGCAGTGGTCCGGGCTTTCCGGGACCTGGCTTGGCTGTGTCCCCAGTGCACAGATGCCGTGTGCCAGGCACTGCCTGGCTGTGAGGACACCATCCAGGACAGCGAGGTGAGGTGCCAGTGCTTGAGGATGAGTGAACAGTAACTGTTTGGTAAAAATCAGAAATCGTCAGCCATATTCTCCCAATCTCTGTATTTCACCATCTTTCTGGCACACAGCACCCCTTTGCTGTTGTTTTCTGTGGTTCCTTCAGGGCAAGCAAGCACTGATCTGGCTCCTGGGCACACATGGGGAGAAGGTCCCAAATGCTCCCTATGTTTTGGAGGACTTTGTGGAGAATGTGAAGTCGGAGACGTTCCCAGCAGTGAAGATGGAGCTCCTGACAGCGCTGGTGCGACTGTTCCTGTCCCGTCCTGCCGAGTGCCAGGACATGCTGGGCAGGCTGCTCTACTACTGCATAGGTGGGTTCCCTGCCTTCTGTTCCACTGACAGGGTTTTTGGGACAGGGTTTTTGGGACCTGATTTGGCCCTGTCCCCAGTGCAGGGATGCTGTGTCAGCATCCTGGCTCTGAGCAGACTGTCCAGGGCAGCAGGGTAAGGTGGCTTTATGCCTTAGGCTGCATGAAATCATAGAATCCTATAATGGTTTGGGTTGGAAGGGACCTTAAAGCTCATTCCACCCCCTGCCATGGGCAGGGACACCTTCCACTAGCCCAGGTTGCTCCAAGCCCTGTCCAACCTGGCCTTGGACACTTCCAGGGATGGGGCAGCTGCAGCTTCTCTGGGCAACCTGTGCCAGGGCCTCATCACCCTCTGAGTAAAGAATTCCTTCCCAATATCCCACCTAACCCTGCCCTCTGTTAGTTAAAAACCATTCCCCCTTGTCCTGTCACTATGCCCATGGACAGGCTTACACTGTATCCCTGAAAATCTGTTTTTAGTAATCAAGGGTTAGTACTCTGGGGAAATCTGGGTGATACAATTATCCATAATTTCCATCTCTCTGATCCCCAGAGGAGGAGATGGACATGGCAGTGCGGGACCGAGGGTTGTTCTACTATCGCCTTCTGCAGTCTGGGGTGGAAGAAGTGAAACGGGTCCTGTGTAGCCCCAAATCTGACCCTTCTCTGGGGCTCCTGGGCAACCAAACCAAGCAACCTGTGAATGCTTGGGCTTGGGAGTTTAACACTCTCATCCCAGTTTATGGCAGAGAACGCTGGGCACTCGCCACTGCTCACCAGCCTGTGGAACCCTCCTGCTCTGGTCCTCCTTGTACTGACTCCAGGAGCAGAGACACAGGTAACCTGCCCCACCTTCCTCTGGGATCCATTTTCCCCTTGTCAGTAGGTCACAGAGTCATGGAAACACAGAGTGGTTTGGGTGGGAAGGGACCTTAAAGCTCATCTCATTCCACCCCCTGCCATGGGCAGGGACACCTTCCACTATCCCAGGTTGCTCCAAGCCCTGTCCAGTCTGGCCTTTGTGGATCTGTGAGCTGCACCTCACATGTTTGTGGTTTCCTTTCAGAGTCACTGATTTCTGAGGGGAGTAAAGAAGTCCTCAAGGTTCAGCCCAGCACAGGCAGCCTGAGCCTGATTCCTGATGCTTCCTTGACTGCAGAACAGTTTGAGAAGACGTGGCTGAGCTTGGACACGAGCTGCCACCTCTCCCTGCCCTGGTGTGGGCCTGTCCCTCCAGACACCATACAGACAGCCCTTCATGTTGTCCACATCCAGACTATTGCCATGAGCAAAGCGGGTGCCCAGCCCTGGAAAGCTTATCTGAGTGCTCAGGATGACACAGGCTGCATCTTCCTGACAGAGCTCCTGCTCCAGGCGGCAGATTCGGAGCTGCAGGTGTCTGTGAAGCAGAGTGAGGCAAAGCCAGAGGCACTGCAGAGCTTCATCTCGGCCTTGAGGACAGTCCTGGAGGCCGTGGCTGGACTGGGGTCCTGACAGGTCCCTGCTCCCAGCAGGATGCCTGCTCAGGGCACAGGAAAAGTTGATTTCTCTGGCTTCATTTGCCATACCTGATGCTGGTGTGGTACTTTTAAACTGCAGGAGTGTTGGCAGCCCTTTCCTGGGCCTAGGAAGCACAGTGTGGTGTGGGGGGAGCTGCAGCTGGAGCTGGTGAAGGGTCTGCCCTCCCCCTGGGCTGGGGAAGGGACAGGGTGGTTCTGGAGTGAGTCACAACTCATCAGTGATGATCATCATGGGACACCAATGCCACTGATGGAACCAGAACTGAGCAGAATTCAGGGATGTGTTTTGGAGAGTGTTTTTCCTGAGAAGTATAAATAATTTAAAAAACAGTTCAGAGGCACCAAGACTCTGCTACTTACCTCACATTAAGAGGAACAGTGCAATGAAGAGAGGAGTGTTTTATTCTTGGCTTCCTCTACATGTGATTTAGTTTTCTGTCTGATAGAAGGATTGATGGGAGCTTCACTTAGGGGTGGACAGAGCTCTGCTGTGCCAGAGATGGGTAGACAGGGTACATCCTGCTCAAGAGAACCAACATGTTTCACTTGCAATAGAAAGAAGTTGAAACATGTTACTGAGGTCATGAATTGCCTTCTCTGAAGTTCCCCCTCAGCTCCCTGTGCTGTTGCCATACTGAAGAGACTCCTTGGCACAAGGGTGATGCACACAGGTGAGGCACAGGTTACTCTGACAGGGCTTTGTGGTACTATGTAATAAGCACAGACTTCTTTAACCCTGTTCTGTAAGATTTCTTGTCATTCTGAATTTCTTTTGTGGCTGCATTGTACCTTCAAATCACAGTATGCCTTCCATGCACTTCACTGGAACGCTGCTCTCACTGTTAAACAGCAAGTTTTAGACTTCTGATTTTCCTAATAAAAATGTGAACCATTCTTGGCTGATTTCTGGAGTATTTGTTCCTTCAACTCAGATGTGCAGGATGGAGTCACCTGATCACTGCTGTGGATCCACACAGAACTGCAGTCCAGCTCCTGCCTCTGTGTCCAACAGGGCTTTTCTCTCTGAACTTCCTTGGAGCAAAGCTTTAAGGGGCAATTGGCCAATAATTCATTTCAGTCTCATCTGCCAAATTACTGTAACGGGTGAACTACCTCTGGGTGAACTCAAAGGGAGATCAAAGTCAGCTGTAGTAGAGTTCCTGTTAACAGTTCCCACAATGTTGTGTCCCTGTCCTTAGGGAGAGCTGCACTGGAGCATTGGAATTATGTGGTTTTCAGCAAAAACCTAGGTGATAACTTGTTGGCAATCCATCATTTACCCTGCTGTGACTAGACCAACTCTGGTCTCTGGGAAGGGACTTGGAGCTTCCAGCCTTTCATCCAGACCCCGTTCTTGATGAAGGAACAGGTCCCTTCCCACCCAAACCATTCCGTGCTCTGGGATCTGTGTGCTGTGTGTCCATCAGGGCTCCTGGCTCCTCCTGGAAACTACTTTCCTGATCCCTCAAGGCAAAACCTGTTTATGATTCTAAGCTAAAAGGGGAACTGTGGATTTTCCATGCTGTTTTAGAGACTCCACCAGTCACAGCATATTCCAAGTTCGAAGCCTTTTCAGTGAAGTGCAGCCCCCCAGTGCTCACCCTGGACCCCTGGCAGTGATGGCTGAACATGGTGCTCAAGGAATTGGGATGATGGGGTGCTCGGAGTGGTCTCCAAGGTGTGCCCACCTTTGTGGCACAGTGCACACCCGGGGCACTCATGCCCCACTCTCTGTGCCCGCCCTGCTGCGAGACCCCACATCAAGGGTGTGTGGTTTTAAAAGAGGGCGCCAGGGCCCCGTGCTGGGTGGTTTGTTGTGTTATTTGCCCACGGTATCTGCTACGTACTAATTTCCTCTCGGGCTGGTGATGAAGTCAGAAAACCACAGCCCGTGCTCTGCTCCCGGCCGGTGCCTTCCACTGCGCACGCACTTGACATGTCCCTTCCCGGCAGGGCCAGGCCAGGCACACTCCGTCCCCGGCACCATGGACCAAAGGGAGATCCTGCTACAGAACCTGGAGAGGGCCCAAGGCAAGAAGCTCAACCGAGGGGAGTTTGCAGACGAGTTTTTGGTAAGTTCCCTCAAGGCTCTGCTCGGTGTTTCTGCTCGTTTTGAAGGGACAAGATCTGCGTGTGACACTAAGATTGT
Organism: Neopelma chrysocephalum; assembly: GCF_003984885.1. Taxonomy (NCBI): domain Eukaryota; kingdom Metazoa; phylum Chordata; class Aves; order Passeriformes; family Pipridae; genus Neopelma; species Neopelma chrysocephalum. Next base: position 258,732 of record NW_020897763.1, read on the forward strand.
CTAGGGGTTTTATAACAGAAAGTCACCCAGGAGTTAACTGGGCTAAAAGGAATGTAAAGACAGAAGAGGAATTTAATAGTTTGCATTTGAATTGTTTGCTTTTTAGCTAATTACCCGAGTGCTTCCTGTTTTCTGCTTTGTGAATGCACTTGTCAAGGCACAGTTTCACTTTGCCTGGTAACAGAACGGGGGTACAGAGAGGAATATGGACCCTCTTCCCCTTCTCCCCATTGCAATCTGTTATACCTGTGACACGTGTGTTCTTGCCAGGGATCTCCAAAGCTCCTTGAATTAGCTTTTCCTTTTTATGATAGAGCACAGGTTGCCCAGAGCAGCTGTGGATGTCCAGTCCCTGGAATTGTCCAAGGCCGGATTGGACGGGGCTTGGAGCAACCTGGGGTAGGGGAAAGTGTCCCTGCCCACGGCAGGGGGGTAGAACAAGATGATCCTTAAGGTCCCTTCCAACCCAAACCATTTTATGATCTGGGATCTCTGTGCTGTATGACCAGCAGTGCTCCTGGCCCCTCCAGGAAACTATTTCTTGTTCCCTCAAAGCAAAATCTGCAAAAAGTGCTGATGGCTCCTACCACCCCCTGCATTCTGCAATGCCCAGCTACTTCAGATCTGTGCAGTGCCCTGAATTTGTGAGCTCTCTGACATGTTTTTATTTGTTGGGGTGCCAGGGGTGAGGCTCAGATGGCAATGCACCATCTCAGAGCTAAACCTGGTGGCTGGTGATGGCTCTTGGTGTGTCAGCTGGAGGCAAGTGGCTCTGGCAGGCTGTCTGGGCTGCTCTGAGAAGCAACAACATTGCCCAGCTTTAACAGACATCGGGAAGGGTAAACCTGGTACCTCTGTGAGATCTGAGATGTGTCAAACACCAGACTAAGCCCTGGCTGCAACGATGGGCCCTGGGAAGGCAGAGGGGTTACTGATGGGTCCCCACGAGATCCAGCCCTGCTTTGTTGTACCAGCCAAATCTGGCACTTCAAACACTTGGGAAAAGCTGAGTGCTTGGTTTCCAGGTGTCTGGGGTAGAGGGAAGTGATTAATCTGAGCCTGCAGTGACAGTCTGTTGTTCCATGGAACAAAGCGCTGTCACAGGCTGCTGAATTTCCCCTCTCGCTGGCAGGCTGTGCTTTGTGTGTGAGGCAGCAAGCTCTGAGCCCTGGTGCACAAACTGCCTCCAGCAGCCAAATCCATTCATTTCTGACCAAAATTGCCGGTAGAAGTGGTCAAGGCTGCATTTCCTCTTGTATGGGATAAGATCCTCCCAGTGTGACCCGAGTTGCCGCCACTTTTGCAAGGCAGAGGCTTTCCAGGCAGTTGTGTTGGCTTGTGTTTCCAAACTAGATAGAAATGTTCAGTGCCATTTCTCCATCCTAATTCCTGCCCTCTCCCTGTGTGACCAAGCATTTGTACATGCAAATTGTGGTGGTGTTACTGTAAATTACAGGGGGGCTGTTTGAGTCCCCTTTTCCTGTCTGTGCAGTCTCACAGATGGAGTTTGATCCTTACTGCTCTACACACTGGAACAATTTCCCCAGGGCAGTGGTCACAGCCCCAAGGCTGGCAAAGCTCAAGGAACGTTTGGACAGCACTCTCAGGCACAGTAGGATTTTGGGATGTCCTGTGCAAGGCCAGGAGTTGGACTTGATGATCCCTGTGGGTCCTTTCCAAGTTGGGACATTCTGTGACTCCATGATTCTGTGATTCTCACTTGCTGTCCCATATTGCAGGCAATTCCCAAGTGGTTTTATGTCAGATTATTCAGGGATAGAAAAGTAGGATGATTCAGGGCCTCAGCTCTGGGAACCCCATGTTCTTAATTAATGGACACGTGGACTGTCCTGGGCCTCCTGTACCCTCTCCCTGACACATTCCATCAGGTCTGTGAGATGTAACTCCTGGGGTCTTGTGGCTGAATTTGGCGTTTTAAAACTGCAGTTTAATGTTAGAAACCAGCAACTCTGACTGAGACAAAAAAACATGAAAGAAAAAATTACAGCAAGGATGGTGCTTCTGAAGTTGATGGTAACAAATAGTGTGTGTTATTTAGAAGCTGATGGCAGTGAAATAAAATTCTATCATTTGTTAGGAGACAGATGCTTCAACTCTCTGTGAGTGCTTTATCCTGGAAATGAGAGAGATGAGAGATTTGCAGCCCTAAGGGTCTGTCCCAGGACTCCTTGTCCCCTCTCTTTCATCAGTCCATGTTGCTACTCTGCTCTGGCTGCTTGTGCTCCCTTAGTGCATCATGGATGGGGGCATCTTTAGCAAAGTGAGATGAATCAATCAATTTGTCTGTCTTTTCTGATATCATTTGTTGAAGGTGGTTTAACAGTGTCACTCCTCTTATCTGGGTGCCAACTGTACTGAGAGTAATTCCCCCTTGTCTCACTTGTGAGGGCGATGCTTTGTGTCACTTCAGGAGCCGACGTGTGGGCACTGCCTCAGCACACACTTTCCATTCTTCAGAAGCCTGTGCTGGGGCTCTCAGGTGGTTCTGTCTCTGTTCTTACTCTGAGTATCTCGAGAAAAGCCACTCAGGAAAGAATTAATGGTGCTGACCTTGCTTTGTGGCAGCAAACCTGACCCCTGGAGACCTTCACGCGTGCTCTCCAGTACTGTGCTGGATGTAACACCTCTGCTGTAATTTGTTCCATTCTTTTATCACAGAAGCTGAAAAGGCAGACAACAAAGTACAAGCTGGATAAAATCTACCCTACAGCAGCAGCTGAGCAACCAGAGAATGTCAAGAAGAACAGATACAAGGACATCTTACCTTGTAGGTTGGAAATGGCACATGTTTCTATTCAGCCTTTTGTTTTTCCAGCTCCAGTGTGTTCTCATCCTCCAGCACTCGCCTGCACAGTTGTTGTATGGGAGCATCTCACTGCTGGCTCTTGGCCTTGAATCCTGCTGTTCACATTTAAGGCTTTGGCTGCTGCAGTCCATGCTCTGGAAGACTTTGGCACATATTGATGCTCTCAGGCACACAGTGTGATTTTGGGGTTTTCCTGTGCAGGGCCAGGAGTTCGACTTGATGATCCTTGGGGGTCTCTTCCAGCTCAGGATGTTCTGTGATTCTGTGATATTTCTAGAGACAGAAGAACCACTGTTCTCTAGGACATACATCCCTCAATGATTATCCTTGAAAGCTTTCTGGGTGGCATTGCAAGCACTGGTTTTCCAAGGCTTTCTAGAAAATGGCTTTGGACAAAGATGTCTCCATGATGTACAGGCAAAACCTGCTATGGTTTGTCCTGGCTTCATGTGGTGGTCTCCAAAGGACACGCTGTCCCAGGATCAGAGCAGACTGCCCCTTTCATCCATCCTGTCTTGGAAAAAAAATAAATCAGAGAATCATTAAGGTTGGAAAAGACCCCCAAGATGATCAAGTCCAACCTTTGAACCATTGTATATAACCCCCCAGACCTGGTTTGAGCCTGTCAGATGCAGTGCTGGGTGATTTTAGGCTTGGCTTGCTGCACAGTCAGAGGGGTCAGCATTGCACTGGGGTAGTGGCAGCACCAGCAGCTCTCCCCTAAGCCCTCACCCCCACCCCAAAAGGAGCTCGTCCATCCCCTGTATGTGTAGGTAGCTCTGGGCAGGGCTGTGGGGAGGTGTGGGAGGGGACACCAGCTGCTTGCACAGCCACTCACCTGCTCTGGGATGAGCTCTCTGGTGTCAGTGCTCCTCCAAAGCACCTTGTGCTGCACCCCGAGGAGCTCAGCAGCCCTGACACACAGACACTGACTGCTGCTGCTTCTGCTTTTGTGCCTGCAGTTGACCACAGCAGAGTGGAGCTGTCCCTGATTACATCTGACACAGATTCCCATTACATCAATGCCAACTTCATCAAGGTATTGCCTCTTTTGTGGTGTTTTGCCCTGCAAAGGTGTTTGTGGGGCCACCTCTCTGAGTTGTGCCAGGAGGAGCAGGTTGGGGGCTCTGCTCAATGAAAGGACTCTGCAGGAGTTTCTGGGCTGTGCCCAAGGATAGCTGGTGTAAGGAGCTGTGCACAACCAGTGAGCCCTCCAAAAAACACCCCGTGCAGCACAGAGCTACCAGGCCACAGGGCAAGGGACGTGTGCTTGCACTGGTGGAACAGTTTGTGGTTCACAGCCCCGACTTCCTCGTCGGCGTTGCTGCCTGGGGTGGGTGACAGTGGTGCAAAACTGCCTGTGGCCAGAGTCGCCTTGGCTGAAAGCAGAGCAGAGGCAGGAAGCCTTGCACTGCAGCACAGCTGGGACCCGCTGCAGGGACCAGCAACGGGGCAGGTCAGCCTGGGCAGGCTCTCCAGCAGGAGCTCCATGAGTTTTGGGACTCTCACGTGCCTTTGGGACCCTTCTCTGATTGAAAGACAGATGGACAGATGGATAGATATGGATAGATGGATAGATAGATAGTTACATAGATAGATAGATAGATAGATAGATAGATCTCCTTCATTCTCCACAACAGCGACCCAGGGATCTGTGCAACCCATCTGGAGAAGAACAGACCTTACCAACCCTTCCCAACAGACCTTCACGGTCCATTCTTTGGCATCAGCTGTGGCCACGTCACTTCCAAGCTCCCAGATGCACTGTGAGAGCTGGTGGTGGTCTCTGGGAGCAGCCCAAACCCAGCTCCCTGGCCTGGCCCTTCCTTTGGGAGGTTTGACACCATTGTTTGATTTAATGTAGGTGCCTAAAATTCGACTATATGAAAGTCCTTCTAAATCCTTAACAGGCTCATTGAATAAGGTCAGATTCAGAGGGAGGAATGATTTTATTTCTGCTGGCGAACTATGCACAGATGTGTCCATGTCTGGTTTGAATGTTCTAGGGTGTCTATGGGCCAAGAGCATACATTGCAACCCAGGGTCCTCTCCCCACTACTGTCATTGACTTTTGGAGGATGATTTGGGAGTATGAAGTCCTGGTAAGGTGCAGATTTATATTTAAAGTTTATATGTTTGGGGGGATTTTTTTTGTTTTGGTTTGTTTTGGTTTGGTTTTTTCTTTTAAGAAATGTTGTCCATACAGGCAGAAGTCCTTTGTGGGTCAGAGGGAATGAAAGGGTTTTACTCCAGATGTTGTTTGTGCCCCAAGTCCCTCCCATCAGCCTCCTGTGCCAGGAATCTGCTGGTGGCTGTCTCTGCCTTTGGGCTCTGGGTGGGAAGGTCCTTGTGCCCGGGCTGTGGGTGATGGTCCCTGTTTTGCAGTTGTGGCTCAGGGGAGAGCAGCCCACAGAACCTCCTCATTGCTGATAAGGACCTGCAAGTGATGAGTTTGATTTCACTGCCTGGATAAGGAACTTGTGTTCAGACTTTTCTGATGAACCTTCTTTCTGCAGGTCGTGGTCATGGCTTGTATGGAGTTTGAAATGGGGAAGGTGAGTGGTGTGTCAGAGGTGGCCCCTGCTGTGGCAGTGCCAGGGCAGGGTGAGAGGTGCAGCCTTTTATTAAATCTCATTAGTGACAGCGAGTTTCTGTTTGATATGAGCTGTTTTCTGAGTCTCCAGCTGCAAATGGTCTAGTGGGGGGTGTCCCTGCCCTTGGCAGGGGGGTGGAACGAGATGATCTTTAAGGTCCCTTCCAACTCAAACCACGCTGTGACTGTGAAATTCTTAAGCTGTTTCCAGTAGCATAAAGAGCCTCCCTGGAAAGGCAAAACCAGCAGTGCTGGCTCCAGGGAAGGGGAGGCTGGAGCTGCCCAGCAACGTGAATTTTCTCCTGAAAACTGAGGCAGGAGCATGGCTGGGCCAGTGGGGAATAACCGAACACATCCTGCTTCTCCCAACAGAAGAAGTGTGAGCAGTACTGGGCGGAGGTGGACGGCTCCCCCCTGCACTGCGGCCCCTTCTCCATCACCTGTGTGAGTGCAGCCCCCACAGCACCGTGTCCTGTCCCATAACCTGCACCAGCACCCCGTGGCACCCACTGGAAATGTGACTCTGACTTCTCGTTCTGCAGGAAGCCGAGGAGAAAAGGAATGAGTACGTGATTAGGGCTTTGAAGGTGACCTTCAACGGGGTAAGTAGGAAAGGTCAAGGCAGGAAGTGCATCTTGGATGGCTCTATTGTATAAATAATATATTCAAATATGGTGCATTTTGTGCAGAAAATTTTATGCTGGTCAGGCTGCTGATTTAGATTTGACAGTAGCTGAGGGAACAAAGAAAGTAAAAAATTAGTCACCTCAAACACCAGCTTCTGCAGCTGTTTGTCAGTTGTGGCAATCAGGGCCTGGATAAGTGAAGCCAACAGGTAATGCCAAGAATGTCATAAAATGGCTTCTGCATCAAAACCAGAGGCAAACTGCTCCTCTGCCCTTCACCTGCTGGTGCAGACAGGACCTGGAGATGTCTGCAGCAATCCAGCTTCCCCTTGCCATGCCAACATCCCTGTCTGAGCCTGCAGGAGCTGTGGCAGAGTCCCCTCGGTGGCACGGGCCGGCCCAGCCCCTGCCAGCTCTCTCCTCTTGCAGGTGACCCGCACCACCCACCAGTTCCACTACAAAAACTGGCCAGACCACCACATCCCCTCCTCCATTGACCCCATCCTGGAGCTCATCAGGGAGATTCGCTGCTACCAGCCTGATGACAGTGTCCCTGTCTGCATCCACTGCAGGTGGGTGAGGTGGCTACCACTGGGGGAGGGCTGCTGGCCCCCTGGAACCCCGTGCTCCTGCTTCCCGAGAGGCCACAGGGGATGGCAGCTGGCCAAGCCCTCAGCCAAGCTCCTTTTGTGGGAAGCCCTAAGGAAAAAGGGTCCTCTGGGGACAGCTGGCATGGCCAGGTGACAGGGAAGGAGACAGGTAGCAGCAGGTCAGCAATAGAATCATAGAATCATGGCATTGTTTAGCTTGGAAAAGGCTTTAAAATGATCAAGCCCAACCATTGACACAACACCACCAAGGCCACCACTAAACCACATCCCCGCAGCTACACATCTTTTAAATCCCTCCAGGGATTTCACCACTGCCCTGGGAAGCTGTGCCAGGGCTGGACAACCCTCTTGGTGAAGAAAGTTTTCCTAATATCCAATCTAAACCTCCCCTGGCACAACCTGAGGCTGTTTCCTCTTGTCCTGTCGCTTGTTACTTGGAGAAGAGGCTGACCCCCACCTGGCTACAACCTCCTTGTGTCTGTGGAGAGTGAGAAGGTCTAGTTAAGAGACCACCAGCTCTGGGCATGTCCATGTGTGGCTGGTCACCACAGGGGGACCGAGAACTGTTTTCAGGGGACAAGCTGTGCCTCCCAGCCCGCGGCAAAGCCAGGGGCAGGTGGAGCCCTACATGGGGTGAAGCTCAGCAGGGCCATCGTGCAGGTCTGCACCTTCTGCTGTGTGGGACAGGAGGGTCACAGGTGGCTGTGGGTCTTCTCCAAATGTCCTTGTCAGCAAGCACAGGGTGATGCTGTGGCTGTCGTTGCAGTGCTGGCTGTGGCAGGACGGGCGTCATCTGCGCCATCGACTACACCCAGAAGCTGCTGCAGGACGGGGTGAGCGCCAGCCCTCGGCACCTTCGGATGGCACCTGCGCCCCCCTGGCTCTCCCACACCTTCTCTGTCCCTTTCCCCCCCTCTGACTGCATATTTCAGGTGACAGCCATGAACTCCCTGCAGCCTGAGTGGAGAGCAGCGGTGGCCAAACTGATGCTCCATTCCCAGTCTGTGCTGCTTCTCCTCTTCAGGCTCTGCCACTGCTCCTGCCCCATCCCGATCACACCAATGGGGCAGAATCCCCCCTCCATTGCTCCCTCTGGCCAGACCTTCACCTCACAGCACTTGGCTCTGCTCTGACCTTCACTCTTCAATGCAACTTTAGTGTCTATATTTGTCTCTCTGCACTTACACATCAGACACCCAGTGTTTCCAAACTAACACCTTGTTTCATTCTGACTCTCCAATTTTGATGTGGGGGCAATAATCCCTGGCCCCAGGGCAGGTTGCTGGGACTCAGAGTAGTGGCTGCTGTGTTCTGTTCCACAGTTTCCTAAACCCATCCATCTGGGTGTCCTTTGTGCTTTCCACAGATGTTACCAGGGCTGTTGTAAAAGGGTATTTATTTTCTGTGGAGTGTGAGACAGAAGGGAGAAGGTTTGTAATAAAAAATAGCTCTTTAAGCAGGTCCTTTGTTAAAAATTCTTGCAATGGGATGCCTGGATTTCAGACACTGCTCTAAAGTGCATCATGGCTTGGAATCTGCTTAGAATTAGACCTGTCTGTAATTTTTTCAGAGAAGTCATAGAAATCATGGAAAGACTTGGGTTGGAAGGGAACTTAAAGCCCATCTTGTTCCACCCCCCTCCATGGGCAGGGACACCTTCCACTAGCCCAGGTTGCTCCAAGCCCCGTCCAACCTGGCCTTGGACCCTTCCAGGGGTGGAGCAGCCACAGCTTTTCTGGGCAGCCTGTGCCAGGACCTCCCCACCCTCACAGGGAAGAATTCCTTCCCAAAATTTAATCCAAATTTCTCCTCTTTTAATTTAAAACCATTTCATCTTCCACCTTTCTCGCAAGATTGTTCCAGTGAACTTCAGCGTGTTCAGCCTGATCCAGGAGATGCGCACGCAGCGACCCTGCATCGTGCAGACCAAGGTATGGTTGGGAAATCCCACCAACTGGTCCATCCCCCATCCTGGGACCTCACCTTTTCCCCAGAAGGGTTCACAGCATGGAAACCCAGAACGGTTGTGCTGGTGGGAGCTCAAGCGTGAAGATGTTCTGCAAAGTCCCTTTTCTGACCAGATCAGTGATTTTGCAGAAATTAATTTGACAGCTGAGCATTTCCTCGTAGGCAGCTGGGACAGTGTGACTTATTGAACACTTACACTGTGAAACAAGGCACTGTCCAGGAAATAAAGTGGGAACTTTTCTCTGCTGAGGCAGTCTGAAGAGGAAGCTTGGTGCAGAGCAGCATTGTCTGTGCACCCAAAAACCCCCCAAACGCTTCAGTCTGAGCCCTGTGACAGTTGTGGCTTCTGCCTCTTCTGAGAATTCACACCCTGCCAACGGACAGGAAAGTGGCAGCTTCTCTCAGGGGTGATGCTTCATTTGGGCAGAGGTGACCATTTACAGGGACCTCAGGTGCTGGCACTCATGCTTATTTGTCTGGAATTTGTTTATCTGTCTGGACTGCAGGAGCAGTATGAGCTGGTTTACGATGTGGTGATTGAGCTCTTCAAAAGGAGGATTAAAGCACTCGATGCCCAGAAAGATTCTGCTGATTCCCAGGTAAAAGTCCCAGGACAAATACCCTGCATCTGGCAGCCAGCTCTAATCTCGATTCCTGCTGCAGACCTGGAATCAATCCTCATGATTTCTGCTCCCCTTGATGCCCAAATTGAGTCTCTTTTGAAGCTGACCCATGAGAATCCAGCTCTGACCACAATGCTTATCACAAACAACACCTAAATTTTTCTTTGGTCCCCAAACCATTTTATATTTTCTATATACTTACAAGATTGCTTAATGTCACAAAGTGAACAGAAAAACACCAGCTTTCTACAGCAGTGGCTGAAAACCCTCTTTCTTTGTGTGTGTTATGGACAGGCTGTGAGCAGAAGAGATGCAGGACTGGGTTGACATAAAATGCAGAGAATGTTTCAAGTCCGGATGTGGTTTTGCATCTCCTGCCCAAACCTCTCAGCCCCTCAAAACTCCCCGTCCTCTGAGGGCACTGGGGATGGCCACGAGCTGGTGTCACGGGTGAAACCAGCACCCAGCTTGCCCAGCCACACGCCCACATGGGCTCCTGAAGGCAGAGAACTCTGCACAGGCTGCTGGGCACAGCTGGATGGTTGTAGGGCTCGCTGTACCCTCATTCCAAACTGCTCTTCGGGAGGTTCTGTCCGCAGTTTTCAGCTCCAACGTGGGTGTTTTCAAGTTGGTGCTTGTCATTTCCCAACTCTATTAATAATTAGAAGTAGTTGGCACAAATTCCAGCTCCTGAAGCACCATGTTGGTGTTCTTTGCATTCTCCCTCCTCACTCTTTTTTCCCAAACTTTCCTTTCCCTAGGTACAAGCAGGGCCTCCTGTAGCCAAGCCAGTCCTGACTCCAGTGGAAGATATTTATGGTCTGAGTTTACTCACCTGGTAAGGCCACAGCACCACCATCCCTGGGTTGGTATTTGTCCCACTTCGACTCTCACGTTTGTTCCTACCATAATTCACAGAATCATGGAATCACTAAGGTTGGAAGAGACCTCTAAGACCATTGAGTCCAACCCTTAATGCAGCACTGCCAGATCCAACACTAAACCACGTCCCCAAGTGCCACATCTACATGGTTTTGGAGCACTTCCAGGGACAGTGATTCCACCACTTCCCTGAGCAGCATATTCAAATGCCTGATCACCCTCCCAGTGAAGAAATTTTCCTTAATTTTCTGATGATTCCTGCTCTTCTCCCTGATGTGGCTGTGAGGCTGTCTCAGCCCCTTCCCTGTTTGCCATCACCTGTCCCCCTGTTCTGCCCTGGGACCTGCTTCACTTTGTGCTTATGTGGTATTTCACATATGAACTGAAAACAGCATAAAAATGGCTCATGCACTTGGAAACACCCCGGAGCTGGGTCGTCCTAGCCCTCTGCCTGGCAGTGTGCACCCCACAGGGTGCCCCCAGGCTGGTCCCACCTTCCCTCTGCACGTGCTGCTCCAGTGCCTCTTGCTGCAGGAACAGCAGTCCTGAGGAGCTCAGCTTCCCAACACAGGCAGCTTCCGAGGGTGGTGGGATCTCTGTGGGCAAGTTTTGGGTTGCAGCGTCTGCTCTCTGTAAATAATTTTGCTTTTTGGCACAGTTTACTGGAGTAAAGGAGCCACGGTGTTCAAGTGGGGCACAGTCCCTCCCTGCACTCCTTGCTGGAGGCTGAGCTGAGGGAATTCCTGAGGGAATTGCTCCTGGGAGCAATGGGGTGGGCTTTGTTAGTAGGCTAACAGGGATTTCTGAGCACTCCATGGCTTTGACTCCAAGTCACGGTGCTTTGTTGCAGCTCAGAGCGAGAGGAGCGGGACGTGCACCAACATCTTCCTCCAGTGGCACAAAGCAAAGCGTCCCTGCCATCTCCGTGTGCCCCAGGAGCACAGGACAGCTCCGGCTGTGGAGTGCCCCCCATCAGACAGGCCTTCTCCTTTGGTGCTCTGAACTTCATCAGCTGCAGGAAGGCGGCTGCCGCCGAGCGAGGTGGGGCTGGGGACGCCCCTCGGAAACGCCGCAGCTGGGAGCTGGACCTGGACCCCAAGGGAGCAGGAGGGAGGGGGCCTGGTGGCAGAACACCTCTGACCTGGACTGCATCGACCCCTCTAGTGCTGGGGCAGCGGGGAGAAGACTGGGAATGGGATGGAAGGGGTGCCAAGCCTGTTTGGAGTTCACAGTGGCCGAACACTGGTCACTCAGGCTTCCAGGATGGATTTTCCCCTGTGGACCTGAAGCCCTCCAGACGAGAAGCAGATGGCCCCCCAAGCCACAGGAACCATGGGCGATGCCCTTACCCTTATCTCTGCTCAGCAGAAGATCCCTACTTCTCGTCGCTCTCTCCAGACGACCCCGTGTCCCCAGTGTTTTCCGAGTGCTTTGTGGAGGGGCAGGATGAGCTTCTTCCTTCTTGTGCTGCCAGTGCCCCACTGCAGCCCTCCATAGCCAGCTCCCCACTGTCCCACCACGCTCCCCTGGACGAGGAGAGGATGTCCCCAGCAAGTAAGTGCTGCAGGGCTGGGACATTGGAGCTGGATCACTCTGGATTGCTGGAGGGAGCAGATGGTGTGGGTTTTTGGTGTCCAGGCTGCTCCTCAGGACTGTGCTCCTGTGGGAGCTGAGGGAACAACTGGTTTCATCCTCACACTCTTTTCATCCTGCCTTAATTTTTTTGCCATAAACAACATTTTTTGGAACAGCATGATTTTGGGGTTTGCAATTGTACACAGTGGTTCAGAGCAGCTGTGTAATGCAAACTTTGGAACAGCTCTCACGGGGAGGCGGGGGCTGGTGCTGACCAGTTCTTACAACAAAAAAGCATTCAGAAAGCTCCCAGACGTGGTTTTCTCTGAGGATGTAGTTTCCAGGTCAAAACCCATTGCTTTCTGCAAAATGTCTTGCAGGGGGATGCTGAAATCTTAGTGAGACTGAGAGAACCAGGACTTCAGAGTCCCGAGCAACCTGATCTAGTGGGTGACACCCCCACCTATGGCAGGGAGTTGGAACTAGATGGTTTTTAAGGTCCCTTCCAACCCAAACCATTCTATGATTTTATGATTCAACATAAGTGTTTTGCCCAGATCTTGTGGCCTTAAAACCATCATTCTCCATGTGAGAAAGGCAGAATTATTCCTTGGCCCATTCAGACACTTCCTTTTGTCCGCAGCTTTGGCATTTGCTCCGCTTTGTCCTGCTCAGGCCCTTCAGCATCCAAGGTCACAAAAACATGCTCATTATCCAGGTGGTCTTGGGAAGTTCTGGGAGTTGCAGCACAAGCCGAGCAGCAGCAGTACCACCAGCTGCTCATCATCTTCCCCAGTCCAGTGGGAATTCTGCTGCCAGCTCTGCTGGAGGTCTGTCCCTGGGGCCACGTGCTGATTTTTAACCCCAGTTTAGAGGTGTTTAACCATCACCTCTGGTGCGTGGCAGGGCAGGAGCAGTGTCATGCCATGCAGGTGACCTGTCCATGTCTCTCCATGCAGGTAACCTGTCCGTGTCTTTCCAATTATCCACCCTGCCACAGCCAGATGATGATGATGATCCCCCACCCCTGCCCCAGCGCACCCCTGAGTCCTTTATTGTGGCCAATGACCCGGGTAAGTGCATCCAACAATGTTAAATGTGGAGCACTGAGGGGCCATCCAATGTTTGTTGTTCCGTAGCGTCCGGCAGTGGCTGTGCTCCAGCTGCCTGCGGTGAGAAATGACCTCTCCTGTGTTTGATTGCTTCCAGGACAATTTCCTCTGGCCACTTCTGATTCTCAGCTTCCAGACAGAAATCCAAATATCGGGACCTCTTGGGAGTGGAGTGGTGAGACTCACTCAGAGGACCTTCATGACTCTGTGAGGCTGAGACCATGTAAGGTAAGTAAGTGGCTCTTTATCTCTTCTCCAGCACTATCCCTATGCTATTTTCCTTATCATGTTTCCTTCTGTGAGGAAGACCCTAGTTTTGGCACTTTGTACTTTCCATAAATTATTTCATAGAACCACACAATCCCAGAATGGTTTGTGTGAGAAGGGATCCTAAAGCCCATCTCATCCCACCCCCTGTCATGGGCAAGGACCCCTTCCACTACACCAGGTTGCTCCAAGCCCTGTCCAATCTGGCCTTGGACACTTCCAGGGATTTCAGGGCTCAGGACTGGAAGGAAGATATGTCCTCAGCCAGGCTCCTCCTCATCAATATCTATTTTACTCCAAACATTATTTTTGTGGGCCCTAAGTCTCATACAAGGCAATAAACATATTGTCCCTCATTTAGAGGAGGATAATGAAGACAGGAGGTTGGTGGTCCACTGAGGTTCACACAGCCCTGTGGAATAAGCAGGAGCTGAACAAAATGTAGGCATCTCCTGATCATCCCACAGCTGAATGACAGCTCTGTGGAGTGAAAGGATAAGGCACAAGTCTGTGTTCCATTACATGAGCGTGGGGGTGTGTGTGGGAGGGTGTTTGCACATCACATCCTTTCCTCCTCTTCTCTGGCTTCCTTGCGTGCAAGAGGACGACATTTGGTTGTGGGAATTTTAAATACCTGCCTTGTTTTTTTTGTTTTCAGAGTGTGAAGCTTCGGAGCCCCCCGAAAGGTATAAGTTTAACGCTTGGATAATCTTTAGAATTAAGATCTGCCTTTTACTGAAGCTGCCTTGTTTAGTGAATGTCATTAGGATCTGTGCTTAGTCTGATGGAAATTTTGTGTTGCTAAATATTTCTGGAACTAAATACTTCTAACCAGAACTAAACAGTTCTGCAACCAAACGAATTGGCAGTTTTATATTTCCTAATTGGCTCCTGCCTCATCTTATACATGGGGGTGTTCCTTGCAGCCTCCTCTTTTGCTGCATATTGTGTGTTTCCTCTGAGACAACTGAGATATGCTGGTTGGTTATAAAATATATATTTTTTTTTTCAAGCTAGGTAGCCTACTCTTTTATCTTTGCTTTCTCAGAGACAACCTGGGATCGCTCTGACTCTCCTCCCCCGCTTCCTGAAAGAACCCCGGAGTCGTTTGTTCTCACTGAGGCTGCAAGTGAGTGCTGAGCTCTTTTCTCAGGGTGTAACTGAGGTTTTACATTCACACCTAAACCTGTGGATAGCTGAGATCGTGGCCCACTTGTTCAAAGCATTACCAGGTAGCGCTTCAGGCCTTCACGGCAGGGGAGTTCAGCAGATGTAAAGAAAATAAACACAACCAGGGGGCTTGCTGGAAATTTCTAGAAGTGGTGCATTCAACAAAAAGGAAAAACAACAACAAAGCACTTAGAAAAAAGCAGGAGGATTTGTGAATGACCACTGAAAACATCTGTATGATGTATGTTCCCAGGTCTGCAGCCTGTTGCAAGAAATTCCTCGAGTCCTGCGGGTTTGGAGAACCAGGGCTCTGAAACCTCAGCCAAAGAGGCCCTGAAGTGCTTCAGGAGGAGCAAGGTAAAGGAAACAAAAGAAAAGCTGTTGAAAATGGAGAGGGTGCCAGTGGTTATGTCTTGGAACTCCAGTCACCTGGAGTGCCAGTTCCTCTTGGAGGAAGTTGCTCCAGTGCTGTATCCTACAAGGGCCGAATCATCATCAGCTCCTCTTTTTGTGACTCCTGTTAATTATCCTCACGAGTTTGTATTTTGGGATGTTGTGGTTGAGCAGAAAAGCATTTGAGGAAAACAGCAAGGAAAATACAAACTGGAGGTGTTTGGGGCGACAAGGAAAAAGCCAGAGGGATTGACACAAGTCTGCTTTTCAGTCTCAGCTGCAGGACACAATGCTTTTTATGAGATATAATACATGTACATTTACCAGTGAATTCCCTTTATCACAGTAGCAGACTTTTTATACATGAATATTTATCAGTGTATTTATACATGTCCATTTATCCATGAATTCCCTTTATCACACTGCCTGATCTGCTGCCTCCAACATTTTTTTCCAACAAGCCTTTTCTTTTTCTATTTTTTTTTCAGAGCATGAAAATATTGAAAAATGTGAAAAAAAGTAAGTCTTTAAGTGCATCTTCCCAATGGATTTAAACAAGTATTAAAATATGTGAGATGGAAATATGAAGGACTTTTCCAATGTGAAAGTCCTTCCACATCTGCTATTTTGGAGCAGTTCAGCTCTTCAGGACCAGAGACCAACTGCTCCAATCTCATTTTTTATTTCTAGGCATCTGCAGCCCATCTTCACTGACAAAATCATCAGAGCCTGCCCCAACAAACCCTCTGAGGTCTTTCCTTAACTTCGGTATGTTTTCCTCTTTGTGTTTTGGTGGGAAGAACCTGTGTTTTGACAATCTAAATGCCAGGTAGAACACTAACAAATTACAAACATTACAAATAATGTTTTTGCACATTTACAACTTTATTCACAACTACAGGATGTTGCTTTTCTACTGTATCTTAAAGTTTGGAAAGGAACTGAAATTACAAGTATTTTCTAATACCTTATTATCTTAAGGAATCACATAATCAACATCTGTAACATATGGAATATATTGCATTAAAACAATGTCATTTCTTCCTAGGCTTTGCAAATCGATTTTCAAAACCTAAAGGCCCAAGAAATCCACCCCCAACATGGAATATTTAGATGCATTTTATAGACTCGGCGTTGCAGATTTGTGAAGTCCTCCTGATGCACCTGGAATGCTCATCCCAGTGAGGTTTCCAACAAAATAAACACACCAAAAGCTGTTGCACAGTATTGGCAGCTCAGGCACTACTTGCACACTCTTCAACTGAAGATTTAAAGTAAAGAAGAGTAAAAAAAGGACCAACAGCTTTCAGTCAATCTACAACAGGATGGAAAGTAAACCTGGGAATAGATATTTTATCCGAAGGAGGGACATATTTTTGTTGTGTTTTGGAATGGGATCACTTCAAAAGGATGGATTTGAGCCTAAACTGGGGATAGGACCCAGTGAAGACTGTGAAATGATCTGGAAGGCCAATGGAACAGAGTGAAGTGGGTCAAGACCCTGGATGGTGCAGGCACAGCATCTCTGACATCACATTTGTAGGTCTACTGTAATCAAAGACACTTAAATGTTTACATTACTTGGACTAAAAAGAAACTAGCATCCTAGATTTTAGAAATAATTTAAGCTTTTTGTTTGTTTGTTTGTTTGTTTTTCCATCTAAGCACTTCAGAGAATTTGTCTAGATTTGGGTCAATAAGACTAAGATGGTGATTGATCCCATATAAATTATACCCGTTTAATTGACCCTGCTGTCCTTCTATCTGAAAAAAAAATCCCAAAACACCACCACAGCAAGCAAAATATTATTGTTTTTCTAAAAAACAATTCTTTTTAAAAGGATCTGTAAGTCTCCACCACAAAATTTCAGGCAGGAACTGGGAAGATGAGATTTCTCACCAGATTCCACTGCTCTTTCTATCCTCAGTGGGGAGGGATAAAGATGCTGAAAACCGCTTTGTACGATTGTTTTCCTGTAAAGACAGAAACAAAACTGGAATATGTGGAATTCGGTCGAGAGGAATGTGCTGACCACTGCTGGAGTAGAAAACTCAAGCTGATTTAAAGCTACTTTTGCTGGAGGAATAGTCAGAACTGCCTTATTTTTCACTCGAGTCACGGGTTTCCTCAACAGCAGAAACTGGTTTAGTGGAATGTGTCTCTTCCCGTGGCAGGGGGTTGGAACGAGATGAGCTTTAATGTCCCTTCCAACCCGAACCACTCCGGGATTCTTTGGGTCTGTGATTCACTGATTTCATTCCCGGGCGGGGATGTCCTCCTCTCCCCGGGTCTCAAAGCCTTCCCCCCCCTCGCCCTCCCCGGCGCTCGGCGTTTTAACGGATTTAACGTTACAACGGGCGAGAAACACCGTTAAAATAAACGTTATTACCCGATGCGCCCTCACAGCCTCCCCCACCTTCCAGCGCTCCCTCAGCGCCTTCCCGCGCGCGCCCCCCCGGCTCACGTGACCCCCCCCCGCCGCGCGCGCGCGCGCGCACGCGCCCCTACCGGTAACGAACTACGCGTCCCAGGGTGCCCCGCGGGCCGCGCGTGCGCGGCGGCTCCCCGGCGCTCGGGCCATTTAAATGTGTGTGAGGGAGCCCCTGAAATGGCCGCGCAGGTCGCCGCGGTGCCGCGGGCCCCGGAGGAGCCGCCGCCGCCACCGCCCTCAGCGGACCGGCCCGCCCGGCCCCGCGGGCCCCGCCGCCGGCGGGCCGCACCGGGAGAGCCTCCCACCGCCAAGCGGGCCCGCCCGAGCGCGGCGCTGCTGGCCGGGCCCGGCCCGGCGGAGCCGCTGCCCCCGCCCGCCCTGCCCGCCGCGGGGCTCTTCACGTTCTCCCCGCTCAGCCTCCCGCCGCCCGCCGAGCGCCGCCACCACCACCGGCACCACGGCGAGCCCGCCGCGCACAAGGCGAGGCGCGGCAGCCCCGCGGACGGCGCGGCGGGGCGGCCCAGCCAGCGAGGTGAGAGCGCCGGGCGGGGCGCGGTGGGTTCCCCGCGGCGGGCCGGGCCGGGCCGGGCCGGGGCCGCCTTCCCGGGGAGGCAGCGCCGCGGGGCAGCGCCCGGAGCACCTGTGGAGGTGTGAGGGCAGAGGGAGCGCCCCGCGGGCTCGGTGGCCCGTGTCCGGTGGTGTCGTAGAGGGCACGGCGGGGCTGCCCCGCGGGACGGGGCGCGGGGATGGTCCTGGGGCTGCCGGGGCTGCTGCTGTCAGGGCCGCCCTCATCGCAGGTGCAACAGCAGCGGCTGCGGGAGCGAAGCGTTCTTCCCTCCGTGTGTCCAGTAACGTATGCTAGAGCTGGTAGTCTGCTGGATTTTTTAATTTATTATTATTTATGTTCTTCAATAAGAAGGGATCCCATCAACCCCTACAAATATTTATAAGGGGTGTCAGAGGATGGTGCCGCACTCTTTTTAGTGACAGGATGAGGAGCAATGGCCATAAATTAAAACACAACAAGGTCTGCCTCAACATGAGGAAGAACTTCATTACACTGAGGGTGGCAGAGCACTGGAACAGCTGCCCAGGGAGGATGTGGAGTCTTCCTCTCTGGAGACATTCCAGACCCACCTGGATGAGTTCCTGCGTCACCTGCTCCAGGTGACCCTGCCTTGGTCTGGATGATCTCCAGAGGTCCCTTCTAATCCTAACAAATCTGTGACTTCTCTAATAGAAAGGCCAAAATATCTCTGGATTTTAGTGCGTGGTGGGTGTGTTTTTGTTTTTGTTGTTTGGGTTTTTTTTAACAGCACAGAATGACTCTTCTGGTTCTGCTTGCAAATTTGTCATAGTAAAAACCTCTTAGTGAGAGCAACGTAGATAAAAAGTAACTGCAAAAGCTGCTGTAATAAAAATACTATGTTGTGAATTATGCTTTTGGAGAGTATGTGAAGGTTTTGTGCCAAAGAAACCAAAGATCCACGTGCTTACAGGAGTCAGGTCTGTAGTGTAAATTCTGGATAGGACTGTCTTAAGAATGGTCAAAACTATTACTAGGAGAGACTTTTCTCTGCTGGTTGATGCTTCTACTCCACTGTATTTGAATAATGACTGTGAAAGCTACTGGATTGTAAACTTCTGCAGTGTTATCAATGTTTATCAGGCTAGAGTTTGAAGCAGTGTGTCCTTTTAGGCTGGAGTGTCACTGTGTCAGTTCTAACCCGGAATTAAATAAGGCCTCTTTTAATGAGGGCTTAAACAGTGTGAAAATGAGCATCAAAATTCCAGATTTGCAAAGGAAAGCTGTTTGCTAATCTGAAGCTCTTCCCTGCTTGCCCTCAGCTGCATGTGTTGTGGTTTTCAGGAAGGGGCTGGATTTCTTTCCCTGACTATCAGTTTTTATTTTGATGTATAATCTAATTAAACTACCTATTACACTGGCTGTACTGTGCTTATCTGTGGCTTCAGGTGACAACGAACGTCCCCCCTGGTTTTGCTGTTTAATAGTGGTGCTGGTGTGTTCAGTTATATGATGTCTAATCATTTTGGAGCAGCTGAGTTATTGGCACTGCTGTCACTTGGCCTCTCTGCTGAGCCCATAGTTTAGTGACCTGGCCATAGCTTTTTTCAGGTTTGAGGTACTGTAGGCTTTCTGTTTATTTAAAGGAATAATTAAAACTATGTTTCCCTCAAGACTATCAGGCATTATGTTCCCCATAATGTCAGTGTTTAGCTTCACTTAATACAGTGGTTTCTCACTGTGGTGGTGGGACTCTGCTGTGTTCAGTGAATCCAGCAGCAGCCAGGGCAGCTTTTATCCTGAAGATAGACCACTGGAAGCTCCCAAATGCAAAGATTCCTCAGTGTCTGTCTGCTGTTAGGGAATAGCTTCAAACAGGCAGATACTCTGAATTAAAACTACCACATGTGTGGGGTTTTCAAGCGATATCTAAAATCAGAAATGCTTAAAATAAGATACCTTTTACAACCAAAAATTCTTAGAATCATCTATAGGGAAATATTACAAACAGCTCAGTGGCATAAAATTCTTGTTTAGTTCCAGCTTGGAATCTCTGGTCCCACCAGAACAAAGATCCTGTGTGTGACTCGTGTGCTCATTGCAGTGAGTGAAACAGTGCCTGTACTCGAGAGCTCAGTATTGAGCAAGCTCGTGCACTTCACTTCCGAGTCTGGCAGAAAACCTTATTCCAAGAACCGTTTTGGTTGACTTCCCAAAACAAGTGATACTACCCTGCTCTTCCTGGTTTCCCTGGCTGGAATAGAAAAAAAATCAGGGCCTTTGCCGTTTGTAAAGGCTACAGCAGCATTGTGAAAACTTGTATTTCAGGTCCTAAGACTATTGTATGGAGTGAGTGTTAAGCAATCGACTCTTTCTTTGCTCCGTGAGTAATTCTGCTGTTCCACCAGCCTGTTAGGAAGGTCACCCATCTCCAGTAACCAGCTCTGGAGACCAAACCAGTAATGATCTGGTTAATCACTGGGGCTACACTAAAGAACTTGGAGCTCTGTGTATTTATCATGACCCCCTTTCTCATAGAGCAGTGTAACATGTTTTTTCCTTGTAACTTCAAGTGTTACAAGAGAAGGATACCAATTTGCAGCCCAGGAAAGGGAATTTTGTTAGCACAAAGCCCTGGGCTGAGGGGAAAACTGCAACTTTAGCTACTGCACCTTCTGGTCGGGTGTTGCCTTCAGCAGCAGGTTGTTCTGATTCCCGTGGCTATCCTGGTAACAGAGATTTATGAGCATTGTTGGATGAAATAGTTCTTTGATTCAGGCACATTAAAATCTTGTCTTGGCAATTGAGTTTTTAACAGCTGGAGCATCAAGTTTTCTAACTACCTTTGTCACTTGCTAAATGTCGTTTAAATTAGTTTTTGTTCTTGAAAGATAAGCGGCTTAAACTATTACATTTTGCCTAACAGAGCTACTTCTTTACATTTTACCTCTCAGGCTTTTACAGGGTGATTAACCTTAAAGAAACCCCCAAAACAGCCTCTTAATTTCTCTCTCTGCATTAACTGAGTAGTTAACTATAAGACTAGCAGCAGATAGCTGAAACTGTGGTTGTGATGATCTGTGTCCTTTAATTCAAAAGATCAACAGTCTAGGATTTAAGTATTTTTACCTCCTAAATGTCAGTAACACTTGTACCTCTTCAACTGCACTGTTTTGCTTCTATATCACGTGTCCAAAATCAGGGAAATGTTCTGTAATGAAGGTCTTGATGTCTAAATGTTACACATGTTGTTTGTCCTCTTCCCCTGCATGGCGCTGCCTTAAATGTCAGAAGTTATTAATGTACTTAATTATAGATGTCCTGAAATACAGACGCCTTTTAAAGGCATTCTAATAAATCTGTTAAAAATGGAAATATTTCTAAAATATTAAGCTTGAGTCTTTATTTATGTAGTACTACAGATATTGCATTTTTGGTTGTCTAAGTCAAAAATCAGAGTATTACTACTGGTCAGATCACTTCAAGTGAGGGGGCTGGATTCTTTTGGGGCGAATATGCTGCAACTGCAGAGCTCTAATCTTGTCTTTATTGTTGCTGCCAGAAACTCCAGACGAAAATGGCAAAACCCAGCGAGCTGACAGTCTTATTATGAAGAAGATAAAGAAAAAAAAGAAAAAGAAACACCGGGAAGATGTGAGGGGGAAACGCCTGAAGATGTACAACAAAGAAGTGCAGACCGTGTGCGCTGGGCTCACCCGCATCGACAAAGAGACTCTATCTCAAGGACAGTGTGACAGCTTGGAAATGAACAAGGAATCCTTCAGGTACCTGAAGGATGAGCAGCTCTGCAGACTGAATTTGGGGATGCAGGAGTATCGGATACCCCAGGGAGTACAAACACCGTTTGTGACACACCAGGAGCACTCTGTTCGCAGCAGCTTCCTGAAAACTGGCACTAAATTTAGTAACTTCATTCACGAGGAACACCAGTCCAATGGAGGTGCTCTGGTCCTGCATGCCTACATGGATGAACTCTCATTTTTGTCTCCAGTGGAGATGGAGAGATTTGCAGAAGAGTTTCTTGCGTTGTCATTCAGCGAAAATGATAAAAATGCAGCTTACTATGCCTTAGCCATAGTACACGGAGCAGCTGCTTATTTACCAGACTTCCTGGATTACTTTGCTTTTAACTTTCCTAACACTCCAGTGAAAATGGAAATTTTGGGCAAGAAGGACATTGAAACAACAACAATTTCAAATTTTCATTCTCAGGTAAGAACTGTTTACAGGCATAAAAGTTGCACAGCACCTAGATTTGATTAATCTCATTAATCCAGAGCAGGGCTGGCTTAAAATACGTGAGTCACAAATTCATGTTCTAAGCAGATGAAAAAGACGTGTGCACTGTGATGTTTATTCCTGTTTCTGCTTAAAAGCTTACTGGTAGTTGATGATTCACACCTCAGGCACTGCTATCTGTGACCTGAGGAAAGATCTGCACTGATCATCTCTTTCTTCTAAACGTGGGAAAACACTGAGATTGTTCAAAACAACAGCCAAGTCTGTATCAAGAGTTGCAAAGACTGCAAATGCTAACACTTTTTTTTATTCAATAGATCTGGGTTGTTATTTTATATATTTTTTTATTATTTTTTTTTTGCAATGACATTATTTCTCAGGTTTCAGTATATAATTTGCAATTTTTTTGAACATCTTAATTCTATCAGCAGCTGATGTTGGGTGTTTAGACTTCCTAACTTGGAAGTGGTTAGAGTATCTTTTTAATTCCGTTGGACTTTCATTTTATGTATTACCCTGGTTTCCACAGTAGGCTTAAACTAGCTTAGATTCTGAAACTGTATCTCCATGTAACTTAAATGGATGCAACAGTAGAAACTAAGCTAATTTCAAGATGCCCGTGTGAAAACCCATTGGATTTTAGTCTTGTGATCAAACTCAGAAATATCTATGAACATCTAACAAGATTAGAATTTAGATAAATTTATTTTAGATGGAATAAAACTTCTTTCTGTTTAGTCTGAGAATGGATTCAAACTGCTGATTACTCTTAAAGTCTTTATTCAAGATATTAATTACACTTACTGGTTCACCTGTTGGAAGGATAAATCTAGAACTCTGTAGTGAAGTGCACTTCCCTACTATAGGAATAGACCTTTAGCAACAGATTTTGAAATGTTAATGCTTGTGAATGGGCTGTTTGGATCTCTCCAGGGTTTACCAAATGCTTATAAGCAAGATTTGCATTGGAAGAACAATTACTGCTTTACAGAAAGTTCCTGCATGGTCACTGTGGAGTCTTTGAATACCATTAAATGAATCATTCTGACATTTGGCTTATGAATTTGTTTGACAACGAATAGCTGCTGCTGCACTTATTTTAACCAGCTTCTGTTTCTTGGTCTAAGTAACTCTTGGTGCTGACAGAGCTGTCAGAGTGCAGAGTACCCCAAAAACAATCTCTGCTGTGGGCAGGAGCACGTGTGCACTGTACACACCTGAGTGCTGCAGATGTGAAACCTGTCCCCAGGCTGGGCTCTAAAGTCTTCAGGATCAGTGATATGTCTGTGTTATTTGGTGTCATGATTGCATTCTAACTCGAGTGCATGTGCTGACCACTGAAATGGCTTAACAGAGCCACTGGGATATTTAACAATTGCATTTTTCCTCAGTGAATGTCCTGTGAACATGAATCCTGGTACTATAAATACACGTGAGGAATGCATGGTAATAAATAAGAGGCTTTGTTGGGTTATAATCTGCGCTGGTACTTCAATTAATTCTATTTTAAGTACTGTCTAAACTTGATTAAGATTGAGTCATGACATAAGGTTCGGTTGGTCTAAACCACTTCTCTAAACCCAGCTCCAGAATGACCTGGTTAATCCTCTCTGGCTGAAGTATGTTATTGTCGTTCACTCTGAGCAAACAGCACAGGAGCTGTCACAGGCAGCTGAAAAGGGGCTCTGCAGGGAATACACGTGGTGGTTAAGTTTAAGGAAGCATTTAAATCGGTGGTGGGTTCCCCCAAGTTTTGCAGGCTGGCTTATCTGGAAATGGAGAAGGCCACAGTGCCCTGCCTGGGAGAGCCGGGGGGGATCAGCTGCCTGTTGTGCTGCTGCTCCTCGGAATGAACAGGCTGGCCAGGCTTCACTTTTGACCTTTCTGTATGAGAACTGTACAGCACGAAAGCACTTTGTAGTTATGCTTTTGCAGATTAAGCATGTTACACTGTTGTGTGCTGTAACACTGATTATTTTTAATTGAAGATAATGAAGTCACCTCCGTTCTGGGTTTCTTCTCTGTGCGTGAGCTTGTTTGCTGCACTGACCTATCCTGTGGTGAGGGGATTTTGAGCATTAGGTAGTTTTGAGTCCTGGAGACTCAGTTTCAAGAAACAAAGATTTGATCTGTAAACTGCAAGTTAATGTGACCTTTGGCTTATACAACATTAAGCTGTTCTATGTACCTTTTCAGAGAAACTGAATTTTAGTAGGAAGTGTCTCCAGTTCAAAGTAAGGACTTTAATCTGGAAGAACTGATAAAAGTCTGGTGATAATTAACTACCTTGCCAGGGGAATTCCTTTGTTCTCAGGGTAGTGAGTTTATAACAAGCACTCCAGTATGTGTTTGGAGCATTAATGTTTGTTTTCAGAATCTTAAAATAATTACGCTTAAATGTCTTCTGGATTTTTTGCTTGCATTGGCTCCCATTGGTTCTACTACTTTAGTACTGAAGCTGAGCTTTAGTTTGGAGCTGTTCACTTGGGCTATGAGCTTTAAAGACTCAAATCACTGAGCAGTACTTTGTAAGCTTTCTTCACATAAGGGCACAATTTAATTTGGAAGCTCTTAGCAGTGCAGCTAGAATGAACTCTCATTTTCCTTATCATTTGCTTCAGTACAACTGCTTCTAGTTCTACTCAGTGAATTGGAATATATTTAGACTTAAAAAACACTTCTACTTTTTTTCCCCCAAGAAAAAACCGATCAGCTGCCTGTTGAATTCTCTCTCTGATCCAAAGGAGAGTTAGACTGTCACAGAGGAGTGGGGATTCTGGAAAGAGGCCAGGAAAGAGCTGGGGAAGTAGGTTTTGCATAAGCTGTTGTTCCTTCTGGGGAGAAGCAGCCAGCAGGTGATAATTGGGGAAGTTTTCCTACTCCTGCTGTCAGAAAAGATTCCTCTGTTCCTGACAGCTTTGGTTAATGAACCACATCACAGTTTGGTTGTCTCCCCCATGTGAGTTTCTCTTATTCTGGAATGGCAATTCCTTTTTTAGCAGAAGCTACCAAAATGTGAAGTGGAGAAATTGTGCATCTGTACTGCAAACTTCATGTAGTTTGTCACTAGAGCCACATAAGCAATGCCCAGTGGTCTGGCTGCAGTATGTCACGTTGTAGTCAGACATGTCACCCTTGCTGTGCTGGCATGTCCCTGTCCTGTCCCTCTGTTGTCAGTAGTAACCCCCTTGTGCTCCTGCTTTCTTCCTTGTAGCCAAGTGTTTGTGTGGTTGGTTTTATAGCTGACTTGGCCTGTTGAAATATTGGCACTGTCAACTCATTCGTGCTTTTCTTGCAACTGGAGAGAAACTTCTGAGACTTAACCTCATTTGTCTCCAGCTGATGCCTCATCTGTGTGTCCTCTTCTCACCCTTTGGGGTTTTGCTGCTCACTCAACCCTTGGAGAGGCAGGGCAGGGGCTGGGGTGGCTCAGGGACATGCAAATAAATACCAGCTTTGTGATTTGGACAGGAAACACTGGTGCTGTCTGTTCCTGTTCTCACCCGAGTGTGGGGAACACTGATAGGCACATCATGCAGCTGCAAGAAAATGTCTCCCTGAGCACTGAAGAGCTAATTTTAAACATGCCTATAACTCACTGTCAGTGTGGAGTGTGTGGAGCAGGGGATACACAGGGTAGTGTGGCATTTGAAAGGGCACCATGGTCCTTACACAAGAGTAATTCTGGTTTTAATTCTCCAGTATATGTATTTCATTTCTATTAAAAACTACCAAAACATTGAAATCCAATATTTCTCTGAAGTATTTCTACTGTCCCCTTTATAACTCTTGAATTCTTCTGGGTTTTTTTCCATTGTGTTCCAGTGCATTAAAAAAAACCTCCAAACTTAAAGCTTCTAGTTTTTCATTTTCTTTAAAAACATTACAAGGAAAAACTGCATATGGAATCATAATTCATTTTAACTTGTGACAAACACCTGTGAAATACTAGTGACTCTCAACAGGTGGTTTCAGTAGAGCAGATCTCATCTGGAAGTGGTCTGTCTCCACTTACAGAAATAGTGCCAGGCAGTTAAACTTTGACTTAAGGACCAGAACATTTCAATCCTTAGTTCCCCTGTAGGTGCACAGAACTGGAATGTTGCTGTGGCGTTCCAGTGCTTCTGCTCTGAACTGCATTCAGTGAGTAGAGTGAGCTAAACTCCTGTAATTAAAAAGCTAAATATCTATGGCTGCTGCTAGAGAATAAAATTGCAGCAGTAACTCTATTTTTTCCCAATTAGTCTCTCCTAATTTACCTTTAGCAACCTCATGGAGTAATTTAATAGCATCTGGTTTGTTGACTAAAGATGCAAAACTGAAACTAAACTTCAAATTAAGCTGCTGCATCCACATATCTATAAATGGAGTTAGTTATAAAAGGCATCACACATTCTGAACATGACTAAAATTGCCAATTTAGCAGTAACCCTCTGTCCCTGTCCCACCACTCAGCCATGGAGAACAGCTGGAGTTTTTCACCACAGGAAGCACTCGAACACAGAGGGAAGGTTGGGGCTCAAACACAACTGAGTGTGCAAAACAGACTAATTATGGCAATATTTCTGCTCTATAATATCAAATACCTCTGGTATCTACATCAAACCTGCTCTGTGGCCATATGGGATTTACAGCTGCAGTCCATAGGATGAGGCTGGAGAACACTGGAGTCTTGCCAGGGGTTTTCCTCCAGGAACAGGAAATTGGTAAGAAAAATTTCCAGATGCCCTTGGAAAGTGGGACAGTCTGTGCTCCAGAGGATGTCCAAGGGCTGTAAGTGAGATTAAAGTGTTTCTGGCCACAGCACTGACAGCAGGTTCTACTGCTGATGGTTGCCCTGAAGTTGTTCATGAGCACTGGGTTTCTGGCTAAACCTCTTGTTTCCTCAGTTTCTTGTCCAGTTTTGTGTATACATTATAACAACATTACCAGGGCCACTGCATGAGAGACTGAGATTTTTCACAGCAGTCCCAGGGGAAGGACCTCTGGGACAAGACTGGAATGAAGAATGTGTGTATTCCAGGGGCATCCGGTTTGAAATGTAGAAACAACAGTCGGCTGCACAAACTAGTGGAGAGCTGAAGCTTGCTGGTGAATGAGTCACAAGGAAACCTTGTGTGGTTGTTTTCTCAAGTCAGCCTGGAAGTGTTGAATTGTTCCTGAATTAGTCAAATACTCACTTGCTGTTATTCCAACTCGAGAAGGATTTCCTGTCAGGAGTGCAGGCAGCAGTTGTTTCTCTTGGGATGCCCTGTGGGCATGTGTTCTAAACAATCCCTGTGCATATTCCCAAGGGCACAGCTACTGAAATAGAGGTAGATGAGTCCAGCTGTGGCCTGGTGTGTTGTGTTAGTCGGTTTGACTCTCCTGCAGCAGAACTAAAGCTGTGGTGGTGTTGTGTTTCCTCTCTGGGCTCCCAGGTCAATCGGACGTACTGCTGTGGCACCTACAGAGCAGGACCCATGCGGCAGATCAGCCTGGTCGGAGCAGTGGATGAAGAAGTGGGGGACTACTTCCCAGAATTTCTAGATATGTTGGAAGAATCTCCATTTCTTAGAGTAAGCAGCAACTCGTGGTTTGTTCAGAGCACTGTAGATATTTAAGCAATTACTAGGTTTCACATATTTCAAAGTAATTAGAAACCAAAAGGTGTTTTCTTTTTTGATGTGCTTATTTGGGCTACTGAGGTTCATTCTTGTGTCCAGTTGAGAGGTATGGAATGAGGTAACTACAATTGTGTGAATAATTAAAAACATATAGTTTGTCATATGTATGCACTACATAGTTCTCTGCTTCCCTGAAAACTGAATTTGATAAAGTTAGCTCAGAGTATATTTTACCTCTCAAACTTATTTAGTTTCTGTGCAATTCTTTTGACAGCAAATTTGAACCAGTTTTACCAAAGGCGTCATTTAATTTTTCTATCTCACCCAGTGTTTTGTGTTATGTGTGTTTTGTGGGTTGTTTTGTTTCTCTTTTCTTTTTAGATGACTCTGCCCTGGGGGACTCTTTCTAGTCTCAGACTTCAGTGCAGGTCCCAGAGCGATGACGGGCCCATCATGTGGGTGAGGCCAGGAGAGCAGATGATCCCCACAGCTGATATGCCAAAATCGCCCTTCAAACGGCGCCGGTAAGGCTTGGTTTGCCTCGAGTGAGAGAAGAAAACCATTGCAGTTGTCCCTGTGTTAAGATTTGAGAACAAAAGCAAAGTACTTGATGTGTAACTGGTTCTTCAGATGACTAATTCGGATTTAAGCTTCACTTTCGTTTTTGTTTCAAATTGGCTCAGCTGATAAAACAAATGTTGCTTGTGATGGTTATCTTCTTTCACCACTTTTATGTCCTAGATCAGTGCTTTCTTAAGATTAAAAACCTCTTTCATTATCCTTCAGGAGGCTTATTTTATTCATCTTATTTCTGTGGTGAGGGCAGCTCTAAAACAGCAGAAATCCTTACACTGCTTGTGCTGCATTTTAATGTTTGTGCTAAAGCACTTGTAGTACTGTCTGCCTGCTCAGGAAATATTGGGGTGTACTTACATGTTTCTCAGAAAAAGAACAAATTTCAGGAGACTTGGAAGCATATTTGAATTGTCATTTCAGGGAGGATTTTTTGACGTACTCCCAAATAACTGAAGTTCAGGTCCTATTAAGATAGCTCTATTTTACATACCATTAAATTCCTGGAGGAATTCTTCCAGCATGAGTGATTGGATTTGTTTTATGAAGTTTGATCTCATAACCTGAATTGTACTTTGCTGTTTTTATTCAGCAAAAGGTCAAAACAAAACCGAGAAGAAATCGGAGGGAAGCGCTTTGTTCTTTTCAAGCCTTCAGCACGCATTTCAGATTACTTGAACACAGTTATTTATTTCTGAGTAGTCTGAAACATTTTCAGTGTGTGTTTTTATGACATTATAGGTCAATGAACGAGATAAAGAACCTGCAGTACCTACCTCGGACCAGTGAGCCCCGCGAGGTCCTGTTTGAGGACAGGACGAGAGCTCACGCTGACCACGTGGGGCAAGGCTTTGACTGGCAGAGCACGGCTGCTGTCGGGGTCCTGAAGGCTGTGCAGTTTGGGGAATGGTAAGTGCTGCTGGAATGCAGCTGTTCTACACTTCTCTTTAAAAAAAAAAAGGTAATTCCTTAGAAAACAAGCCTAATCAGAAATCTGATTTTATCTAATAAGATAAAAGCTGCCTAGCGCTGAAAACCACAAGCTGTACACCCGCTATTTCCCCCTCTTGAGGCATTAAAAGATTGCAACAGCAGTTTGCAGAATATTGTAGTGATATATAAAAGCCTTAAAATACCATGCCTGGACCATCATCCCTGATAGTTCATTTCCTGAGCAGGTATTTTAATTCCAGCTTCTGTAACAGTAATCTAAGAACTCAGTGTAATTAATTTCACAGCTGCAGTGCCTTCTCAGGTCATGTACCCAGGATATTGCTGGTGACCTTGCAGAGAAACTAGACTTGCATCACTGTAATTGCTAGAAATTACAGTGGGAATTGGATTGCATCATTAGCAATATCATTAGATTTTTGTGTGAATAAAAGGTGCCAGGACTTCCTTCACTGTGGTTCACAGCTGCTGAATAAAATCCAGCTCCTCATTGCTTCAGCTGCAGAGTTACTTTGTTATTTTACATTTTTCCTTTAATGCAGAATTATTCTGTCCAATTATAAAATGGAAGAATTGAGGCAAATTGTGGTTCCTAGAACACAGAGAACTTTAGTAGTGGTATTTTGAACCTAGTTCTTGATCATTTTGGTGTATTGTCCCTGAA
This sequence comes from Neopelma chrysocephalum, assembly GCF_003984885.1. Taxonomy (NCBI): domain Eukaryota; kingdom Metazoa; phylum Chordata; class Aves; order Passeriformes; family Pipridae; genus Neopelma; species Neopelma chrysocephalum. The sequence continues at coordinate 288,391 of NW_020897763.1, forward strand.
AACATCACGTCTGGTGTGAAGGCAGCAAGAAAGAAGTGGGGAAAAAAGAGAAATCTGTGAATTATACCCCTTTTTCAAAATACATGTATTGAGAAGTGATGAGACTTTGTGCACAGTGTAGAACTGAGGAAGGTTGTTGGTTCAGTGAAACTTTCTGCTGGAAAGAGCTGTAATTCAAATTCTCTAAAAATTCCTGGAATTCCCATCTTTTCTAGGAGTGACCAGCCTCGTATAACCAAAGATGTGGTTTGCTTTCATGCTGAAGACTTCACTGATGTTGTGCAGAGGCTTCAGCTGGACCTACATGAACCTCCAGTGTCACAGGTATTGGATCTTCCCTTGTGGCAGCTCATTCTTAGTGTTTTGGGAGTAGTTTCTGGCAGATCTCAGGTTCTCTCTATAGCCAGACCTTTTGTATCCCCAGTTCTCACTCTCTTGGGCAACTTCCTCATGTTTCAGGATAGAATAGTTCAGTTGGAAGGGACCTTTTTCTTTTACTTTCCTCCAAGCTGGGATTTATGCTGTGAGTCACAGTATGTGCTGTAGAAACAATTTGTTGATTAAGAAGTCATGTGTGCCTGTTCCTGCTTTTTCTAATGTCTGATGTTGTCTTAAGAGGTGGAGACATCTCAGCTCAGTCCTGTCAGCCCAAACAATGCAGCCCATGTCACACCTACTGTTTTCAGCTGTAACTAGGGAGAGGAGAATGAAGAGGATTCTCAAGATGTGCACGTTGGCTAAATTGTGCTTTAAACATCCAATCCTCAGTTAAATTTGAATTTTTACCCACGAAACAGAAACATTCTGATTTAGACATGAATTAAGTTGAAAATAGGAGGATACTTGAACTGTTTGAAGAGTCTACCACTAACTTTCCCATCTCTCCTTCTCCCAGTGTGTTCAATGGGTGGACGAAGCCAAACTAAACCAAATGAGACGGGAAGGCATTCGCTATGCTAGAATTCAGTTGTGTGACAATGACATCTACTTCATCCCTAGAAATGTCATTCATCAGTTCAAAACAGTGTCAGCAGTCTGCAGCTTAGCCTGGCACATCAGACTTAAACAGTATCACCCCGTGGTGGGGGAGAATTCTCCAAATGCAGACAGCAATTCAAGCCTCAACAGTAATATTCCTGGAAAGACAGAGGCAGAAGGTGAACCCCAAGGTGTGAGTGTAAAAATAGAGTCTGAAGACCCAGGTTTAGAAGTTCAGCTTACCCCAGGGGTGCTCTCCTCCTCTGTTTCTTCAATATCAGGACTTGTGCAACCAGATCAGGTGGCCCAGCCCCTTCCAGGTTTTAAAATAGAGTCTGAGCAGCAACACAATCCACAGGATCATGCAGGCTCTTCTGTGTGATATGTATATAATCAAATGTTTTTTTAACAACTTTTTAAAATTTTGATGTGAAGTTATAGTTTTATAACTGGCTTATGTTTTATTGGAGAAATCTTGCCTATAATTCTATAAAGAAAGGTGACATTCCAAAATGTCAAGCATATCTTTTTTACACAGATTATGCAAAATTCAAGTTGTATTTTAACCCCTTAGTACAACCTGTAACAGTGGTCTACCACTTCTTTCTGTTTAAGTAAAGAGATGTTGAATATCTTCTCAAAGTCAGATTGAAATTCCTCCAGGAACATGAAATGGTTGAACTCCATTGGTCAGTGTTATTTCCCTACTTTTACTTTATCTCTAATCTTCACCAGAAAGTGATGCTTTTGTAGAAGACTTGCAAAGTGACTTCTCCATCTCCATTTTAATTGCTTAAAAAAAAAAGTAAAAAAAAAAAAAAGAAAAACTAAAAATAGAGAAAGCACAGCACTTTTGATGATTTGTGGAATTTTTGGTATGTCTGTTCTTGACATGTTGGTTTATATACAAGCTATAGAAATTGATGTTTCTCACAGTTCCTACAAGGCTGATCTGTAAAGTGAACTGAAGCAAGTGTCTGATCCTGTTGAAATGCAATGACTTACTGACCTAACACTTCTCATAGCACTGCTTATGTTGTTTGGTGTGAGGGTTTTTGCTTCCAAAATACATCTTCCCTGAATGTGGTAAATACTAGTGTCAAAATTAGAGAACCTATTGGTAGTCTTGTGGAGGAAACTGCTATCTTTGAGCACTTTAAGGCTTTAAAATACTTAACCAACTTGGCAGCTTGTTTTGATCGGGTCGTAACGTGTCCAATGGATCCACACTTTCCCTTGTACTGATGCACTTAATATAATAAGCATTGAGTTGATACCTGACTTCCTAGAATAAGGACAGCCTTACTGTGTAAGTTCTGTATTAGTATTTCACAAATAAAAAGTATATGGCATTGGACTGCTTTTTCCATGTGTAGCTCCTGGGCGCCCAGTTACTGTGGAAAAATCAGTGGCACGTGCTCAATGTGTAGAGTGTCAGCTATCAACAGTTTTTAAACAATCTTTCAATATTTCTGGATGTTGACGTGTAATCTGTATTTGACTTTCACTCACCCCATTTATTACTGCCCTTTCCAGTCATCAAAAGGAAAAGTCCTGTCCCTTTTCCCTCTCCCTCCCCCACATCTAGAGTACAAGTTGGGTTTTGGTGCAACTTAAGCTGTCTCCAGATAACTTTATTTGTTCTAATCCTCACTGGGGTAGGAAAGATTTGAAACACTATGTTAGACTAGACAAAAGCAAAGATGCTGTGTTAGTTCTGGATGCATCTTTTTAATATCAATTATTACTCTTCTCTTTATAAGGGTCTCTAAAATATGTTACTCTATTATAAATCTTACTTTGTGCAATATTGTTTGTGTAGGCTTTTATATACATATTAGCACCTCAGTGTAGAGGTCACTATTTTAAACTGATAGAGAAATAATCCTCAGAAGATACTGCAGTGATTAGTTAGAACCTGTATTACTCCTTATGTGTATGTATGTATTGTCTTCGGTACAAAAATGAGGACTAGGAAATATTTCAATTTAAAACTAATTTACAGATTGAAGTGGTAGTGACTCGTTTAGTAATCTGTGTAAATAAGGTGTTAGAATGGAAAGCTTTTATGATGAGAAGTAATGTGATTCATGCAGGGGTGTAATTTAATCTTAGCAGAAATTCTAGATGACTCAGCGCGGTTCCGAAACGAGCCGTCACTTCTCTGGTGGGTTTTTTTCCACTTTTTATGTTGAGAGGAATTTCATAGCTTTAAGGGTTGTGCAAAGTAAAATTCCTCACAGGCAATAGCGGTTTCAGTTCATCCTTCACATTCAGAGGTTGTATTTCCCAAGGGTTGTTCTTTCCTTTTGACCAAGTCTGCGAGTCTTCCAAGTGCCCGTTCCACCCTTCCCGTGCTGCTCCTCGGCCCTGGCAGTGCAGGCACATCCTGAGGTGGCCCTTCCCTGGCAGCCAGCACTGATCACTCAGGAACTGACAAACCTGCAGAGACCACAAGCTTAACTTCAAAGGCAGAATAAACAGATTGAGCCCCCATTGACCCACTTGTCTCTTTTATTGGGGAAATTGAAACAGAGTGAAGAGGGAATCCATTTGGAAATCCACTGTAAATTCTAGTAGCATGTTTTCAAAGGAATGAGTTAAGACCAGAGTGGTTAATGTTACTTTCCAAACTGTAGCTTCAGTGAAATCTGTGACAACAGCCTGAAATACCTGGAAGATGCTCTGACTGCCTCTTGGATGGAGGGACATGACCCAATAGCATCCTGCTCTCTGTGCTCTGCTCAATTACTAACCTAAAGCCTAATGTCAGATTAAAATGCACATTAAAAAAGGTATCTTTGGATGACCTGAATGTTGCTGATGCATGTTTGGAAGATTCAGGGACAGAGGGGCTGTTTGAGAACCTCTTACTAAATCCACGATCACCTCTGTTGTGCTTTAACCAGACTGACAGACTTTCAAACTCCACCTCACTCTGGATGTAAAGTACAACAGGGATTGCTTGGGAAGCTGGTCACTGTCCAGCCATTGCTTCAGTTGCACTGAAAACAGCAGAGCAGAGTCAGAACAAGGCCCTGATGGCACAGGTCCAAATGTTTTCCAGAACAAGACCTGTAGGACACTGATTTTAGGGAGCTGCAGCTGTTTAGAGATGAAGAAATGAGTTCAAGCCACTTTACTGTTTGAGCAGAACAAATCTCTGGGTAGGGCGAAGTAAATATTTCTGAATATGTCATATTAAATAGCTGCTATTTGAATTTCTCTGAGATTCTTGAAGCAGCCTCCTTAATGAGATAATTAAGGGTTGTTCTAAGACAGGCTGAGAAAGTTGGGACTGCTCAGCCTGGAGAAGAGAAGGAGCATGGAGACTCACAGCTCCTTCCAGGATCTGAAAGGACCTACAGGGAAGACAAAGAGGGACTTTTCATCAGGAACTGGAGTGACAGGGCAAGGGGGAATGGGGACAAACTGAAAGGGGAAGTTTAGATTAGTTATTAGGAAAAAAACTTCACTGTGAGGGTGGTGAGATACTGCCACAAGTTGCCCAGGGAGGTTGTGGATGCCCCAACCCTGGAAGTGTCTGAGGCCAGGTTGGAGCAACCTGGTCTAGTGGGAGGTGTCGCTGCCCATGGCAGGGGGTGGAACGAGATGAGTTTAAGGTCCCTTCCAACCCATTTAGATTCTCTAGTTCTCAGTGGAACCCAGATAGATACAGTTCCCAAATATGAATGTGCTGGTCTGTTACTGTAAATCCTCAGTTTTCCATTTATGAGGATCTGCTCTGTGATATGTGTCAGGTGATGGTAGAAAATGCTCCTGCTTTATGCTGGAGACAACTGTCACTGCCCAAGTGCTCTGTCTGTAGAGGGCTCAGCTTAGAGACATAGAACTGAGCTTGGGCCCTACTTTATTTAAAAGTTCTGGGGATTAAAACATTATAGGGTTAAAGGCAGTGCTAGAAAGGGATTGCAAGTGCAATTTAAAGCTGAAATGCCAGCTGGCTTCGGTTTCCTCTCTCCTTAGACAAGCTCCAAGTCATTTTGTGCAGACACCTGACCTGTTCCTTTCCAGGAAGGAGGGAACACACACGAGGTGTTCGCAGGGGATTTATAAGGAACACTTCTCACAGGTGTAGATCCAGAAAAAGGGCTCTGCTGTGCTCTGCCAGGTTACACTTCAGTCCCCCTGGACGAGGCAAAGTGTCAGAGCTTTCCCCAAGCCCTTCATCGGTCTGAATCCAGATAAACTCTGGAGCTGCAGTTCCCGAGGGGTGCTGAGCCTTGGCAGCTCTGCGCTGGCTGCGGAGGCGGGAGGGGAGGAGAAGGATTGTTTGTTCTCCCCCAGAGCCTGTTCTGGACCTTCTTGTGCTGCCCAGGGATGTGACCCGCGCTCTGAGCAGCGTCCAGGGCGCTCCGAGCATTCACACAAACACCCCCAGCTCCTCCCGATTTCTCTGTACAACATGTAAAGATACCGACTCCTGTATTGCTGTTTGGTGATTTCATTTGATTTGATTGGCAGCTACGATGATTATTTTTTTTTCTGTGGTTTTAATTTATCCGAGGTCTCTGCCTGCAGAGGACGTGTACAATTGCCTGGACGACTGTTTGCTTTGTGCGGCCTTAGTTGTATTTATTGCCCTTGGCGCGTGTGCGGGGGCGGCCCCGCGGCCCCCCCGCGCCGTCGGTAGCTGACTGTATACACCAGTGTCAAACTGTTAAGCTATTTCTTTGTAAAATAGTCCGGCGGAATGCATAGAAATTTTTTTCCTGTAAAGTATTTTTTTAATAAACAAAAAGTCTGATTTTGTCCTTTAAAAACCCGCCTGGGCGCTTCTTTCCTCCGCGGGCTTGGAAGGGGGAAGGAGGGGGGGGCGCTCGGCGCTCGGCTGGCGCTGCCTGGGCGGGCTCGGGCGGGAGGGGGGCAGCAGGCGGAGCGAGTCGAGCGCCGGGTGGTTTCCAGGGTAACGGGGCCGGGGTCGGTCCCGGGGGTCTGTCCCGGGCCAGGGCCGGTCCCGCCGCCCCCCATGGCCTGTCGCGATGCCATTTCATGGTACCAGAAGAAGGTGAGTGCGGCGCGGCGCGGGCGGGCGCTGGCCCGGCCGTGCTCTCAGCCTCCTCTCCCCGCAGATCGGGGCCTACGACCAGCAGATATGGGAGAAGGCCGTGGAGCAGACACAGATGAAGGTACCGGCGGCGGGGGCGGGGGGTGGGTAAGGGCCGGGCCCCTCGCCGCTGAGCCGGCCGTGTGTCCCGCCCCGCAGGGCTTCAAGAACAAGCCGAAGAAGAAGGGGCACATCCAGCCCGACCTCATCGACGTGGATCTGATCAGCGGTGAGCGGGGCCCGGTGTGGAGACGCGGCTCTGGGGCACCGAGGGAACGGCTGGAGCCAGGGGAGGGTTAGGCGGGATATCAGGAAAAGGTTCTTCCCCCAGAGGGCGGTTGGGCACTGAACAGACTCCCCAGGGTAAAGGGCACAGCCCCAAGGCTGCCAGAGCTCAGGGAGTGTTTGGCCAACGCTCTGAGGGACAGGGTGGGATTTGGGGGTGTCTGTGCAGGGCCAGGAGCTGGACTGGATGATCCCTGTGCGTCCCTCCCAGCTCAGGATATTCCATGGTCCTATAAAGGCATCACGGCTTGGGGCAGGGCGGGGGAAGCAGAACCTGCCTGTGCTTCCAGGGGTGCCTCTGCCTGCGAGCCCTGGGGCAAAAGGGGTGTTCGAATCCTGAGAGCAGAGACTGGAGGAGTTCAGGGGGGGTTCAGCAGAAGTGGGTGGTGGTGGGAGCAGGTTTGGGTGGGCAGGGAAGGGGCAGAGCCAGTGCCCTGAGATCAGACAAGAGGCTGCTTTAGCTGTGCCTGTTGGGGCTCTGGAGCTCAGGCAGGTGCCTGAAACTGGGCTGCCCAAAGGGGAACTCATCAGTGAGGGGACTCTTGTGATTCACAATTAATGATGGATTGTTTTCCCTTTAATTCCAGGCTCTACCTTTGCCAAAGCCAAGCCTGAAATTCCCTGGACGTCACTAACGCGGAAGGGGATTGTGAGAGTTGTGTTTTTCCCCTTGTTCAGTCAGTGGTGGATACAGGTCACTTCCCAGAGGATTTTTACGTGGCTCTTGGTGCTCTATGTTATGCAAGGTGAGGGTGGGAGCAGGCTGTGCCATAATCCTTGTTCTGCAAGGAATGTGATGCCAAAAAATGTGTGGATTGGGGACATGGGGTAGGGGTGGACCTGGCATTGCTATGGGAACGGTTGGACTCTGGTCTCCAAGGGCTTTTCCAGCCTTAGGGATTTTGTAGTCTATAAGTTAAAGCATAAGGATCATATCTGGAACCTACTTAATGTACATTTCAAGATGTGTGGCACCAGCATTTGCATAAATTAAATAATAATTACAAAATAAAGCAGGGTAAAAGTAAATAGTCAAGACAGAAGAAGTGGGTCGTGCTGGGTCATAACTGTATGGTTTGATCTAACACAAGATGCTCATCTTTACCTGCATTAAGAGAACCTAAAACCCCTTTCTGCCTCCCGGTGCTGGTGCTTTGCTATCAGCAGCTTTTCCTGGAGCAGAATCCCAGGCTGCTTTGGGTTGGAGGGCACCTTAAAGCTCCTCTGACCGGGGCCGTTTGCTCCTCCCCAGTGGTGGCGGTGGTGCTGTATCTCCTGGTGCCCGCGGTGAGTGCCAGCGAGGTGATGGGCCCCCTGTGCCTGATGCTGCTGCTGGGGACGGTTCACTGCCAGATCGTGTCCACGCAGGTGAACAGACCTGCCGGGAGCAACGGGCTGAGCCGGCGCCGCAGGTGAGGGACCGGGGGTGGCACCGGAGCCAGGGGACAGCAGGGGGCAGGTGGATTGAGTTTTGGCTCCTCTGGGTTGCTGCAGCAAAGATTTTCTCCACGTTTTGCCTGTTGAACCTTTCCTAGTGATGTCCTGGGGGTGTATGCGGAGCTTCTGTTAATCCAAATAAAACTTATATTAAAGAATAAAATTTAATTAAATAAATGAATGATAAAGTGGTTATAGAAGTATTAATAAAATTAGTATAAAATTAAATTGAAGTTAAAATTATAAAGACATTAGAAAATTATTGTAAAATTTATGATAAATTATTATAAATTAAAATTACAAAGTTATTAGACAATTATTGTAAAATTAACTATTAATTATTATAAATTACAAATAATGTATAAATTACAAATATAATATATCAATATTAGGAATAAATTATAATTATAATATTAATTATAATAATATAATTATAATTATATTAATTATTAATTATATTAACTATATCAGTTATAAATATATAATATATATAATATATATTATATATAATATATACAATATGACTATATAACTATGTAATATATTACTACAATATATTACTAAATTAATATAGTATTAATATATTAATAAACAAAGCAATATATTACATTATTTATATTATAATATTAATAATCATTACAATTAGAATATCATGATAATAAATTGTAAATATTATCTATTATAAATTTATAAATTATTACTATAAATTAGCAAGCACAAATTATTATAATTATAAATTATTAACTAGAAATTATTATAAAATTAAAATAAATTTAGATAAATTAATAATTAAATTAAATTGTAAAATTTGTTTAATCCAAATAAAACTTGTTTCTTTAGTCTGCATGGCTTAAGAAAAATAGCCTCTAAAAAGCTGTTCAAATCTCCTTCAGATCTTTTAAGAAACACCAGAAAGTCATGTGTGTTGTGCAAATTTAATTGTCCTTTTCTTAAAACTCAGGAAATTACGCAAATCTGTGGGCGTGGATGGGAACAGTTGGTCTTCTGACAAAAGCAGCAAGGAAGAGCAGTCTGGCTCTGCATCAGTCCTTACCAATTTATCCAGCCTGCTTTTCCAAAGGAGGTACGTGATCCCTGCTGGGTTTGTGGGGACAATTTGATACCTGGAAAATGAACACACCAACTGCTGTCACTGCCAGCCCCACAGCCTGCCAGCTGGCTTATCCTGAATTAGAGCACTCCTCGTACTGGAGGAGGCTGGCTCCTCAGGAATATTTAGAATGTTCTTATTAGATCTTGTAAAATGAGATCATGTGAAACCAAGCATTAGATGAGATGCACACCGTGGTGGAGCTTATTTTTATTTATCAGATAAGTGACCTTATTCGATTTTGTGCTGAAATGATATTGCTGTTTTACCTCATTTCCAGAAGCAATTGTGTCTTCTGGTTTAAGTTGCTTGGACAGTTGTCTCACTTTACCACCTTCCTTTTCTAAAAATAACTCAAGGAAAAGAAGGAGAGATTGTATGGGATAATATTTCATCGTTTCCTTCTTTTTTTCCTAGGTGAGTTTCTTGGTGAGTTTTCGGCTGACAGGTCCTTTCTTTTCATGAGGACTTTTTGTCTTCTGAATTGCTCTTATTTATTTTTTTCAAAATACAAATAATGAAAAATTTCCCCTTGGTTTAGAGGTTTCAAGATACTATTAGAGTGAGGGTGAAGCAGGTATAAATATCTTTAACAGACCCAGCACACAAAGCCTGTCAGCCAAAGACAATGATTTATCCCTCAGATATCTTATTTGATGCTACACCTGTATGGCAAGTGAAAGATATTTTACTCCAAAGAGTTTTTCTTGACATGAAAGTGTTTTATTGTGTTTTCTCTCATAGGAACAGAAGAGTGAAGTTGGTTGCTGAGAAAGGGACCGAGACAGAGAGTGGTGTGAGTGTTGTGAGTGATGGCATTAAACCCAGGCAGGCCAGATCTGAGCACAGGCTGCTGCACTCCAAAGAGAAAAGTAAACTTTCTGACGGGGAGAAGAGCCAGCAGGTACTGCCAGAGGAAACCCCTCTGGAGTCACAGTCTCAGTGTATTCTCTGTGTGCCCAGAAGTGTGTTGGTACTTCACTGCATGGTTTGATCTAACACAAGATGCTCCCTCCTTCTGCTAATGTTTAGGGGACCTAAAACTCCTTTCTGCCTCTCATTCACCAGCTGACATGGTGCTGGTGCTTTGCTGTCAGCATCTTTCCATAGAGTCAGGATAGAATCCCAGACTGGTTTGGGTTGGAAGGGACCTTAAAACTCATCTCATTCCACCCCCTGCCCTGGGCAGGGATCCCTTCCACTAGCCCAGGTTGCTTGGCCAAGTACATCACACACAGACAGTCCTGGAAATGTTTGTGTTTATTTAATTGTTGAGACTTCTGATCCCGAGATGTTCAGTTAAGGGAGAGTGCTGATAACGATTAAAAATAAACAAATTAGCAATTTTCAAAGGCAGTTCTGTAAAATAATTGGCCTTGCAAAGAGTTCCCCACAATATCCTTGCAGAGGGGAGACAGGAAAAACTGAAACAGCCCTTGGGGAGAGAGAAGGAGCTAAAGGATCATGACCTCTGTTGAAATCTCTGAAACACAGAGATTTGGGGAGTCACTTTTGAGGCTCTTCTGGGTTGGTGGTGTGTTAACTCCCACATAAGGAACTTGGAATAGAATCTGTGCAGAATTCTGTCATACTGTGCCATCCCAGCTCCTCTCTGTGAAGGCATTTGGAGAGGGGACACAGCCCAGAATTCCAGGTCTCTGAGCCACCAGCAGCCTTAAGCACAGGAGAATATATGTAAGACACAGCCAAGAGCTGCTGCTGCCTCCTCCTCTTCCTGCCCTTTCCCCAAATCCACCTCCATCCACCCAAAATTCCCTCTCACTATATCTGGGGCAAGACAGGGACGGGGGGGACGAGTTAAAATCTCTGAAGTCTCTGCGATGCCGTGTGTGCTCTGTGGGGATCCCCTGCCTTTGCAGGATGTGAGGGCTGGCTGTGTGTGCCAGGGGAGTAAAGCTGTGGCTTTGAGCCTTTGGTGTGACTCAGGCTGGCCCTCTGTGGTGCCTCAGCCTGGCCTTGGCTGTGCCTTTCCAGGATGAAGGCACCAACAGGGATGGCATTTCGGACGAGCTGTCGAGCGAGGAGGACACTGAGGCCGTGGCACAAAGGGTCCTGTTACCCCGGAGCATGGAAGGGGCCTCCAGTGACAACAGCTATGAGGAGAAGAAGAGGCCTCTGCCTTCTCTGAACCAGGCTGTCTCACAGGTACCCACGTGGAATTTGTGCCATTTCCCACACTTTATTTTGCTATGGACAATGAGCTGGTTTTCCTTTGCTTTCGGCAGGTCAAGCAAGCCCTGAAAGGTGCCAGAGACTCTGACAGTGTTGTGGAATCAGAACTGGAATCTACATTATATGTTCAGGTATGGTCATAAAGTCAAGAGAGGGAGCTTTCCCGGGCCTGACCAGTGCAGGGACATCCTTCCTGTCACAGAATCATGGAATGGGTTGGGTTGGAAGGGACCTTAAAGCTCATCTCCTCCCAACCCCCCTCCATTTGAACAGACCTTTATTAAATGTTTGTGCTTCTGAATTTTCAGGTACAAGGTGTGACTTCCCTCCCTCGCTGTTCATTGGCAGCTTTGTAAACGTTGTTCAGAACTGTGCTGCTTTGTTAAACAAACACAATCAATCAAATAACTCTGTTGGCAGCTCTGAGCTGCCTCTATTTGCTCCTGTTGGAATTGCTGCAATTGCTCTTGTGGTTGGGAGGCAGTGCTGTGCTGTAGCTTTTAAGCTAATAAATTTTGATTTTAAAATCATAGGATGTTCTGAATTGAAAGAGACCCACAAGGATCGAGTCCATTTCCTATAATGAAGGAATAAATCTATTCTGTGATATATACCCAGTCACTTCATTAATTTGTTTTTGCCTCTGCCACTTCCCCCACCTGAAAATAAAACAGAAATAAAATATGTGAATATCAGATTATAAATATGAAAACCTATACATTAATATAAAATAGAAATGAAATCTTAGATTATGGAACAGGTAGAAAAGTTTTACATTTGAAGGAATAAGTCAGCTTTTATTTTGTAAAGTTGTAAAGAAGAAAGGTGGGGAACTAATGGGGTTTGTGTGAGCTCTGATGTAGAAATGCTTCTTCCCAAACTATCCCCGAATAACACTGTCTTAAACTACTTCCATGGGGTGGGTGAAACCGGGAATTCTCATTCCCCCGGGAAGCTGATCCATTGATTACCGGGAGGGAGGAGGAGGTTTTACAAAGCGAGTATGGGGCTGTGCCATGTAGATTTTGCTGCTCTCTGAAGGACTCGAGGCCCTGCCTTGGCGTGGGGTCCCGGAGCTGCAGCGTGAGCCGGCGGGACTCGGAGAGCACCCGGCAGGACTCGGAGACCGAGGACATGCTGTGGGATGATCTCCTGCACGGCCCCGAGTGCCGCTCCTCCTGCACCAGCGACAGCGAGGACACGGCCGTCAGGGACCCCCGCAGGGACCCCAAGGAGGATGTTTTCCAGCAGGTTGGTTCGTGTGGATCCAGTAAAAATACTTTCCCCTTTCCCTCCCTGGCACATGGGAATGCTGTGAGCAACCCAAAAGCTGGGTGAGACCATTCCGTCAACCAGAATCACATGGAAGTCTGGAATGATCTAAACAGTATCATGATTAACTCCCTCCTCCCCACTGGTATTATCTCATTCCAAGCAAAGTATTTCACCCAAATTTGGAATCCCCCCTCAATCTAATTCAGGAAAAAGCATTATTTACTAGCAGGACTGAAGGAGAAGACCCACCTTTTTGCATTGCTCTCTCTTTTATAGAACCATTTGTTCTGGCTGCAGAACACCAGCCCAGCATCTGCCAAAGTGAGTGCTCTGATCTGGGAAGGGAACGACTGCAAGAAGGTGGACATGTCGGTGCTGGAGATCAGTGGGATTATCATGAGCAGGGTAAGGGGGGGTGTGGCACTGCAGCTTCTCCCTCACACTTCAGAAATCAGCCACCAAAGCCCCTGGAAATGGTTACACGTGCAAGTATCAGGTGCAGTATGAAACTGGGCCCTCCCCAGCTGCAAAGACAGTTGTTCCTAAAATTTGCCTAAACCCCAGTTTATGAGGGCTGTTGCAGACTAATCAGCTGATGATTGCTGGTTTTCTCTGCAGTGTGCTGAGGGTGGGGGTTTGATTACTAATTGGCTGGTTGTTGTTGGCTTTGGACTGAAATGGGTGGGATTATTTTAGGCTCTGTCCTGGGAAGGGAAGGGGAACTGACTGCTTGGCTGAGTGGCTGCTGCCACAACAACAGGCCTTTTCCTTGATGCAAGACCCATGTAATCATCCCATTTTTTTTCCTGCTTGCCAGGTGAATGCCTACCAGCAAGGAGTGGGGTATCAAATGCTGGGAAACATCATCACCATCGGATTGGCGTTCCTGCCGTTCCTCTACAGGCTCTTCCGCTTGGATAACCTGGAGCAGCTCTGCTCCATTTCTCTCAAGCAGCTCTTGTACATCTTCTGTGGAGCCCCTGCCAGTGCCCCTGTCATTGTCCTGTCTGCCATCAACTTCCTGGAAAGGCTGTGCTTAACCTGGATGTTTTTCTTCATGATGTGTGTTGCTGAGAGAACCTACAAACAGGTGGGTTTGAAGGTCCTTCCCTGAGCCTGGGGCGGGGATCAAACCCCCCCTGCTCCTGCAAAGACAAGCAGGTCTCAGCCAGCTGAGGGGTCAGAGCTGGTGAGGGAACCAAGGTCAGGGAGGGGAGTGTGGGAAGGCTCCTATTGATCAGTCACAGATTACACCTGTCAGTGTGTAATCTGACCCCTGTACCCCCCTCTCACCTGTCCCCAAGGTCTCACCCTGTCCCCTCTCTGTGCCCAGAGAAGCTGTGGCTGCCCCGTCCCTGGAATTCTCCAAGGCCAGGTTGGACAGGGCTCGGAGCAACCTGGGCTAGTAGAAGGTGTCCTTGCCCATGGCAGGGGGTTGTAGATGAGCTTTAAGGTCCCTTCCAACCCAAACCATTCTGGAATTCTATAAAAACAGCTGCTGCCATTTCCCAGAGAGGTCAAGCACCCAGGTCTCATGTGGGGCTTCCCCAGTCACCCTTTCTGCCAGGTACCCCTAACAATCCCAAGCAATCTGATTTGTTTTAGACTAATTTATGTGTGTGTATGTTTTGTTTTTGACTGCAGAGGTTTTTGTTTGCCAAGCTTTTCAGTCACATCACATCTGCTCGGAAAGCCAGGAAATACGAAATTCCTCACTTCAGGCTCAAGAAGGTGGAGAACATCAAGATCTGGTTATCCCTTCGCTCCTATCTGAAGGTGAGTTCTGATCCAGGGTTTGGTTATTACAGAGGGTGTAACAGTTACAGCTGTTTGTGGTGAGTTTTGGCTTCACAGCTCCACATCCCAACCTCAGCCCTGACCCCGTGTCCTTGTTTCCACAGAGACGAGGCCCCCAGAGGTCTGTGGATGTTGTCGTGTCCTCAGTCTTTTTACTGGCTCTTTCAATTGCTTTTATATGCTGTGCCCAGGTGAGATTTTAACCTTTCTGGTTTTTAAAATAGGGAAAGATCTCTCCAAGTGCTGGAGGCTTTTCTTTCACCAGCATACAAAGAGCTTTTGACCTGGAGCTGTTTGACCCCAAAGCAATGTAGAAAATGTTGCCTTTTTTAAAAGCTTTGTAATCTTTAGTTGGAAGCAGAGATTCATTCTCTGCTTGCATGGGAAAATCTGGGGTTTTATAATCATCAGGCAAACTTCAGGACATGGACATTTGGGCACAAAGGAGAGGAGACTCTGCCCAAGGACCTCAAGTGTTCACAGGATATTTTATTCCAGAGGGCTGATTGCAGCATCCTCTGTAACCACTGTGTGGAAAAGCAGAACTATTAGTTAAACCTTCTAACCTTCCCTAAAGCTGTTGCAGGCAGCAGTGCTGATGCTGGAGCCATTTCTTGGTCAGTGTTCAGGCAGGTTCCTGATCTGAGGATGCAGCTCTGGTAGCAGTGAGGTTGATGGTTTGTAGACACTCTCACTGCTTTGACTGTCTTTGTAAACCACAGGTTTCCAGAGGAAGGAATGACAATCCCAGTCCTGCTGTGTTAGTCCCAGTGAGTCCATACTGGGAAAGGCAGGAGCAGCTCCCTCTGGCTGGGGTGGGTCTGAGGCTGCCAGTGGGACATTTTATTCCCTGTTATTTGGTCAGAGGGAGGGAAGAGAAAAAACAATTTTCCTTTTCTGAGCAGACAGAAAAAAATCAATTCCAAGCTAAAGCCAGGTTAGAAACAAGACTTTTTACTGTGACCTCATTACAGGAATGATTTACACTTTGTGGAGGAACTGCCAGTGCTGGAGAGCACAGAGGGCTGGGCAGAGGAGGAGCAAGGGCAGTGCTTGTGCACTTCTCCCAAGAACAGGCAACTTGTTATTGACATTGGTGCTTTTTTTTTTCCCAATACAGGTTCTTAAGGGCCACAAAACCTTCCTAAATGCAGCTTACAACTGGGAGTTCCTGATGTGGGAGGCAGCACTGCTTCTCTTTTTACTACGTCTGGCATCTCTGGGCTCTGAAACCAACAAGAAATACAGTAACATTTCCATCTTGCTCACTGAACAGGTGACTCCATTTAGCTTGTTCTCCTTTTGCCTTTGTTTGGATATAATTACTGTATTTGAAACCAGCTTAAACACTAGAATCAAACTTTAAAATTTAGAAATCCACCCTTGTGTTGGCCAGAAGGCAACAAAGCACTGGACAGCAGGGCAGGGGTGAGCTGGTGATGTTGGGACAGACTCAGATTCTAAAGTTCTAGATGGTTTTTGTCTCTGGGTTAGCCAAAACAATTGGAAAAAGAACGATGTTATCAGTGCTAAATTCACTTCTTCAGGAGTGACAGCAGACTGCAAAAATGGCTTTAGTTTCCCTTAGTAATGAATCACTGGGGGCTGGTGCTGGGATATCAACACCTGGTCTGTGCTGTCTGTCACAGATAAACTTGTACCTGAAGATGGAGAAGAAGCCAAACAAGAAGGAGCAGCTGTCTCTGGTAAACAATGTTCTGAAACTGTCCACAAAGCTGCTGAAGGTAAGATACTCTGAACAGCTCAGTTTTATGGAATTGGTGCCTAAAGGTAATACCCATGTGGCTCTTGATTAGGTAAGAGCTGGCTCTCACTCACAAAGGGAGTTCTTCTGTGCTCCTGCAGCTGTGACATGAGCTGGAGCAGTACAAGAACACTTTGGTTAATTAGTGCTGTGAACAGACTGTGGATTCAGCAGGAAACATCTCTGGAACAGAGTGGGAATTCCTGTACATACGTTTGAGAAAGGACACAGAGGCAGCACAGTCTGTTGGAGTGCCAGTGTTAAGCTCAAAGTCAGAGGATGAATTGCTTTGCTATTGGTGAATGTTAATGGGCTCTTTTCCTTGTCCTTCCACTGCAGGAACTGGATAGTCCCTTCAGGCTGTATGGACTGACCATGAACCCCCTGATCTACAACATCACACGGGTTGTCATCCTCTCTGCTGTCTCAGGAGTTATCAGTGACCTTCTGGGGTTCAATATCAGAGTAAGTGTCCTGTACAAACCAACAGCAACAGCTCTGGGGGCCCCCAAACTCCTCCTGCCCGAGCAGAAAGGTTTGCACTGGTAATTCAGTGACCAGCCTGTGCTGGGTGAGTCCCCACCTCCCTGAGCCAGTTTTGGGGGGAAGGACAGGGCTGACTCCAGTTTCATTTGAGTTCCGGTCAAGCTGTTAGAATCCAGGGTTCCTTCCCTTTATCCCAGTCCTCCTGTGGCTCATCCTGCTGGAGCTCACTGAGCAGAGCAGGATGGGGAAGGGAGACAGTCTCACCTGTGGATGTAGAACATGCAGACCTAAGGCTGTCAGACCCAAACTCACTCTCTGTCTCTTTGCAGTTATGGAAAATTAAACCATGAACCGACAGAACATCAGCCCTGGGCATCTCCACCAGAGAGAAGAGAACCTCAGGTGTGGGCAGAAAGCAGAAAACTGATGGAAATCTGTAATTACAACTTTCAAACAGATTCTCAGTGTTATCAGAAGTTTTCTTTCTGCTTTACTGTTCTACACCACCCAGAACCAACTGGTCTCATCAGTGATGTCATCCCATGGCATGCACACAGAAAAACTGCATTAATGGGGCCAAATCCTGGCAGCTGGCACTGAAACCAGCAGGAAGTGGTGTGGGACATCAAACCCTGAAGCCATCCAAGAGCTGCAGCTGGAGGGGCACCAATGGCTGTGAACTGGTGCCACGTTTCTGCAAAACCTGAATCCTGGGATGTGACAAGGAGGGAGTGTCAGCCCTCCCATCCCAGCCAGCCTTCCTGGAGCTACACTGGAATATTTCAGCTCAATCATCCTTAGCTGCACTTGTCTGGCTGTGCTGAGGAGAGTCTCAATCCTTAAAAGCTCCACGTGCTTGAGGCTTTGCCTCTGTCCTGAACCACTGCAGGATGTGAATTCCACCTCAGGATGTGAATTCCAGCCCTCCCTGCTGCCACTCCAGCAATACCAGAGTCCTGCTGTTGGCTTAGGCTGGGGCTGCTGCGAAGAAATGATGAGTATTTTTCTGAAAACATTAATTACAGGAGAAAAACCTCTCCACAAATACTACAGGGAAAGTGTTTATGAGCCGTAGAACATTTTGCCAGGTCTGTTCCCTGGAACACTCCACTCCATCCTTGTCCTGCCTGAGAACAGCTCTGGCAAAGGCCTCCTCAGGTTAGTGTTTAGAAAGGGCAGAGGAGAGAAAGAAAACGTTTTAAAGCTTCTGTTACATTTCCCTTCACTGGCTCTGTCAGCTTCTATTTATTAGTAATGAAAAGAGCAAAAACTGAGGAACTTTTCAGAGCTTCATTCTTTCACAGGAGGGTAAGATGGCAGAAGCATTTTTGGTAGTAAATTGTTTACAGCTATTTTCTGTACAAGGAAAAGTTGTGAGATGTAAAAGGAGATGACAATTTTATATAGCAAAATGTACAAATAAACCTACAGGACAAGCATCTCATCATTACCCACTGTTTCTACAGGACTTGATGATTTTTATACCACCTTTGTCGAGCATTTGCTATTTGAATGGGGGGGGGAGAGTGTCAAGGACAATTCCAATAATAAATTGCATTTGTTTTCCAGAAGAGCAGCATGTTTGTGGGTAAAACCTGGGGTCACAGCCCTGAAAGCCAACCAAGAACCTGGTTTATACAGTGCAGAACCAACAGGCCACGAACTGGAGTTTGTTTTTAATATCTATATAAAAAATAATGAGCGATTTACAGGTCTCTCTCTAGTCAGAACCTCAGAAGTCTGTATAAAGGTGCTGTACAATATATAAACATTTACACCCAGTACATCCATACATTGCTTAGCATTCCAAGGCCACATGGCTAAGTCGGATACAGGAAGTACAGATACAAGGTCTATGGAAGGAGAAATCACACACAGGTAAGACATTATCACATTAACATATAGAAAAAAATCGAGGGGAGTTGATGGCAGGGGAATCATTTCAGTGGTGCTACTTAATTCATCTGGAATTAAAGGTCTGGATCTGTCACTGTACTCAGTGGTCAGGGCGAGTGCACACAGCTCAACATAAACCACCCTCTGGGGAAGGGCACAGGGGGAATATCTACACAGGCTACTTCAGAGTATTAAATATTTCACAGTCATACTCCACCCAGGGAGTATTTGTACGTGTGATGCTACACAGCAAACCTGGATGGATCGCCCGGGGCCGAGCAGCAGAGCACAGTTCAGAGCTGCTCTAAAGCCTTTTGAATTCCCAAAGTCTTTGTGGAAAAGCTGGCTGAGCAGTCAGCTGTGCTTGGGAAGAATTCCACTCAGAACTGCCTCACTGTGCTTCATCAGCCTTTAAAAACATCCCATGTTTCAAAGCCAAAGGGAGATATTTGCTTGTTCCATTTCAAAGAGCAAATCCTATTAGTTTGAGTTTTGAGTAAGTAAAGCTCCATCCTTTACTCCTCCTTTTCTTGCAAACTGGACCAAGGGGCTCCTTTTACCATTAAAAACCCAAACATGTCAGGAAATCATCACTGAAACTATGAATAAAATAAACCCCTTCAGCTTCTGCTGTTCTTACAGCTTTGGGACTGAGGTGTCAGGAGGTTCTGGTGGTCACATCCCTTTTTAAAAGTCTCTGCCAGCCCAAACCATGGACAGTGAGTCTCCTGTACCTTCTGTGTCATCAACACTCCTTGATCACACATTCCATGTAAATATGGGAGAGTTCTAATACACACAGGCAAAAACTTCACTGACGAAGCTGCTCTGGCAGCTGGGTCTGTCTAAGGTCAGTTGTTACCTCTACAGAGGGAAAAAAATCCAATTCCTAACTAGCATTAGTTAATTAAAGATGGGACTTCAGTATCAGCTCCACACCAAGGCTGAGGATTTCGCGGTGCCACAAGTGAAACCAAAGGAATTATGTTATTTAACAGAACCCAGAATTTCCTCTCCTCACACAAGATGTTTGCAAACCAAATCCCTACGGATCGAGGAAATGAAGCAATTTTGCTGCGTTCAGAAAACACAAAATTATATCAAATACCATTTTTATCGACAGGGTTTGGTATCAGGTATAAAAATCCCAGGAAACACATCAACTGAGCAGCATCAGTGGCTCGTTTGCTGCCCTGGAACTGACAGAACCAACTCGCCCATGTCCTTCCTGACCCAGCAAGAACACGTGGGTTTCCTGACGCAAACATGCACCACGCTCTGAGAAAACACCCACCTCAGCCCAAACCTGCCTTGCCTGTGACTGGAATCCACGGGGGGAGGATTAGATTGACTGGATACAGTAGATAAACTTGGCACAAGAGCAGGAAGTGAGTCAGGATCACATTGGCAACAGAGGCATTAAATAACTTTGTTCAGACCTCACAACACTCGGAGAAGCCGCAGCAGTGCAACGTTGGGAGCAGCAGACAAGGGCCTGCACGGGGACACGGGGACAGCAGCTCATGGCAGAGTTTCACTGAAGCATCCAAAAGGTCCTTCATGCAGCTTAGATAATTTAAGAACAAATCAAACCCTTTCCCCCCCCTTCCAACCAGTTTCTGAGACAAAAAAACAAAAAAAAAAAGACAACTGTGTGAAAAGAACCAATGCTTTAAATGACCCTTATTGGAAAACTGGTTAAAACATGTTCTAAAAAAAACAGTGTCAGTCAGTCACACCCGTTTTCCAGCCACTCCTGCTGCTGGGGTGCCCTTAGTGGGGACCCTCCACGGCCCGGGAGTTATCGGCGTTTTCCTCACTGGAGAACCCTCGGGGTGGGAAGTTCCATCTTTGGTTTCATGGGGCAGCTCCACGTGTCTCCCTCCGTGGTGCCTGTTCAGCGTGACAGTCTCCTGTGGTTCCCCCCTCCTCTGTTTCTCCATGGAAAGCAGTGGGATGTTGGACAGGCTGGAGGTTTTGAACCTGCTGGAACTTGGCTCTCCAGAGCTGGACTTGGTTAATAAATCGTCCTCGGAGGCGTTTCTCCTGCAGTCCCTCAAGGGAAGGTTGTTCCCCTCAAACGCTGGGTAGTGTCTCTCTGCAGACCACCCTTCCATCCTTCCTGGAGTTTTCTGCTTCATGTCTTTCCTGCTGACTCCTGGTTTACCAATCCCACCTTTCAACTGCTCCACACCACCAGTTCTGCCTTGGCTCCTTCCCACCGTTTCTGCACTTCCCGGCTTCCCGAGATGCCTGTGGGGGCTGGCTGACCTTCCTTGGTTTCCACTGGAATACTCTCTTTTGTCACTATTGTTCGTTCCTATTTCTGTGGTTTTACTCTCACTCCCTCTGGATCTGCCAGGTTGATGTGAGAGATTGTTCTTTTCAGGATCCCCTTTCCTGGGGCTGTGGAATCCCCTGGGAGGGTGTCCCTCAGCAGCCCCCGACTTTGCTGGACTGGCAGATCTGTCTCTTCCTGTCCCTGCTTCCAAACTACCTTTAGTGATTCCAAACCCAGGGCTGGAGGGACATTCCCATCTGTTCTTTGTTCTCTGGGGAGAAGACTGAGGCTTCCTCTCACTCTGGTTTTCAGTTAAAGTGCTTATCTTGTCAGGCACAGTGTTCTCTGCTTGTTCCAGTTCCTCAGACAGCTGAACTCTGGTTAAAGCTTCTCCTGGTACTGGTAAATAACACACTTCAGATGGGGAAGCAGAATGGGAAGATGAAGATAATGGTGACTGTTCTTCATATATTACATTTGACGAAGATGGATTGTAACTATCCCAATCACCTGGAAGTGAACAGCGAGAGATTTGACTGAACAACTACACAAAAAATAATAATCACTAAATATTTCACAATTTTAGCACCTCACCAGCAAATTATTGAGTTCAATTTAAGAAACATTATGGAGTGGCATATTCTCAAAGCCTTATTTAGCCAGATTTACTTATTGTGTTTTTCTACAAGCTACAACAACCCTGAGGATGTGATTTTGGAAAAAAAAAACCAACTAGGGCTCAGAATGCTGCCTGATCCCTGCAGGACTGACACGGTCTTGGATCAAAACAGTTTTAGAGCCTACACAGCAAAATTGAAAAATAGAAAGTCCCTGACCTACATTGTTTAATATGAGAAAACTAAATGAACTGGAACTGTTATGCTAAAAGAAACCTGAAACAGTGAAAAGTCGAGGTTATTCATAGCTTTGCACTTAAATAACAGGAAGAGATGGAACACAAGACATGCGGATTTACCAAGTCTTTAAGGAAAAACCAAGAAAAGCACTGAAAGCCCTTAATGTTGCTCAGGTTTCACGTAGGGACACAGACTGGAAGGAGCCAAACCTGAAGGAGGAAGAGAAAAAGCCCAGAAGTACATACCAAAAAAAATCACAGAGTACAGCAAGCAAGATTTCAACCAGAAATGTGGGATTAACAGCAAGGCAAGAGGCAACAAACCCTTCCCCACTCCAGCACCTCCTTCACATCCCAGACCCCACTCTGCACAGAGGGATGGGTGGGATGTGCTCCAGAGGTTCCCTCAGACTTCTGGTGATTCTGTGTTTCTCCCTCAAGCTCAGGGGATTTCTGTGAACAAAAGGGCCAGGAGTGATCCCAGATAATCCCTGCACATCCCTGGTGGATAAACTCCACTGATCACTGCTGGAGTCACACGGAGCTGTTGGGGAGGAGAAAGCAGGAGGTGCCCCCACGCTCATTTTAATGGAAATGTCATTTTAAAAAGAACCTCCCCGTAGCATTACAGAACATCCTGAGCTGGAAGGGACCCACAGGGATTGTCCAGTCCAACTCCTGGCCCTGCCCAGGACACCCCAACACCCCACCCTGTCCCTGAGGGCACTGTCCAAAGGCTCCTGGAGCTCTGGCAGATCTGGGGCTGTGACAGTTCCCTGTTCAGTGCCCAACCACTCAACCAGAAGCTCATCAGAGCACAAGGCAGATTGTATTTAACTATGTTTAACTATATTTAACTTTCCCCCTCAGTGAGGGGGTGATTCAGGGTGAGAGCCAGGCCCAGGCAGGGTTTGTGCAGGCTGAGCCCAGCACAGCCCTGGTAGCACAGATGGGCTGTTTCCATGCCCTGCACTAATTCCCTGATTTCACTGTGCTGGGCAGGGCAGAGCACTGGGATGTTCAGGGTCCTTTTCAAGCTCTCAAGAGGAAAAATGGAGACAGCTCTGAGCAGATTTTACCCCTGGAGTGAACATCAGTTGCTGCCTGTAAATGAACACACAAAGTATCTGGGAGTTCAAACTGCGTGTTTGGGATTTTGAAAGGATAAACTCAGGGTTGGGACTGGGATAGAAAAGTTCTTTATCAGAATAAAAGTGACCCTCCAATTTAGGAAGTTCATCATGAGCACCCTGGTGGCAACATCAGGGGATAAAAGACTAAAATGCATATTTGGGAATCAGGTGCTCTTTGCTTTAAAATGCTGCCACTGCCACAAGTCTTTGATTTGCAGTTTTGGAGCCCTGGCAGACCCCAAATCATCAGTTCTGAGCTCTGTGGCTCCTGTAAACGTTTGCTTTGCTGTCCTTCCTTTTATCTGGCCTATGAAATTGTCCTTTCCTGTTGTAGAGGCAAAAATCACCTTCAATCAAACCAAATCCCTTTGGAGAACAAAGTTGTCCCTCTCCTGCTTCCTGAAGTTTTGGCTTTAAAAAACAAAGCATTCCATGACTTAGAAGGCTAAAAACTGAAATGAATCTGTACAGAAATCATATTTTAACAATACAGGCATTTTTAACTGAGTACTGCAGCATAGAGAATTTTAATTTAAATTAGAAGGCAATCAGGGTTAATCATTTTTATAGGGAAGCTTGATTAGCTTGGACAGAGCTGAGAAACTTATTAAAATATGGAATAATTTCACAGGGTTTAATATTCCTAAATACTTGTCATGTGTTAATTGTACTGAAAATATTCCTCCTCTTTTAAAACAAATATTTCAATTTTCTACTTTTGTATTTTAATTTTTAATTGAATTCAATAATAAATAAACACCTTCACAGCTGTCACAAAGGGAACTGCCAACTACTGCAGTGAACAAGCACCAGAATCTGCTTATCCCACTTTCTTCCCCCACCCTGGACAAAACCAAGCAGCCCTTGAGACAACATACTGTGATCTGGAATCAATCCAGTCCCTGGTCTCAGCAGCAGCAAAACTTTGTTCCCTCCAGCCTGAATCAGCTCAATGGCTCGTGTGTGAGTGATTCCTTGGGTGGGTTCTCCATTAATTTCCACTATTTGGTCACCAACCTGAGGAGAAAAGAGCAAGCAGGTGAGTCTCTGGGAATCTCTGACACTGTAAAGTGGTTTTTAGTTTAGAAGGAAAAAATGAA
This sequence comes from Neopelma chrysocephalum, assembly GCF_003984885.1. Classification (NCBI taxonomy): domain Eukaryota; kingdom Metazoa; phylum Chordata; class Aves; order Passeriformes; family Pipridae; genus Neopelma; species Neopelma chrysocephalum. The sequence continues at coordinate 312,052 of NW_020897763.1, forward strand.
ATAATAGAGGCAGGTGCTTCTGTTTTCCCTCTTGTGCTGAAATCCACCCAGCAACAGTGACACCACTCCAGGGGTGATGAGCAGGGTGTGACCCAGGGCTCTGGGGGCTCACAGGTCACACAGGTTGTGTCCTCAGCCAGCTCAGGGAAAGAAGGTCTCCAAGTTCTCATTACTGACACATTCTACCACTTATTCACAAGGGATTTTTATTTACAGTGATGGTGTTTAGTTTCTATCTACTATTCTATCTACATCTACAAGTGATGAGGCAGATCCCATGAGGTGCTTGAACGTATTTTCCTTCTGGATGGTGGTGTGGAGGGAGCACAGGGAGGAACCACATCCCACCTGAGTGAGGTCACACTCCCCAGGTGAGGTGAGGGGCACCTTCACCCAGTGCAGAGCTCAACGGGGCACAAAATTGGGAATGGCAGGGAAGGAATTGTTATTCCAGGCAGGAGAGATCAGTGCTGAGGTCTCTGAGGCCAATTAACAACTCACAGAGGTGCTGGGCAGGTAATTCCAGCTCACACCAACCCCACGGGCTGCTGGAAAGGGGTTGGGATAAGCATCAAAAAGGGATGTCTGTTTGGGAAAATAGGAAAAAGGGGAAGCCTATCTGGCACTGCCCAGAACAGCCAAGGGATGTCACTGCTGTGTAACAAGAGCAGCTCGAAGAGAATGTTTGGGCTTCCTTAAATAAACTCTGCCAAAGGAGGTCAGTGCTGGCTCAGGGTGGGACAGGGACACACTGACAGCTCAGCTGGGTGAGAAATTCCTCTTCAGTGTGTTAAAAGCACAGCCAGAAAGAGACACCGTGTCCAGATGAGGAGGGAGACAAACTGAATGACAGGGGAAGTGTGAATTCCCTCAGGCTGGGAGAGCTCAGCCCCTCCTGCTCTGAGCCCAGCTGGGGACACTGAGCTGGGGACACTCCATCCCTGCACAGGGAGGGGTGAGGGGGTGGGAAGGGGCTTTACAAAAGGCTGCTGTACCCAAACCCCATGTGGAAATCACTGGGGGAGCTGGAGCTGGAGCTCTCAGCAGGATTTTGCTGCCTCAGCCCCCACAGAGCCAGGGCACAGATTGTCTGAGTGACACAGGAACAGTCAGCTGGGACCTTGGAGAGTCAGGGGATATCCTGAGCTGGGAGGGACCCACAAGGATCATCAAGTCCAACTCCTGGCCCTGCACAGACACCCCAAAATCCCACCCTGTCCCTGAGAGCGTTGTTTAAACACTCCTTGAGCTCTGGCAGGTTTGGGGCTGTGCCCACTGCCCTGGGGAGCCTGTTCAGTGCCCAACCACCCTCTGGGGGAAGAACCTTTCCCTGAGATCCAACCTGACCCTGCCCTGACACAGCTCCAGTTGTTCCTGGGTCCTGTCTCTGCTCACAGACAGCAGAGATCAGAGCTGCCCCTCACAAGGAAGCTGCAGACCCTGATGAGGTCTGACCTCAGTCTTTTCTTCTCTGGGCTGAACAACCTTCTGGTTGCCCAAAAAGCAAAGCCCTGCTGCTCAGTGTGACACCACTTAAAGAAGGAAAACAAGAGAAAATATTAGCACTGAACACCACACTTGTGTAGTCTCTGAAGCATGAGGGAAAAAAACCTCATCGATGTGAAGAATTGGATAAGACAAGTTAACAATACTTAAGAGTTCCACATCCAATTAAGCCTCACAGCAAGTATCTGTGTCAGCCCCATCCTGCAAATACAAACGGAGGCAGAACCATGTGCCAGTGGCCACAAGTGCAGGGAGCAGCAGGACTGCAGTGGGATGGCATCTCATGGGCACCTGGCTCAGCTCCACACTCCAGCCTCTGAAAATCCAGCTCTGGGAAGCAGCCACAGAGTCTCACCTACCACCATTCTTTGCTATTGCACACATGTATTTGGTTTTACTACAATATCTGAGAGTGAATTCCTCACATAAAGATAAGAATTAATGTAATATTTTGAAAAAAATCAGGTTTGGATCCCCAGAGATGGCACAGAACAGCAACAATACAATGTACACACACATATTCCTTAAAAATTCACTGACTTGGACACAGATTCTCCTTTCAGCTTTCTGTTCCTCTGTGCAATCTCTTGTTGGGGTACTAAAGTACCCTGAGGAGCTGGGTCAGGGATATTACTGGAACTCAAGCAAGGCTGGACAGTTCCTTTTGGATGCTCATGGAGCTGTTCATGGATCTCTCCCCTAAAACCCCACTGCTGTCACCACACAGGGACAGTTGGAAGAAGGGTAGAGGCCCAGCTGCTGTTCTGGGACCCTGTGCTCATGGAAAAACCAAGTTTCTTGCCACTTCAGGTAAATTAATGCATCAACTTGATCAGTAAATTGATTAGAGAAGCCAAACTCACGTGCACCCTCCCGTCCTTGACCGCTGGCCCGTCCTCAGCCAGGCGCAGGATGAACAAGCCCATGTTATATTCCTTCCCTCCTCGGAGGCTGAACCCAAACCCTCGAGGGCCCCTTTCCAGCTCCACTGGGAAACAGCCTGGACTCTGTGCAGAGGAAAAAGGAAAAAAAAAAACCAACAAAAAACCAAGAGATGAGGACCTACAGGCAGATTGAAACATTTGTTTCACACATTTCTATATTTTGAGATGTTTTAAACGGAATCCACCCCAGCTCAGGTGTGACTCGGGGTAATGGTTCCATTTCAAGTCTAAACATACAGAACATCTTCCCTTCTGAGAGATGAATAAAACCCTTCATGAAACTTTGCCAAAAGGGTCTGTAGCAGCTCCATGACACGCATTTTCTGTTTCTTTCGTAATTATAATGAGAATTCCCTTATCCTAAGGAGACAATCAAATTTAAACCATGAGCAAAAACACTCTGTGAGACGCTTCAGTGCGTTTTTAAACACAGCTCTTCTACCCACATCTGACAGGGAAATGTTTAATTGTCCTGCTTTCCAGAACTCCGTGGCAATGCCACTGATGGATGAGTATTCCATGTCTCCACATGGAATACTCTGGATGGACTCCTGTACCTGGGAATGACGGCCAACACCTGGAGCAGCATCCGACTGTGCCACGTGCTTGTGCTCGGGCCAGGACAGACGGTAACCACCAGAGACTTCTTTCCCAGCTTCACCTTCTGTAGCTCCCCTGTGGAGAGATGAAAGGACATGGATTTTACCTCCACACCAACCCCTCTGCCCAAGCTTTTCCCGCCGTTCCCAGCCCTGTTCCCAGACCTGTCTGTGCCAGGGGGGTTGATCTGTGCCGGTCCCAGCGGTCGGTGCTGTGGGGCCGGGCTCTGCCGGGCTGAGTTTGTCCCCGAGGGGGGCCCACGGTGCTCTGAAATCCAAACAGAACCAACAGTCAGATGTCCTAGTTAGAACAGCTGGGACCAGTTCATCACTGCATGGGTGTAACCCAAAACTGTGTATTCTATAGCCTTCCAGGCCATTTCCCAGAAACTGTTATCAATAGACCATTTACACCACCTGCCCAGAGCAGCCCTGACTCCTCAGGCTCTAAACTGGGTGTTCAGAGGCCTGTGAGACAGGAGGGTGCTCCTGTCCTCACACCCATTGTGGAACCTCTGAGGGAGGTACTGGGCATTCCTGCCTGAACTGGAGGATAGATAATCTTGGAGTCTTGGGACTTTTTTAACCACTCATGGGATCCAGAGGAAGACTGCAGACCACTTCTCTCAACCAGACTGCAACCACCACTCTTGCCCAGATTGCACCAGCACTCTCACCAACAGGTTTTTCCCTCTCCTTTTACTTTGGACTCAGGGGGCCCAATGAACTCCACTCTGTTCCTGCCCCAGGGTGCTGGGTTATACATTTGGGTTTTGTGGGTTAAAACCAACTGTTTGTTTGTATAATTGTATTATTGTATTATTTTATTAAATTGTTATTCTGACTTATAATCTCTCTTTTGAGTTGAGTTCATTTCCCATGCTGGTTTACCTTTAAACCAGCACATAGACCTTCCCAAACCCACAGCTGGGATCAGAATGACCACCAGCGCTGCTGCTGCTCCCAAGGAATCCCCCAGCGGCACCTCGGGCTGAGCTGAGCTCGCTCACACACGAGGATTTTCCAATCCAGGAACACAAGTGCAGCTCGTTGGTTCCATGAAATAAATCCCTGTTTTTATTCTTCTGGCCTGGATCAGGAACAGTGTGGCCAACAGGTCCAGGGAAGTGATTCTTCCCCTGGACTCAGCACTGGTGAGGCCACCCCTGGAGTGCTGTGTCCAGTTCTGGGCCCCTCAGTTCAGGAAGGATATTGAGGTCCTGGAGCAGGTCCAGAGAAGAGCAACAAGGCTGGAGAAGGGACTCGAGCACAAGTCCTCTGAGGAGAGGCTGAGGGAGCTGGGGCTGTTCAGCCTGGAGAAGAGGAGGCTCAGGGGAGACCTCCTCACTCTCTGCAACTCCCTGACAGGAGGGGGGAGCCAGGTGGGGGTTGGTCTCTTTTCCCAGGCAACTCTCAGCAAGACAAGAGGGCTCAGGGTCTTCAGCTGTGCCAGGGGAGGTTTAGGTTGGATATTAGAAAGAATTTCTTTGCAGAGAGGGTGATCAGCCATTGGAATGGGCTGCCCAGGGAAGTGGTGGATTCTCCATCCCTGGGGGTTTTTAAGATAAAACTGGATGTGGCATCAGTGCCATGGGCTGGGAACCATGAGGGTAGTGGATCAAGGGTTGGACTTGATGATCTCAGAGGTCCCTTCCAACCCAGCTGATTCTGTGATTCTCTGGTTTTATTCTTTCATTCTGCTTTCCCTCAGAAAAACAACACGATTTTATGGATCCAGACATGGACAGAAGGGTTTTGAGGTGCTAAAGGCCAGAAGGGATCAGGGGTGGTCAGATCCATTATACGGGATATTCAATGTAATAAAATTTTGTAAGGGATTAAGAACAATGTCCATCTGAGAAATATCGCTTTGGAAAGGTAAGAGAATGAGGATCTGCAGGATCAATGGGAATTTGGAGGTGAAGACCCCAAGGAAGGAGGGAAACTGCCAACTTATTTAAGGCACCACAGTTTTCTCCTGCTCAGCTCCAGGGAAGGTGAAGAACTGGTTCCACAGCCACACTGGGGGATAACTTCACTGGCAAATTATCAACAGGGATTTTTAAAGTGCTTTGCCTTCTCCCAAAAGCTGAGTAAAAAATTAAAGTATAACATTTTAATAAAATATTTTAAGATAGCTTATTTTCCCTTCCACAGAAAACAGTGATTGTGCACTTTTAAATCCAGTGCATTTATGGACAAAAAACATGTTTCAGGACACAAAATTACTCTGTCACTTAAGAATAAGGAACCACAGTCCACGCAAAAAGCTGCCTCTTAGCTAGAATCTGAAGGGCAAAGAGTGGCCCAAGACGAACTTTTGTGCTGAATTAAAAACTAATAAACTCTTTTTTTCCTATGAGGGTTAAAATAATAAAACCAAGCACCAAAACTAGAGATGTTCCAGTACTTTTAGGTGCAGCACATTAGTGCATTTCTTAATTAAGAACAAAAAAATTCCATTAAAATACAAAAAGTGCCCAACCATCTTAAGGGAAGGGAAATTTAAAGCGTATTAAACTGAATTTCTCAGGTATGTGAGACCTCCCAAGCCCTCCACAGGACTGCTTGGTGCTGCTCCTGTGACATGCCTTAAAGAGGTTTTTCTCTAGAGACAGAATGTCAACTTTTACTCCTGGTTTATCCTCAGATTTTTAATTTAGAAGCACAGGCAAGAAAAATGCCATCTGTTTGTAGAAATCCTGCAGCCTGCTCTCGTGTGTTCCCAGCTAATACATGACAAAAGCTGACAGGCTCCTGCTTTGGTGAAAAATGTTAAAGAACCTCTTTTGGTGCACGAAGGGGAATTCGTTTATTCCCAAGAAAAGCAAAGATCACAGGCCTGGGAAGGCTGGGGGGGACCAGGCAGAGGTTTTATTGCCACTCTCAGAGGACAGTGCTGGGGAACAGCACATTTGATCAGGATTTGAGCTCTGTGAGGCTGAACAGCTTCCAGAAAAAAGAGCATTTTGGGTTTTTTTTGGAGCTGCATCCTGCGTTTTCCTCCGTGTGAAGCACCTCTCTGAGGTTCAGCTCCCTCCCTGCAGTGCCTGAAGCCCTGACTCACTCCCATCCAGCTGGATCTCTCTGCTGCACACGGGGCTCTGCTGTGAGCTAAACTCTGTTTCTCCAGCTACATCAAGGAGAATTTTAAAGTGGAATTATATTCCCACTTCGGAGGAGCAGGTTCTGCTTCTTTCTCCTTCATTGTCACGAAATTCTTTACATCTCAAACACGCCAACTCCAGCTCCCCTAAGCCACAGATTTCTTCTGACTGATCTTCACTCTGCTTTCACCACCTGCTACTGAGGGTTTTTTTTCCCCTCTCTTTGTTGAGTCTCCACAGGTTCTGGTTTTATCTCTACATTTTGGCTCCAAATCTATAATTGAGGCAGCGGGAAAAGTTCTCACACAGAGTCCAGGTAAGGTCACGCCTAAATAACGGGTAAAAACATGATATTCAGAAAACTTATTCTGAAAACAAGTGGAAGGTGTCCCTGCCCATGGCAGTGGGTGGAATGAGATGGTCTTTAAGGTCCTTCCAACCCAAACCAGTCTGGGATTCTGTGATTAAAAGCTACAGAGAAACAGATCTAACTCAACCAACTCAAACTTCAGTTGCTTTATAAACATCACCCTGGGCAACTGCTTTGAAGTGTGTCCCTCCAAACTGGAATGAATCAGATTCGATAAAAATAAAAATCTTAATAGAAAAATAACAATTTATAGAGGTCTCTCTGCTTCGAGCATTGACAAAAAGGAACATTAAGTCTTTGAAATTCTGTGTTACAGGCTGAGATGGCATGTTAAATATTTGCAACTAATGTGAAATTAGAGAATTATCTGCTGGCTTTATTCACAGTCTGGCTTTAGGTATTTATTATTTAAAAGGTGAAGGAAGCCAACTTTCTGACAAAATAATGATAGGGAGTTTAATTAAACCCATAAGCAGCAATCTAGAGAAATGCAGGGTTGGAAAACAGCTTTTCTCTTCAAATGATTGGATTTTACATATTTGTAGTGATCTGTTTGTATAGAAACAAACCTGTGGTGACCAGTGGGGCCTGGGAGCTGACACCAAAAATAGTCCCTAAAGATGGGACTTTGCAGCCCCCAGGACTTACTTTGCTGCTCAGGTGACACAGCAGGTTATGAAGGTGAAGGATTTGCAGAAAGACCCTGCCAAGGGTTTTTCCCCACGTGGTGGGATGTGACCCTTTGGCAGCCAGAACCACGGGATGTTTCTGTTGTGTCCCAGGGGTGCAGCTTTAGGGAATCTGTGAGTTTTAACACGGAAGAAAGGAAAAACTCAGGGGTTTAAAGGGAGAGATTTGGAAAGCAGGAATCCCTGTGGCCTTAGGGCAGGGACAGAGGATCCTGGGAGCAGCTGCCTCATCGGGAACAAAGCTCTGGCAGCACCTGCAGTAGCAAGAAACGGGCGCTGCTGGGGTGCAAGATTTTCTCTCTGAGCATCATCCCCTGGCTGCTGCAGCCCCCTCACAGAGGTCATTTCTCCTCAGTTGGAGAACACAAGGCCTGGACAGGATGTGTTCCTATGTCAGCAGCACTTTTTCTCTCTCACACATGAGAAACCAAGAGAATTACTCTCAGCCTGCATCGTGTTGTTAACACTTCTATCTTTTTTTTTTCGGTGCAACCACCTTGGCAGCTGCCTCTCTCTGCCCTGCCTGCCTTCAGCTCTTCTAGACCAAACAAAGGAGCTTCCAAGTCATTCAGCTTCCAGGAGCTGGACTCGATGATCCCTGTGGGTCCCTTCCAACTCAAGATATTCCACAATTCACCCTCTGTAATTTCCGAACACCTTCAAACACTCGATTTAAGCGCATTAACTTCAGCAGAGACAAACACCAGACTCTGGCAGTGTGGTGGCAGCTTCCTTACCTTCCTCAGCCACCACAGTGAGGGTCACCACGTTGCCAGCATCCTTGATGAGCTGCACGATGCTGTCGTGGGAGAGCTCCACGATGGACTGGCCGTTCACCGCCGAGATCCGGTCGCCCACCTTCAGCTTCCCGCACTGGTCGGCGGGGCTGCCGTCGATCACCCGCCCGATCTTGTGGGGAATCACTGGGGATCAAGGACAGCCACAGCAACACCTTAATAACCCACAGAACACCCTGACTAGGAAGGATCAAAGTCCAGCTCCCAGCCCTGCACAGGTCAACCCTAAAATCCCACTGTCTGTGTGTGAAAAAGCGCCGCGCGCACCCGGAATCGCCGCGGTCACCTCGGAGAATCGCTCCCGCTCCAAAGGGTGGCACTGCTTTACAAGGAAAACCTGCAAACCGTGAGGAATGCTCCACTGGGAGGGAATGGAGCCAACCCAACAGCACGGCCCTGTCACAGTACAGGGTGTTGTGCCTGCAGGAAAACACGGCGAGGAAATGGGTCACATCTGCAGAGGGATGAGTGAGAGCGCGTGGCCCCGCAGCGCTCTGAAGCAGTTGGGTTTTGCCACTCATAATGTAGTTTTCCATTTCATGCATCCACCCTGGAGCACTGTGTGGGCTCAGAGACAATTATGGACATCCAGTGCAACGCAGAAATCTGGATGCAGGGCTAAACTCTTCCTCCTTGCAACTGAAAATTAACCCTTAAACACACTTCAAAGAGAAATCAAACGTGTCCTGCCAGGGACTGACTCGGTAACCTGGGGAGGAACTCAGCAGTGACCCTGAGCACACCCAGTAAGGTGTGTTACATCAGCTCTGCACAGACCTCATCCCTTGCCCTGCTGAGATGAACCTGCACTTGTAATAATTATCTCATATTTTATCCAGCTCTCCTGGGTTGGTTCCCTCAGTTCACCCCACAGTGACACTGTGTCCTGCACAGACTCCTCCAGAGGGCAAAGCAACAGGGCCAGAACAGACAGAATGGGTAAAACAGAAAATTTTAGGAAAAGTAGAAGGCAAAAAAGACTGATTTCAGTTCCTTTCCCAGAGGTGAACACAGAGGCAGAGCTACAGGCAGGAGGAGGGAGGGATGCTCCACTCCAGCACCTCTCCCATGGCTCAGCTTCACTGCAGTGCTGGTGGCTCCTGTGCTCTCCCCACCACGAGCTGTGCTGGTGCTCAGCAAGGGATCCTGTTTTATGGTTTGCTGCCCCAACATCATCTCTGCAGAATGCCCTGGGCAGCCAGGGAGCTGCCATGGGGACGGGAGAGACCTTCCAAAACCTGGGGCAAGGAGCGCTCGTGGAGCTGCCCCTGTGCTGACATGGCCCCGACAGAGCAGATCTGCATCACACGAAAGCACAGCAGTCAGCAGCTTCCCCAGGCATCCAAAACAGCCTCTCATTCATCTGGATCCCTGAAAGCACAGCAAAGTTGGCTCCTGTCCTTCCCAGATCTCTCCTCAGGGCTCATCTGTGCAGGAACCACTGCACAGCTCCTCTGTAGTTCATTTCCAAACACCTCCCAGACCAACCTCCACATGTTCCATAAATGCCTTTCCTGGTACTCCATGTGAAAGCCTCTTTGCATCTCCAAGGCCTGAAGCAGGTTTGATGGATACCTGTTTTCCACAGGTGCTGCTCTCCCAAACACACTTTCTCTGAGGAACACCAAGCACCTGCCTGGATTATCAGCTGGCTTTCCAAAACCACCAGAGCAAACCCGAAACACTTCCACAGTGTCACAGAATCCCAGACAAACTGGTTTGGGTTGGAAGGGACCTTAAAGCCCATTTCATTCCACTCTCCCTGCCATGGGCAAGGACACCTTCCACTAGACCAGGCCATGAGCCACCCAGGATTAAAAAGCCACCAAGGATCATTTTAATGAGCCAGCACACACAGAAGTCACTGTGAAGGAACTGACACTGATGCCTTCTAGCCTTTACCATGACTTTAAATTTTATTTACACTTCCCTTAATAGATTGGTTTTTAAAGTATTATATAAACCTAAGAGCCAACTGTGAAGAGTGAAGCACTGCAGGGTTGCAGACTTAATTGCTGATTACTTGACTTAAAATAGCCTGGCTAAAATATCCTGGCATCTATCCTGAAGAACCCAGGAGCTTCACATTAAACTGTGGCACAGACAAGTTCTGCAGAGCACAGCTTGTGGATGCACCAGTGCCTCTTTCCCTGTGTGTTAGAAACAGCCTGGACCACAGGGCTTGTGTTTCCAGCACTGGAATTGGTTTCAGTTGCCTTCTATTTTCAGTTCTAATATCAAATAAAGATGGATTTGCAGCAGATCCTCAGACAAAAGTGTTGTCTGTAGCACAGTTGTATTATAATTTATATTGCAGATCATATGAGGAGTGGCTGAGGGAGTTGGGGGGGCTCAGCCTGGAGAAAAGGAGGCTCAGGGGGGACCAGGACCAGACTCTGAATATATGTCATACAAATTCAGCACAATGCTACTTAGAAACAGGTTTTTTCTGTGCTCCTGCTGGTTTTTATTGTGCAGTAAAATGAAGTGAGAAAACAGAAGTGTCTGAGGCTCAATAAAAAAAAAAGAGACACTTTCATCACTATGTCTGGAACCAGCTGAGGAAGTTTCAGGTGATTTACACCAAGGAACTAAAGGAACTGAGTATTTCAGGAGTTATCTGTACCTTCATGTCAGTGAATTGGGTTCATCTGTGGGTGACCACCTAAGCCTGTATTTCAAGGGCTGACAGAGATAACCCAAACCTGATGCCAGAGAAAACGAATCCCAGAGATGATGCTACTCATCCTCTCATGCCAAAAGGACTCGATATCCTCTCCCTGGCCCTGCCAGGTGAGCAGCAGCCACCAGCATGAGCAACACAAACACACCTGCTGGCCCTGAGCAGACCTGCTCCTGTGCAGGAGCTTTCCCTGGACTCCAGACCTTCCTGCCAACAGCTTCTCCCTCACTGCTGGCCACACTATTTCTTTTGGTTTAGCTTTTAACCTTGGTTACTTTGCTGTTTATCTTTACAGCTATGCCTGAGCTGTGTTCATATCTCACAACTGCAATACCACACCAGGCTACTTTTTCATTTTGATGAACTTCACAGACACTCTCTGTCTGGCAGCAACAACTTCATTGCTTTCCTCCAAGCACTGCAGCCTCTCCTTTCTCAGAGCCCCAGAATAAATTTTACCTGATTAGGTAATATAAAGCCAAGGCTGAAACTATGCTTCCATTAAAATGCCAGTGAATTAATGCAGTGTGAGAATCTACATCACCACCAAGGCCTGACAAATATCCACATCCCAAACACTGCCCTGTGGCAAGTGCACAGTCCTGTGGACAGGCTGGTTGTGTGGGATATACACTCCCCTGCTCTCCATTTATGTCACAGTTGGGTGAAAAGGAGCACAAACAGGAAGCAAGACAGACCAAGGCTCAGCTGGCTGGGCTGGGACAGGGTGAGGGAAAGGTGACTGTGTGAGTAACACCAGCACTGCACAGACAGAGAAACCCCTGGAGAAGCTGCAGCCAGGCTGGGCAGTGGCAGAGCCACCAGGACACGGCACTTACCCCCAGGAGGAGGTTTGTTCTTGGAGGTGAGGATGACAAAGCCAAACCCTTCGTTCTCCTTGCGCTGCAGACGGACGTCGTACACCTCCGGGCAGGGCTGGCTGGCAAAGTCCCCTCGGCCGAGGCGGGGAGAGCCGTTCTGAGCCAGCACAGGCTGGGCCTCCTCCTCCTCTGCTGGCTTTTCCCCTGGCAGGTAACAGACAGACAACAAATAAGGAACAAACCACACCAAGCAACTCCAGCACAAGTCGGTGGCAGCGGGTGGCAACAGCGGTCACTGATCAGAGCAGGGACCGTTGTCAGCTCTAAATCCCATCCCAGCTCTGTCATTCAGGGAGTCACAGACAATAATCTTCTCTAAACTGCTGATCTGGACACTGATCTAAAACTGCAGAATCACAAGATGCTGCCCTGGATCAGCTCTGGTCTGAACGCTACACGATGATGCCAAAAGACTTGAGAATATGACATGTGGAAGGTTCCCTGTCTGTGGCAGGGGCTTGGGATGAGATGAGCTTTGTGCTTTTCCAACCCAACTCATTCCATGAGGTACAGAAAACAGACTGGGTTATTACTCAATTTTCATAGCTTTAGTGGTTGTTTTAACTACTACCTGCAAAAGGTTTGAAGAAATCACCCCTACATCATAATTTTCAGAGCCTTCCCTGTGCGAGCAGTTCAAATTAGCAACCACCACAGCATCAGCTTATCTCCACTTACTCAGAGCTACAGCTGACCTTCCTCAATCTCAGGCTGCTCAGCTCTAGTGCAACAATTAAAGATTGAAATAAATGATTTCAGAGCAGCTTCAGTGGATGTGCATACAAGCCTCTAAGTGCTCTTTAGCCAGCTGTGTGTCCTGCAGCCCCTCCGGGCACTCAGACACCTACCACCGAAGAAGATCTTCCTCCTGACGGTGAGCAGGACCTGCCCATTCCGTGCAGCACTGGTCATCAAATCCAGAACCTGCTTGTGGGACTTCCCTTTCACAGGGACCCCGTCGATGCACATCAGCTCGTCCGCCGCCCGCAGCCGCCCGTCCTTCTCTGCTGCTCCCAGGGGGATGATGGCCCCGATGTAAATCTGTCACAGAGCACAGGGAGGGCATTGGAATGGAACATGAACTCAGCACAACACGTAATGCTTGGAATCCAGGTGAATCCAGGCCGATGAGGGCTTTTGGGAAGACATTTTTAAGGATTATCTCACTGTCCAGCTCCAGCAGAAACACAGCCAGTGAGTGTACTCTGCACAGGCTGACCCAGGAGACAATCCAGGAGCTCAAAGCACTCAATACATACTTTTTAAAAAGTTTTGGGGGATTTCTAATCCTCATTTTCATGAATTCTGCTCCCTTGAGCGTATTTGTCAGCTTGCTGAAAAGCCCAACTTTTGACATGAGCAAACAAAATCAATTTTCAAAAGAGAAATCACAGCTACATTAATGCAGTGGGCCAGGATAAAAGCCAGTCTAACAAAGCTCAGAGCTACTTCTATAAACTCTGAAAAGGGCAGCTCTACTTCAGGACTAGACCATCCTCAATATATGTGATTTCTCAGACATCAGTGAAACAAAAGCCTCTGTCACTCATCCTACTTATTCCACTTTATTTTTTTTACCAAGAGTGGGCCAGAGTGATTGGGGAAGAAGTAAAAGCTTTTGAAAGAACTCAAATTTATTTCTGAAAAGTTGCTTAGACAGCTCCATGCTCCAAGTTGTTTCAGTGCTCAGCTCTAGGTGATTAGATAATGAATTCAAACATTATCAATTCTGTCTGCCCCCACCTCAGAAAGTGCTACTAAATATAACACAGATAAGAACACCACACTCTTATTTCATATGCTAGAATCACTTTCAGATTAAAGGAAAGATTAAGGATAATTACAGCCAGTGCTGTTGGAGGTTAAGCAATGGTGGGCAGCTCATCTGTGCACTCATGACATCAGCTCCACACTTCCCAACAGCTATGGCTGTTATGGAAACAAAACACCACAAATGCTACAAAAAAAGTGCAGCAGAAGTAACATTCTTTGGGTTTGCTCTTTTCTTTAAATGCATGTTAGGGAGGGGAGGTTAAATAAAAAAAAAAAAAAAAAAAGCTAGCACAGGATCACAGCTGGGAATGGAAAAACTGAATTCCTTCACTGTAATCAGAAAACAATCTGTGTTTCTATTCCAAAAGGTTTTCCTCTTCACTTGACAGCTGAAGGAAAGGCCCCTGACACGCAGTGCTTCTTCCCAAAGAGAAATCTTTGCATTTTTGGACATAGAGGGGAATCTCCTGGGAGAACAGACTATCCAGGGGTGTCTGCACTGGCACCTGCCCAGCTGCCTCCAACTCCATGCACTTCTAAAAGCTCAGTGGGAGAAGTGGGGGAAAAGGGGATGTGATCCCATCCCAACCCTCGCCTCGTTTCACTGGGCTGCCTGGAAAAGAACAGCCTGCTGGAATTCTGGCAGGGTGAGCAGCCCCTTCCTTCCAGTCCACTGCTCCGGGGATGTGGAGCATTAAATCCCAGGAATGTCCTGTGCCAAGGCCACCACTGGGATCAGGTGGCAATGGGCAAAGGCTGGGCACCAGCACAGCCCTTTTGAGGGCTCCTGGGACACAGCAACAGCTGCAGAAACACCACTGGCATCATCAGCCTGACAGAAAACCTCTGCCAAAGACAGGCTCGGGACTGAAGGCAGCCACAAAGAGGGGAAAAGAAAGGTAATCTGGATTAATTCCTGATCTTTGAAAGGCAGGCACTGAACTGATCAATTTTGCCATCAGTGAACTGTCTGGAATGATGGGAAGTGAGGATTACAGAGGATCATTCTACCAGGAACACACAGGTAACACTGAACAGTTCCACTTACAGGCTGATCCGGCCCGTCCCCTCCAAGCACCCGGAAGCCAAAGCCTGACTCTTGTTTTCGCAGGAAAACATCCAAATCTCTTGTGTTTGGAGCTAAGGAAAAACATTTCAAAACATGTAAGGAGCTAATCTTGGATTACTGAAGGATTATACTCTGGTGGTGCATTCTGAGGTGTCTTATTGACAAAACACAGTAACCAGAAATACAGTAAATAATCAAACAGTCAGATATTCAGTGATGTTGAAAATCAATTTTCAAAAGAGAAATCACAGCTACATTCATGCAGTGGGCCAGGATAAAAGCCAGTCTAACAAAGCTCAGAGCTACTTCCATAAACTCTGAAAAGGGCAGCTCTACTTCAGGACTAGATCATCCTCAAGATCATTTCTGTAATTAACTGTTTTACTGCAAATACAGTTAAAACATATTTTAAGTATTTTTTTTTTAAATGTGTTCCAAAGTTTTCCAACTCCTGTATGAATTATGCATTTTTTGAAACTTTTTATCCACAGGAGTTTAACAAACTCAGTAACAAAGTCTCAGTAGTTTTACCACACATATGACAAAGAAAAAATTCCTTCATAATCGAGTATTTTCAAGTTGATTTACTCACGTTTGTCCTCATAAATAGTCTTAGACTTCAGGTAGACTTCAGAAGGGTCCAGTTTGGGAGAGCCTGATCGCACAGCAGAGGGTGGGAAGGGCATGGGCTGTGGGATGGGATCACTGACAGCTTCCAAACTCCCTGAACTGTCCTGCTTGTCCTTCTGAAACACACCCCGCCCACAAAATCCAGATTAAACCAAAGCAGAACTGAACTGGTGGGTGCAAAGACAAGGAACACCAAGCAGAAGAGAAACAACGGAACAGGGGAATAAAATTATGGCTCAGTGTAGATTTTCCAGTGGATCTGTCTGACCAGAGGACTGAAATCTTCCCCTGTGGGACACGGATTTCTGCTGGAGACTGGGTTGAGAAAGGGCTTTGAAGGGGCTGATGCCCAGAGAGGAGTGAAGCTGGGCAGATCCTGGTGGTTACCAACACATGGGATGAAGTGGGGTGTACAGGACAGTCATGGTTGGAGAAGACCCCAAATCCTTGCCAGGCACCTGCCAGGCTCTGGAGCTCAGTCCAGGCCCATGGGCACACACTGCTTCCCCACGGGCACTGCCCACTGCCCTCTGCCAAGGACATCCCCACCAGCACCAGAGTGTTCCCAGCCAACACCAGGAGTGCCAAAGGCAGTGTAAACACAGGCCAGGAGGACACAGCTGGGTGGTTTGAGGCATTAGAATTCACTATTTGCCTTTTCATGATCTGAGAGCTGCAACAGTCCTGTCAGTATTTCCCAAAGAAAGGACACCAAGCATCCTTGTGGTCTCTCACCCTGATTTCCAATGAACTGTGCACTAAAGTAACTCCAAATACTTACTCAGGGCAGAAACCCAGCCTGGAAAACTTGCACGTGGCTGAACCACAGCACGAGCAGAGCAGAGTTAGATCTGCCCTTTCAACCAAGAGCACAAGAAACTGCCCTGAGCCATTCAGCAGTTTGACACTTCTTGTGTGTTTATAAACACAAGAACTTGCCCTTTTTAAGTGAATTATTTTGCCACACTGCTTAATGCCACTAAGCATCGAGTGCTCCATGGGCTCCTGCACGTGTTGGAAGAGAATGCCAGTCCCCAAATCCAAAGTATTTTTAGCATGGGAGCCACACTGCCAGGGCCTGTGCCCTCAAACTGCAGGGATTTCTGCCCTGATTTATTCAGGGTGGGCAGCTGGATGCTTGCAAGGGATGGAATCTGCAAATCTTATTGTGCACAGGCTGCTGAACATGTGTGTCTGTGTTATCCCACCCCTGGGATACGACTTCAGCACCCAAACAGCAGGATAAAGACAGAAAGAGAAGCTACATCTACATTGTGGGAATGGGGTTCTCCTCAAATGCACTGATTTGTTCTGTGCAAGAAGCATTTTTAAAGAAACAGCTGTGTTCAAGTAGCCTAATTTATAACAGAAACATTCATGGCAAACATATGCATTAATATCAGCATTATTAAACCAGAGGGTATTTTATTAAGCCCGAGGATTCTTTACTGAGCTAATATATATTAAAGATGGCCCAACAGATTGAACTTCCAAGAGTATCAAGCTAGAAATGCACAGCTACACAGAGACCTGCTGAAAATATGGATCCAAAGATAAGCATTTCCAGAAGGGAGCACTAACCAGTCCATTAATTCTGTGTGAGGATTGAGAAGAACCAAAGTATCATAAACTTCCTTTAGAAATCCCATTCCACTTTAATAATTAGCAATGAAAAAAAGTAAGATACACTCTATTTTGTTTCCCTTTTAATGAGTACTCTGACAGCAGCTGCTTAAGACAAAGAATTTGTGCCTGCCAAGTAGACGTGGTTTTGCTAAAGCATTTTGTAGATTATTACAGGGAGTAAAATCCAGAGGAAATGAGATTACAAAGCAGGTCAGAGCATGCACACAATCAGCCATTTCAGAAAATAATGATAGAACTTGATAATCATGACAAACCAACAATATTACACTTATCATCATACCAGACTGTTGCTGCATTCTTGATTCTTCAGTAGTAATAAGAGAGATACCCATCATCTCCATTAAACAGCTCAAAAACCTCAAAGGAATATTTCCTGTTCATTAGACCATATTTAAGAGTCTGTTTTGCAACCCTAAACCCCTGAATATTCTCCATTAGAAACCAAGTTAAATACATCCCCAATACTCACCCCTTTGGCAGTTTTAGTAGGTGAGGGTGGACCTGAAGAAAATAGAAAGTAATTTCAATAGTAGGTTCCTAAAAGTTTAAACAACATTACAGCAATATAATCAGCTCCTCCTGGGGTGAAAATAGTAACTTCTGATTCACTCTTCTTTGAAGTGACAAAGTGACCAAAACCATCACTTCAGAGAAGTCTCAATTAGAATTGAAAGCTGTACAACAATGAAAAATATCTATTCCTCTGTTTGCTAAACACTGGTCAGTCAACCAAATCCCCCATCAGTTCATGGGATAAGCAGACTTGTGAATTTGTCTGAGGGAATTTCACTGGCTACAAAGAAATCTAATTATTCCCTTAGCTTATTAGGGAATAGTAGCATTTCTACAGAAAAAGACCTGGAGAGTTTTGCAAATATCAGTGACTGAAGTGACACTCTACATAAAGCCTAAAGAGACACTGAGCAGCCATGAGCTGCTTCATAATCCACTCAGCTCCCTCTGAGAGACACACACTCTGTACTACAGTTTTTGGGGAGAAGGTGCATCGTGGTCTGTGACTGACAGTCAGTGCAGGGGCATAAATATGCAAATGAAAAATCAGAATTTTTCTGCTATTCCCAGTGATCAGCTCCACCTCTGCTGATGCTTCTCCCCTATCTCCTGCAATCCCCTGTCCATTACAGCCACAGTTACTGGAATGCATTTGGAGAGCCTCAGGAAACTCAGTCCATCATATGCTTTGCATTATGCTGGAGACCACGTGTTTGCTTTAGCACTCCCCAGACACTTGGAAGAGACAGTGCATAAACATATCATCATATAACTTCTGGAAAAAAAAAAAAAAAGAAGAAAAACCAAACCAAAACCCCAAACAAAACCCTAGCAACCCCAAAAGCTCAGGGGGATAAATTAAACTCAGAACATAACAGCTCAGAGTCATAATGAGCTGCTGCTTAGCTGTCAAGATTGGACACGATTTAGGTATCACACTAAAAAGGGACTTTATGAAAAGCTTATAACCAACATGATAACTGTAAATGTATGTCTGTACCTCCTCTTAAGATAAGCAGTGGCACCTCTGCCCCTACTGGGAACTGCTTGAGCACCTCCACCACCTGCAGGTGGGTCAGGCTCTGCACGTTCTGGTGGCAGATCTCCTTGATGACGTCGCCTTTCTGCAGGCCCTGGCACCACTGGCTGTCCAAAATCATCTTCACCTTCTGCCCCGTGGGGCTGTCTGCGATGGCAAACCCGAACCCTTTGGGCCCTTTGACCAGGGGGATGGTGACCAGCTCTGGCTGGGAGCCCCCCGAGGAGGCCAGGGAGACCCTCTGCTCCGCCGCGTCCATGGAGGGGCCGTTCAGGCGCCCGTTGACCAACATGGGGCCCATTTTCCCATTCTGGTCCAACACAACTGTCCCTGCTATCAAATCTTGGCTGGGCACAGCGACATCTCCTCCCTTGGCCACTGGAGGGCCGTTGATGATGGGTGTGGCTGTCACGATATCCACCACGGGGTCCTCGGTGTCGTCGGGGAGGGGGTAACCCCGACACAGAGTCATGTTCACGTACTGATTGACAGGAACCAGCTGGAACATCTGCACAACATCTGCATGGGTATGGCCCAGCACACAGCTCCCATTGATGTCCACGATGACATCACCTGTTGCAAAAGAAAGTTCGACGGCGTCAAAAACAGAAGCAAAACCACCCAGACCTGGACCCAAGAACAAAAGCCTTACCTGGAGGAAATCACTGGGCAGGCTTCAAACTAATAACTAGTGGCTCCTGGCTAATGTTGCCAAAAAGCACGCAGGATTTCCTCTCTGCTTTTATTCTATTTCATCTCAGAACACAGTGTGCTAAATATATAAAGTTTAATCTGCAGCAGATTTAAAAAAATGATACTGTGCAGCCACGGGAGATGAAGCAGAGCACGCACACTCCTGCAAGCAGATGTCTTCTGCCTTAATTCATATTGTACAGTATCCTAAACCCAATCCAGAATAAATCGGATTTTTTTGGCCCTGTGTTTATTTTAGGACTGGCTGAACTTAAGCTAGGATTGCACCCACACACATTCCATACTATTACACTGTTGCCACACGTGGCTCAGAACGTATTTTCAAAATAAGTGAAAGTGGGTTTGGGATCCTGAAACCTTGTTTCGTGTTTCCATCATTTTGATGTGAAACTTTGCACGTGCAATACAATATTCCCTGCAAACTGCCTTATCCCTCAAATGCCTGGGCATCAGTAAAACAGGAACTCCCTTATTATTCCAATAGGAATAGCTGCACATCTTTTCATTCCAATAGTTCTGCAGGATTGTTTTCATTTTTACAGAGGTGGAACATGAACCACGCACAACCAAGTTCAAATAATATGTCAGCAACAAAATAGGAAATTGTTTTACAAGTAAACAGAATTAAATCATTCCAGAGTCTTCTTATCTGAAGAGTTTATGGGATACATAAAGAAGCATTTTGCCTTTTCTAGTATGTAAACCTTATAATAAGCTGAACTTAATTAAACATATAGTAACAATGAAAAAGTATGCAAGTGTTCATGGATTGTAGGAACCCTCATCTCTCTTCTTTCCTCCCTTGGTCAGCTCACACAGCTTTGCTTCCTCATTCCTGCTGGTTTTTTGCAGTTTTAATACTTGATGCTATGTTTTTTGGCAGCAATGAAGCAAAACAGAGACCAGGATTCAGCAACACTGTTTTTCCTTTATGTGTAGAGAGGGAACAAGTCTGTGAACAACCACGAAGTCAAATCTCTTAGCTAAAGTACTGAAATCTTCAGAAGTGTCCTCAAAGTAGATTTTTATCTAGAACATTGCTTCTTTTCCTTTTTAGCCACTGATCTTTCACAAATCTGAAAACTATTTCATTTAGTGAGGATGTGGATGAAGTCATCCAACCTCCTGTGCCTCGAGCTGTGCTCTCCAAAGCACCCCAGGAAATGGGAGTTTTAGAGAAATAATACTTGACCTGGAGCAATTCTCCCATCTTGTGCAGCAGGTCCATCTTTTAACACGTTCTTCACCTGGAGAAACTCATCAGGTCTGTCCCCTCCGATGATTGTGAAGCCAAATCCCATGGTGCTTTTTTTCAGGGATGTCCTTATAAGTGCTCCTGTGAGCTGGGATGGATCTCGAGTGAAGAGAGACTTCCCTGGTCCTTTTGAATTAGGGAATAGAGAGATAGGAAAGCAGGGTTAGCTCTGGTAAGTTTTTTGTTTGTTTTTTAAAGTGTCACGAAGGTTAATGATTTGTTTATTGCTGGTTAATCTCTGCAGCACCATTAGGGAGTAAACAAACAGGACAGTGTTACATTAATTTCCCACCTGGGTTTAGGGAATGGAAAAAATAAGAGGTTTTTAGAACAGATTGTAACAGAGCTGTATCTAAACCTCCCACCTCGAATTCCCAGTTGTAATCCTTGAATACCAAGCTTAAAGTAAATCAAAAGCATGAAAACTCCAGGTGTGGTTTTACCTGCATCTTCCAGCTGGCTCTTCTAACCCTCCACACATCCCAAAGCTGCTTATGACAACCAGCTTCAGAATGATCAAAATGATTTAAAAGCAGGCTTAGTACCTCAGTTCAGTTTTCACATAAAAAAAATCCTTCAAGAAACCCTGCAGATCTGGGAGGGCAACACTGCAGTGGGCAGCAAAAAGACAAGGCTATAATGCCTTGATGAATTCCAAAACTGGGTACTTACAAAGCACACCTGCAGATAAAGACAGAAGTGACAAGGACCACAATAATCAGTGATACCTGATTTGGAAGGGCCAGCATCAGTCTGTCCCAGTTGCTTTTTCCTTTTGGCTTCCAATACTGGATTTTCAAACTGAGTTTTCTGGTTAATGTGACTGCAGACACAGAAAAGGCAGGTCAGGGTTTCAGCAGGAAACATTCTGCCCATTGCCCAAAGTCATAATCCCAAAAGATACCTCTACAAACACTATTTTTTAATATCTCAGATGAATGCTCTAGAGGAATGAAGGATAAACTCCCATAATCAACCCTGAAAGCATGTTTGTTCTCTCAACAACCTGATTTACCTTGAGAGCCTATAAAATTTTACTCCCTTTAATTACTAGGTAGAGTTATAATAGCTTAGAACTGAGCAAACCTGCTTTTTCTCTTGACCCATCTACTTATAACTCAGGCATCACCTTTTTACTGTAGATGCCAGTACAGTAGAGAGGGGAAAAACAGTAAATTTGAGCATAATTTAAATACTTCAGCTTTGTGAAGTGAAAAATGTCTGCTTGTTCTCTGAAGCTACATTTTCAACTCTACCAATTTTCTTCTCCATGGTTAGGGAGAGATTTAATTTCCTCTGGCCTGAAGGAGATTCCAAAGAGCTCTTCCAGCAGTTTAGTGGTTATTTACTTGGCTCTTTGGAGACAGCAATGAGCTACAAGTTATTTTTGCTCTTTTACAGTTATCAGGTGCCACTCTTAAATCAAATGACCTCGTTTTTGTTAAAGCTAAGAAAAATTACATCAGCTCATTCACATTAATAAATTACTTTGGTTGCTACTTGCTTTCCTTCCCCAAATGAAATACACCCCAGTAAGTCTTCAAGGTCACACCATGAATTGTCCCACATGTCAGTGCTGCAGAAGTTTGTACCATGAACTCACTGCTCCCAGAACTGTTTTTACTGGACATATTTAATACCTTCATAAAATCCCAGAATGGTTTGGGTGGGAAGGGACCTCAAAGCCCATCCAGTTCCACCCCCTGCCATGGGCAGGGACACCTTCCACTAGACCAGGTTGCTCAGAGCCCCATCCAACCTGGCCTTTCACTGCATTACAACCTACACTTATCAAGCATTTGATTATTTCCTGCTCAATTTATAACGATGTCAAACCAATAACTGGCACTTACTCGACATAGTATGTTCCATACTGAGGGTCTTCTATTTTCTCCCATCCATAAGGAAGTTCTGCAATCAGAAAGACCAAATTCCCCATTACAGTGGAAAGCTACCCACAGATATCAGAGTTTTTATGAAAGATCACACAGACTCATGGAAAACATGAGGAAAGTACAGGTCCTGTTTTCTTCCCTGATGAAGGTTGTGAGTTTGTTCCAGGGAATCTGAAGCCCTGTAACTATCACTCTTTCTTCCACTAGAGATGATAAGACCTATATTCAACAAAAATCACACCACTTTAAACATACCATAAACTTGAAGACCTATTTGATAAAGGTCCTGGAAGTTACATGCAAAAAGCTCCTTTCAGTGGCAAATTAAAATCTGGTAAGGTCGTGCCCAGCAGCTCATGACTGACTGAAGGTGGTAAGCAGTTACCACAGAGGTCAGATTATTCTAGTTATCCTGACTATGGTAATTCAAATATTAGAATAATGGATACAGCCAGGTAGCCAGGCATTTTAAGGACAAATTTGCCCTGCAATCTTGTTGGAGGCTGCCCTAAGTTTGACAGCAACAGGAATTTCCTGAGCATATGACAGCATGTTACCAATTACTAATACCAGCATCACTCCACAGGGTGTGACAGAAAACCCAGTGGGTCTATTCATTTAAATATTGTTCACTTGGATATCCTGCATCTCTGTTTAAAGTGCTCTTTTTATCCTGTGGTGAGCTGCACATATGTTTAATAAGCAGCAGTGTGCAGCCATTGCTCCAGCTGGCTTTATTATGGATCCGTGGCTGTTAGGCTGGGCAACTTTGGAGCATGACAGGCTATTCTGAGCCTGCCTCAGCTTTTGGAACATGTCAGGCATCTGCTGAAGACAGAGCTATCTGATACTCTTCTCTAGCTGACTAAATTGCCTGGCTATGTAGGAAATGGTTGCAGGAATTGCCTGCAGGCCACTCGTGAACCTGACCTGTGAGTCTTGAAGTGACAGTGGGGGGCATTGAAGGGAGTCAGATTGTTCCCTCTACTTCTGCATTCAAGTAAGGCATCATGTCACATGCAATAGTTATCATTAGCAATATGTATTATGCCATATCTTCATTATTATTTCTATATTCTGCTATTTATGGGCCTTCTCCTCCTGCCATAATTCCACCCGCACAACAGTGAGATCGTCACTCACGTGCAGCTTCCTCCTTAGCAATGACAGTTACTGGAACAAAACATCTCCTTCTCTGCTCAGGAGTGCAGATAAACCCTTGGTTCAGCCAGATTCTGCTATTCCAGGGAAAATACACCATGGACTTTCCCATCTTATATAAACTCCTACAGCCACCAAACCAGGGAGACTCAGCACGACGCTGCTCCAGAGCCACCTCGACCAGGAAGAAGCTTCTACCACAGAAGTAATGGATTGTATCCAGCTGGGATAAACTCAGACATTTATCAGTGACAGGTGGCGAATGAATTCTGAACATCTCACCTCCATCTTCACAATCTTCAGGGGCTTTGGCCTTCTTACAGAGCCGGGGGTCGAGCCACGTGGTCGTCTTGGTGTTGTGACTGTGGAGAAGAAAATGGGCCATTAAAAGAAGAAACTCCCTCAGAATGAAGAAACTTTGCTTAAGTATTTACTGTTGTAGGGAAACTGTAGCCTTTAGATAATACAACCTTTATTTGTGCCTCAGTCACATCATAAAAATGCTAAAAAGAAAAGGCACCAGCAGAGTGGAGACTCCCCAGAGACACAAACCCTCTTCCCAGACCCCAAAAGCTCATGTGGGAATAGCAGCTGTCTCTACCTGACAGGAAAAAATATTTTTAGCCTCCTCATGTGTTTAACTCTCAGGGAGGTTTCTGTTTCATTTTTGCCTTGTAATTCATAAATGAGGCAGTTTCACAGGTGCACACATGAGCTGCTTCCCTATCCTGGACTTTCATCTGGGCTATCTGTATTTTGAAGTGTGCATTCCCAGCCAAGGAACACAAGCAGAGAAGAAAAAATAAACAAGGTCTCAGATTTCACAGAAATCTGACATAGTGAAGGTTTCTATAATTATATAATTAAGTTATATATATATAATATAATTCAGTTATAATTCACTTAGCAATACCCACCCAGCTTTGTATTTGTGAGATACAAAACCTATAACAAACAAACTGACTTTGCAGTTTTCCTGCACAGTGGCAACTGCACCGAGCGTGCAACATCAGCAGGGAATTTAACAGCAGGAATAGACTTAATTTCATAAAGAAATAGAAGCAGTAAGAGCAGAAGAGAGGTGCAAGAGCAGCAGCAGCTTCCCAGGCTGCAGCCAGCAGCACTCCTCTCCCCCAGGGGCACAGCAAACCCTCCCTGGTGCTGGTTACTCACTCGATGAAGTAGATCATGCCAGTGTCTGTGTAGGCCATCTCCCAGTTCTTGGGAAGGGGTTCCAGGGTCTCATCCCTCGACAGATAATTTCTGAAGTCCATGTTGCTGCTTGTCTGGTTGTAGCTGGGAACAGGTTTCATCCAGTCAGGAGAATCTGAATGTTTTTCTTTGTTTTCTGCAGTTGTTCAGGGAAAGTGTTACTATTTGTCAGATGCTTATGTTGTTTCTCACAAAGAACCACCCTCTTAATCTGGCTACGAGTGGATGTCAAACACGTCCCTGTATGTGATGTGCATTTTTCCACTTTTCTTTTTTTTTTTTTCAGCTGTGAACTTTGAAAAGCTGACATGAAAACACTGAACTCTGCTCTTCCCCTGCCAAACAGAATTAACCTTGTATTATGTGTCTGAGCCTACCCTGAAAAAATCAACGCTGGCAGAACTCCAAGTTGACTACACTTTGTTGCTGTTCCTACAGAGAGAACAGTGTTTGCAATGCCATAATACAATCCCAAAAATCCTACTAATATTCCTCAAAGCACCAGAAGGAAATGCAGAGAAGACCCAAACCGCCAGTAAAACAAACAACACCCCTCCTACAAGCCACAAGCATAAAAAAAAAAGTCCCCAAAATCCCTGCAGGAAACTTTAAATGGAAACCTCCAGTCCTCAGAGCTGAGATTATGCTCAGAACCCTCTGTGATATGATGATGACCATGACCTTCACCCCACCACCAGCCCCTCTGTGGTGTTGCCAGCCCTAAAACTGGCAAGTTTAGGTCAGGTCTGGTCAGTGTAAGTCTGTCTTAAACACTCACACACAGGATCAGCTGCAAATGCAATGTGACAGCTCCTCTCCACCATCAGTTCTTCCCTTGAGATGAGTAACCATGACAGCAAAAGGAAAAGGGCATCCTGCCAATCTAGGAAAGGTCCTGCTGGACACTGCTCCAGCCTCAACACACTTGGCTTTATTTCTCTCCACAAGCTCTCCCTGGGTGGTTTCAGGTGGTGTCATAGTTCCCTCAACCAAAATCATCCGAAAATTTTTACATTATGAGCTGGTGCTGCCCCTTAAACCAACCACCTCCCTAAAATCTCCCATGTACAAACCCAGTAACCACCTCAAAACTAAACAATAACATCTACAGGGCACGAATTCTGCCCTGTGAAGGGCTCTGTTTTCTGAAGAGTGGATAAATTTTTCCTTCCTGCTCATGTAACTGGCCCATCCCCAGCACCACATGTTCTCCACCGAGCAGTGCATTCTATGATGCAATTGCACATCTGGCTGGGGGAACAGCTGGTTCTGTTTAAAAGATCATTTCAAAACACAGCAGAAGCACCAGCCTGAAGAGAAACTGCCTTCAAACTTGAGCAAAACTAAGGAAGCAGGAATGTTATTTGTAAACTCCTTATCCATTTATACAACACTCCAGGGAATGTCTCCCCTTGTCAACCAACCTATCCCTCCGCTGCCATTCACTGCCTCCTTTTCCTCCTCTTCCTCCTCTTCAGGGAGAGAACTTTCCATCCTTTGCATTTTGCTGACAGAAGTGGTTCTTTTCCTCTGCGATTCAGTATCAAAATCATTGTCAAAAAGAACTTGATCCACTGGATCAGGCTGGAAGGGGCTGGGCTCTGCTGGAGGCTTTGGAGTACCGTAAAAATTACCTGAAAATAAAGCAAAAATCAGGATCAATAAAGCACTGTCACTGCTGAAAGCACTGGCAGTGGTTGTGAGTGTTTTATTGCCCATGTAAATGTGTTTTGGTGAACACTGAACTCCTCAAAGAAAACTTCAGCACTATCAAAACACAATCAACAGTCAAAGCCTATTTACTCCTGCGTTGACTTTTTGCCAGTGCTGCTATTAGATATCAGAAAACAAGAGGTTTAATTCAAAATTTCTATCCTGCCACAAGTTTTCTAGAGAAAAAGATGGATTCGTTACTTTGCCTGGAATTCACTAATACTCCATAAAGAGACTTGGGGAACAATCTGAGAGAAGCAAAACAGTGAAAATCAATTATTCTTACCCTATACACTAATTAACAGAGTAATATGCAAGAACAGAAACATACTGAATTCAAAAAGCAAATTAATTTCGTGCAGAAACATAAAGTATCTATTTACATAAAAGCAGTTAAGAAAGAATTGATCTTAAAACCTTCAATTTTCTACTGACAACACACTTGCTAAACAAAGCTGTTAATATGGCTTCACCTAAAAATGACTTGTACTTGAGAAAAAGGAACAGATTTTTGCCTTCAATATTTTAATCTAAAACACAAAGGAATCATCTGCTGTTTTCTG
Organism: Neopelma chrysocephalum; assembly: GCF_003984885.1. Lineage (NCBI taxonomy): Eukaryota > Metazoa > Chordata > Aves > Passeriformes > Pipridae > Neopelma > Neopelma chrysocephalum. The sequence continues at coordinate 338,812 of NW_020897763.1, forward strand.
GAAAAGAATTTCAGCAATTGACCTCTCTCCTGACTGCTCATATGATTTTTATTAAGGAATTGAGAGCACAGCAAGAAAGCTTCCCAGAATTCCTGCTGGGGTAACTTTTAGTGCCTGGATATGGTTTTGACCATGTAAATAAAATAAATAAGAATCCCTTCTGCAAATATCAGTGAGGGTGAGGCTCAGAGTGGGGACAGCCAGATAAAGGGCAGCTAAGGGGAAACAAAAAAGCACTAGTTTAGCCTAAATTTGCTCAGGAGATTTCCACAGAAAGGACAATGTCAACAGTGTGGGACATGGAAAACAAGAGGCACAGAGCCTTTCACAGGATTGTCTAGTTAGATAGTTTATTTTCTTTTTTCACCACCTTCATTACAGTGTTTTTCCCCACCACATTTAACAAAACCAACTTTGCTCCAGATTTGGACAATCTGGTCTAGTGCTGCTCAATTTTTCACTGGAAAATGCTTTTGTTTCCCTGCTGGATCAGAATTCCCCTTGCTTTCTGCCCTTTTGATGCACATCTGTGAGGAGAACGTGGCCCTGTTCTCTGAGCTTTACACAAAATCGACTTAATTCTGTTCAAATTGTATCAGGCACAGACAAACCTTTTCAGAATGCTTCCAAAAATGTAACGAGGAAAATAATCAGGTGGCATTAAGGCTGGTTGAAAGGACAACCTGTGATTTAGCCCAGAGCTTTAAAACCAAATCACTCCCCCTCTTTAAAGGTAACCCAAAAATAGACTCACTACGGCCTCTCTGCTACTTTGAGATCAACAAATGGGCAGGAAAAGTGGCACCACAGGAGCTGCACTTGGACTGAGATCCTGGACATGACTACTGAGCCCTTATTCCCATTCCATTAAACATCACCAACGTACCATCATATGTTCCACTTTCTAGCAAGGCTCCACTTTCTTCCAGTGCTTTAAACTGCTCAACAGGAATGAAATTATAGTCTACCCCAGGGACTTCCCCATCTCTGGGAGCCCTTGTAGTGCCTGCAAAGACAGAGAAAACACTCTTGTAAGATACTTAAGTGCTGCCTGTTACCAAATGCTGCCTGCTGTAAAATTCAGTAAAACAATGTATTTTTGAATCTTTATACAATTATGTCACTCCAGTAAGAGTTAGAACAAATGGTGAGCAAGTGAACAATAATGTATAAAAACTGGGCCAATAAGTTCCATAGGAATGACAGTTCTGGTACTGACAGAGGAGGAGAGAAAAAGCTGGATGAGCTGGTAATTACAGAGAATTCTTTCTTCTGCTCAGTGAACCAAAAAAACAACTTCTGTGGCAGCTGACGACGCCTGGGCCAGGCAATCCCAGTCTGGGATTCTGGGAACAGCCGTGGTATTTTATTTGAACCCAGCTGTAAGGATGCTCCATCTCCCCCTGCTTCCACCAGTACCAACTCTCTAATTTGCAATGAGGTCAGCGTGACTAAGCACGTTTGATTTTTGGGTCACCAAATCCATAACTGGGCACAAAACTTATTTTTCAACCTTACAATTGAGAGTGTAATTCAGCTACGCTCCAAGCCCTGGCTGTAGGTCAGCTTTTTCAAAGCAATCAGTAAATTGCTGTGTTAATGCAGAGGTTCTCAAAGGGTTGTGTCTATGAAAATAGGCCTCCCATAGTTAAAACAGCTTAATTAAAGCTCTCCTGGAAAGGACTGCACTGATTCATTACTGCCTACAACCTACCAGCATTTTAAAGGCACATGTCAATTTTGTCAGGCAGCAGCATGAACAAGAGCCAGTAAATAAAAGATAATAACAGTGAAATGCAGTTTAAGAAAGCCACAAACTCTTGGGCGTGCTCAGAGAGAACAGAGTTCCTGTAAACACAAAAATGTTAGTTGACAAACTTATAAGTTTTCAGTGCAATGAATATTTAAATACAGTCGGTGATGAGCCTTTTGAATCAGTCTGTCATCTCAGGATGATCAAACAGCTCCCCTGTACTCTCTGCCACTGTCACCCCTTCTGCACACAGCCCCTCCTGCCACCCTATTTCTATCACTGAAACACTCTGAGCCTGGAATTCTGAACTTACTGCTCTTTTTCAGTCAATATTGGCTGCACCAAATCGTGGCAACTTCAGCTATGAAACTATTCCAGCAAAGCCAGAAGTTCCTGCTGCAAGGTAAAGCTATAAACCAGATTAAGAGAGAAGGCAATTAAAGCTCATAAATGATGTGATTGTTAGCAGGAACAGATCAAATGAGGCTGATCTTTACATACTTACAAGGGATGGTTCTCAAGTAGAGATTGTCTCTGATCACTTGCTGGAGTTTGTGGTCTATCGAGCCCTTCTGGAACTGAAGGCTCAGGTAGTGGCGCAAGTCTTTGTTGATGACTTTTCCTTAAAAAACCCAACAAACGAGAATAACTTGTGAAAATTAAGCAGGATCTCACCACAAGAATTGTGTTTCACTGCTATAAATGTTTCAGAATAAAAAGAAAGCAGTGAAAGAGTTGGGTTGTTTTAAATGCAACGACCTGAACAGAAAAAATATTCTGTGCGTTGGAAGGGACCTTAAAGCTCATCTTGTTCCAGGACACCTTCCACTATCCCAGATTGCTCCAAGCCCTGTCCAACCTGGCCTTGGACACTTCCAGGGATGGGGCAGCCACAGCTTCTCCTGTGCCAGTCCCTCACAGGAAAGAGTTTATCCTGGCACAGTGATTTTAAGCAGAGCTGAGCAACAACCATCCAATGCCAGCATCTCCCAGGCAAGGCAGTGACAATATTCTGGAGTTGTTTGAAAGTCAATAAAAAGCACTCAAATAGAAAATGTATTACCAAAATTCAAAGTCTCCACAGACAGTAAACTATTGTCACTGTATTTTGAAGCAGTTTCCATTCAATTTACACCTACTCACTAGTCACCTGAGCTCAACATTTTGTCACCTGGGAACCTGCATCCTTGCTATTATAAGAAGAAAATATTTCCTTTTTAAAAACATTGCATAATAGAAGAGAGTTGGCATTTTTTTTTTTACAATTACTCCTTTGCAATACTTCTGTCGGGTATCATTAGTGAATCTGTCACATCACTGGAGAACCACGGCCCCTTCAGCACACAAATAACTGAGCTCTTGTATTACTGCCTCATCCTTCTGACAGGAGGGTACAAACCAATCTTTTGTACCCTGTCAGCCTCCCAGAAAGCACATTAAACAGGGTTCAGTGACCTTGGTAAATTTAAGTTACTTACTACAGCAGCACACTTGGGGCTTTAGGGAAAAAGCTCAGCCTTTGTCTCCAAACCCAGCCCAGGAGATGGGCAGCAGCAGGAGAGTGCTGGTGTAGCACAACAGCAGGGAAAAAAGCTGGAACAGACGACTGGTGCTGCTAAATTACGTCACCAACAGGTTATGAAATGCATAAACCTGCCCTAGGAAAGGTTCTGGCAGGAGCCTCTGAAGCCTGTGAGCCCAAGTGCTGAGGAGAACACCTCAAACAGGGCACAGACCCACATCAGTCCCCGCCCAGAGCTCACCTGCATCTTCCACCAACGTTTCTGCACTTACATAAATGTCACATTTGGAAAAAATCCCAACGCACCCAAACCATCAAAACCCTTCCACCGCTAACCAAGTTTTCCCAACCACGTTTCACTCCCGAAAAGTTGGCGGAATGTTTTGTTTGTGGCAAGTTTACACTTTCCCCTTCCCTTCCAGCCAAGTTAAGGCCAGGTCACACCTTGTACTCATCTCTCAAACACGACCTCAGCGACCACCACCGACCACCAGCAAACAGAATTTCGACCTGCACCCTCTTCCCTCCAAACAAAACTGTGGCAAGCGGAGGAGTATTTCCAAGTGGAACCAAGATTACCTATCAGCCCTTCAGAGAGGTCTGTGCTGTCCACAAATTAACCAAAACCCAAGCAAAACCACCTTAAGCCCCCAAGCAAAGAAAGAAAAAGCCCAGAAGAGGCAGCACAGCCTGTGCCGAACACCAGCCCCGAGCTCCAAATGAAGTCGATTTTTCACCTGTTTTAACACTTAATTTATTTAAAAATTACATTCAAACCCACAAAAATCATTCTGCAGCGCCAGGACAACACCTCAGCATCGTCCTTGTGGCTGTCCAGAGTTACACAGCAACTCCCACTGAAGTGGATCCCACTGAATCCTCCCAGGCATGGAATGTGCAGCAGCTCCGCAGCCCTCGGGGCCAACCCTGCCTGGTGTGATGCCACTGAGCCCCCTCCTCAATTCCCTATTCTACCATCATGAACTGTTCTTTATAAAACTTTGGATTTTGCTTTGCAGCATAATGAGCAAAACATGTCATCAAAAATGAAAACAAATGGGGTAATCTCCAGGAAGAAAAGTATTTTCCATTTGTTACTACAAATCACTTTGTTGTTTGTAGACAAGATGGTTTCTCAACATTAAAAATATGGTTTAGTGCTAAAATGGCCCATCCATCTCCCTGTCAAAGCCTGATCCATAGCTCTGCACTTCAGCAATCCCAGCATATTTCACTTAGGCAGATCAATACCCCCATATTTCACTCAGGCAGATGAATCTGGTCATTAGCTATGTTCAGAGCGCTGCACGTCAGAAAAAACCTGGCAAGAGGTGAAAATCTGCACTGTATGTGGAATTACAGAGACTTTATTCACTCACTGATCTTCCCCTCTTCATGTTTTAAAATTTAAAAGCTCATAAACCCTTTTCAATAAACATCAACTCAGTTAAAAGACAAAGTAAAGGCAAAGCTGCTGCTAAGGATACACCGACACTGAGGAGTTAATCTTAATATTAAAACCTTAAAGACTGGAGACCAAGACTCTGAGCCCAAGGTGACTAAACTGAAGACTGAAAGGGCTGCCTGGGGAAAACAGAGGAAAGTCAAACAAAACAGCAGGCAGAGGGAAAATGACAGAAAGTCACACAATGGATTAGAAGGTAGAAAAATAAAGTAATAGTGAGGATGCTTTAGGCAACCTCCAGAGCTTGCTCCACGCAAAAGCCACATTATTTCCCCTCCAGAAGCTGAACATGCTCCTTTACATTGTTTCACGCAGGCTTTTAGGAGAACCTCATGTATCAGCCTCTCCGAAATGACCTAATAAATGTCGGGTTGGTGTTTGTTGTGCTGCTGAGCTGCCTCTTAAGGATGACACAGGCAACACAGGGACCAGTCAAGAGGAATAATGTACTTTATACTGTTCAGGTTCTGCAAGATGAACAGGCACAAGCCTCTTGTTTTCAGTTTTAATTTAAATTAACCACGAAAGAGCTGTTTAAACGAGGATATGCACACTGCAGCTGGGCAAGAACTAAGTGGCTGCAGAAGGAAAAAAAAGGCTCGAGTGTCACTGCAGCAAAACACAGCGCTGGGAAGGACAGAGGCAAATGAGTGACAGGGACATGGTGAAAAACGGGGGTGGTGGCTCTCACAAATGTGCTGGTGAAGTTGCCTTTGCTGCTGCACCTAAGCAGGACGAAGAACAGCTATTTATACATCCAACCTGTCATGGAAACGCTCAGAACACACACTGCAGTCACAAACAGAGGAGCATTGCCATGGTGCTACTAGAACTCGGCACAAAACCCCCTCCTAGATCAGAAATGTTGGTAAAACAGCAAAGTTCAACGTTGAAATGTGCAAGTAAATTATAAGAATTCAGTCTGTGTACTTTTTATGTTGCTGTCTGGTAATAATGTCACAAGTGCCTCTGGCTAATGCTGCTGGTATATGGAATATCTGTGATGTCCCCCACCAATCACTCTGAAGACCACGTGGAAATTTTCCACATTGTTCTGATGAACCTTTTACACAAAGACAGGTGACAGCTTTCCAGAGACATGGAATTCTCTGCACTGCTGGGGAGTGATGCCTGAAGTTTCCATGCCAACACCTTCTGGAGACAGTGGCAGCTACAGGCTCCCAAGGAGCTGCAGTGCTGATGGGTGACTGAATAAGTGGACAGTGTTTTTCTCTCAAACTTTTTGAAAAATACTTCACTGTTCATTATAAAAGCAATTTTTCAAAGTAGCAGTTTATTAAAAGCATGCTGCTTTCCTATTAAAGTATGTAATTTATTACCAGGGCTTACACCTTCGCTGTAGCTTTTAGCATAAAAATGTAATTTTAAGTGAAGAGGTGAGAAAATGGAATTGCATTCCCTTGCTTTTGGTGGAAATTTTTAAAAGCTCAGCTGCAGACCTGGTGTGCTCTGCTGGTGAAGAGTAAAATCATAGAATCCTATAATGGTTTGAGTGGGAAGGGACATTAAAGCTCATCTCATTCCACCCCTGCCATGGGCAGGGACACCTTCCACTAGCCCAGGTTGCTTCCAAGTCCCATCCAACCTGGCCTTGGACACCTCCAGGGATCCAGGGGCAGCCACAGCTTCTCTGGGCAACCTGTGCCAGGGCCTCCCCACCCTCACAGGGAGCAATTCCTTCCCAATATCCCATCTAACCCTGGCCCTGTCCATGTGAAGCCATTCCCCCTTGTCCTGTTCCTCCATCCCTTGTCCAAGTCCCTCTCCAGCTCTCCTGGAGCCCCTTCAGGCCCTGGAAGGGGCTCTCAGCTCTCCCTGGAGCCTTCTCTTCTCCAGGTGAACCCCCCCAGCTCTCCCAGCCTGGCTCCAGAGCAGAGGGGCTCCAGCCCTTGGAGCATCTCCGTGGCCTCCTCTGGACTCACTCCAGCACCTCTGAAGGGGTCCCCAGGGCTGGAGGCAGCTCTGCAGGGGGGTCTCACCTGAGGGGGTAGAGGGGCAGAATTCCCCCCTTCCCTGCTGCCCACGCTGTGGGATCAGCCCAGGGCATGGAGGGTTTTGGGGTCCCAGCACACGTGGCAGGAGCACATCCAGCCTCTCACCCACCACCACCAGCCCCCACCAGCTCAGGGCTGGGAAGGCAGGAGCATTCCCAGCTATTCCCGCGGTGATCTGCCGCCATCTCCCGGCACCTTCCAGCTGATCCCCCTTGTTCCCCCCCTTTCCCACTCCCCAAATCCGCCCCAACCCCCTCCCCAGGGGGGGTTCAAACACCACAGAACGAAAATCACACATGGCATACACTGCCACGAGATTTTGTTTTCTCCCTCAGAGCAGAGCAGAGGGGAAGTGTAACCAGAATTCCACGTTCAGAATTCCCACACACGATCCCGGAGAGTCCACGGCTCCGCTCGGCTGCCTGATGTGTTACATAAGCCGGGACTGCAAAAGGCCACCCCGACCATGAAAACTGCACTGAAACACACGTTAGGGGCTGTAAAACAGTTCCCTGGCTTCGCTCACAGGATGAACTAAAACAGGAATTAACAGGGTTCCTCAAGTGGAAAACAGTTACTGTTTAATTAAGCTGGGCTGTCAATACTCAGAGTGAGATTAAGTGATCTTTGACGTGACTAAGCAAAAGCTGTTCAAAGAAATGTTCAGCCCCACAAAGCAGGGACGATGCATTAGGAAATCCAGGTTATAATTGGTGTGTAACATTAACTTTATTACGCTCCTCAGCAACTACTCACCTATGATAATGCCACAGAAGTTCCTGATCTAATTCCTGATCTAACATGTGCCTCCACTGAGCACAATTATTTCCAAGCATGCAAAGGAATCACTGTATTCACATGGAGAGGATGGAAAAGCCCAGTACTTCAGTACCCACACAGTGACCTGCCCACTGGCAAATCCACATCTGTGCTCCCAGAACGAGCAACAGGTGGGAGGTTCAAATTATTTCAATTAAGATAGAAAAGAGACAGCAGCATTTTGAGAACGCTCGACCCTGTCAGGAGGTGCTTCCTCAGGTTGTGGGGCAGAAACACAGATGGATTATTGTGCAGAAGCCTGCTTTCCCCCCATGGGAGGGGGCCAGGAGCCCTGGGAGCACGGAGCAGGAAGGCTGAGACCGACAGCTCAGGTCCCAGCTCACCCAGGGCTCCAGGACACGCTCCCACTCAACATCTCCCTGTCACCCTCCCAGGTGATGGAGGCAAGAAATCAAGTTTGGAGTCTGCCTGTGCAAGAGTGGAGCTCCCTAAGAAAATCTGGGACAGCTCAGAAGGTGAGATGACACCACATCTGGGCCAATGGCCCACCTGGGAACAGAGATCCTGGCCCTCTTATGGCTCAGGGTATCTTTGCAGCTTCTTCAAAGCGCAGCCGAGCTCCCCATCAGGTGCAGCATCACTTCCCAAGGGACAGGAGTGAGGAAACAGCTCTGTCCTGTCCACAGGGCTCAATAAGCACCTGGAGCCTCCGGCGATTACCAGCTGCTTTGGAGTTAAGTCGCCGCAAGGATGTTCAAAAGACCAAAAGCAGATAATCATCTCAGGAATGTGACACGAACTTCTGCTCGCCTGCCTTTTAATGAGCCTCGAACAGCGGTAGGTCCGCTCTGCTCCCGCTCCCAAAGTCTAAATTAATCACGTCTTTTGAGTGCCAGACCCGACACCAGAAAAGGCCAAGCGTTGACTAATTCAGCAGAGATTCTCCAAAGGGCCACGGTGGGCAGGGCTCCGGCTCCCACACCGCAAGGGCATCGTGATTTGCTGTATCACTGGTAGGTAGAGACATCTCTCTGAAACCAGCAATCTGTCACAAGACACAGATTCTCCCCTGACAGTGAACAGAACAGACAAGGTAAAGAATGAAAGCTGATTTCCCAGAGCAAACGTGGGAGAAGAGCCAAATGCATTAGCAGCTTATTTTGGGATGTGAAATGCAAATGATGTATTTTACAAAGAAAAAAAAAGAAAGAAAGAAAAATAATTAAAGGGCATGAAAAAAGAGCAAAAATATATTTTAATCTGTTCTGGCCATACTGACAAACTTCTCACCCCCTCCCTCAGCCCAGCATCATTTGCAAAGCTTTGGGTTGAGAGTAGACTAACAGGTGCCAAGAACCAAACTCTTCTGCAGTTACCAATGCTGTTGTCAGCAGAGGGATAATCTGGGAATGACCTGGGAAAGTTGTTTGGTGAAGGAAGGGAAAGTCCTGAGGATAAGGTGGTGATGAATGCAGATGCAACTGGACTAGTTGGGAATACGGATAGGTATCAAGGAGGTATTACAATTGAGAAAAGGGCTGTAAGGAGAAAATACTTTCAAAAGATATTTTAAATCCCTTTTTAACAACGGCTTTCAAACATTCACCAATGGAATCTCACTAAAGCCTGCTAGGCTGTGTGAATCTCCCTCTGCTAAATGTCTGCAGAGAACATTTGACTGGAGACAGGGACAGCAAAGCCATTTTCATTAAGCCATGCTGTACTCACACTAAGTTATTCCAGCATCTGGAGAAAACATGTTATAATAAAGGAAAAGAGGTAGTTGAGAAATTATCAAAACTTTCAGGCACAGGATAATTCGAGAGAAGGCCTTTACCCTGTTACTCCTTTATGATGAGGTTTAGTACACAGCCCTGCCAAGCCCATCCCAGCCTTCCCAAAGCTTGCAGGAGATCCATTTGCTTTATCGTGCCTCTTAATTGCACCACAAAGACATTTAGGAAACACGAGTCATATGGAAATCCTTACCCTCCTGATGCCAGTGTCCTATGGATATAGATCCAGGAGAGGGTCAGACTTGGGGTAGGTGAACCTGACCCCTCTGTCTGCTCTCCAGCTGCCCTGTCCATGGTTCTTCCATGCACTACATCCAAAAACTGGACATCTAATAAATACTGAAGACCTAAACCAGCTACATTTACATTTTACAACCCCCTACCAAACACTCCAAGGCACAGGACTGGGTGGGAAGTCCCAGGATATCAGCACAGAAGGAAAGAAGCAGGACTGGAGGAGCCCTCACCCATGAGCAGCAGGGCCTGCCCAAGCAGCAGAGGAGGACTTTTCATTCCTCTAAGTAACACAACTAATCTGGAAACTTTTAACCACAATAGGAAATCTTGTTTCTTTGTACTGAAGAAAAATCACAGTGCAGAGCATTTGCAGATTACCCTGCTGTGAAATAAAGGTTGTTAAGTGGCTAAATGTTACTGGTGTCAGTCTGCTTTGAAGAAAATTGAATTAAGGATCTCTCACGTAGCTGAACTATGGCTGTGTCATTAAAGGCATTCTGCAAATTTATAAAAAGTAAAGGGTAAGTGTGTCAGATTCACATAATTACATTAACATGATAGATGCAGAACAATTCATGGAGGAATTTAAGTAGTCTATTGTACAGAAAAAAAATCTCAGGGCTCTTCACAGCCACAATAATCCATTAAACCAGACTCATTTACTCATTGAAAGCTGAAAAATATTGGAAAGGTTTACTTTGAAAGGCTTAATTGTAGTTTGCTATATGCTGCACAATAAATTCTTGGTAATATTCTTATTTACGGAAATTATGGTAGAGATAAGCCTTGCAGTATTAATAAATCATTTACCAGAGCACTCAAATACTGGCAGGGTGTTTACAGTACTACTGAAAGAAATGAAAACCTGTTTATCCAGATTTAAGAAACAAGGTTGCCACCAACCTCATTACAGTTTGTACATCCCAGTTCACTGAGGGGATTTTCTTATTTTTGTTAGTAACACAGAATACACTCAGAAAACGCCAATAACTATGAATTTTGACTTGTTAAGCCTCTAGATTTAGATCACTAAAAATGATCAAAGGGGTGTTCAACACCAGCCTTTACAGGATAATGTCTTCAGATCCTCAGTCGAGGTGGTGACTGATTTAGGGAGACAAAGTTTCTCATTTCTCATTCTTGGACATCCCAGCACCCTGTGCTGCACTGTTCCCTTGAAATCTTACAGGGTTGGAAATGCTCTCCCAGCAAACCAGCCCACTGTTGGTAAACCTATGCAAAACTAATTTGGCTTTGTGTTTGCTTATGAACTTCATCATTAAAGCATTTCAAGTTTCGAAGATAACTGAAATATGCTTTGGAAGGCACAACCCCAAACAATCTTTGAGAAACACAAAAAGCACTGGCAAACCAGGCATTGTTTATTCCAAAAAACACTCGGAGCTGAGAAGGACAAGAGGTGAAATGTAAACAGCGGGAGGCTGGATGCAATCCCCCAGGGTTTTATTTTTGGCAGCACAGAAACAGCAAAGTCAACTGTAAGAGAAGCCTCCAGAGTGTGAATATCCATGGCTGGGTTCCTGATCTACCATGAAAAAAATCTATTGTTTAGTGCACAAGGAAGGGGAAAGAAAATATTGGCAAAACACAGATGGCATTAGCTGGAGCCTTTCAGTGCCATTTGGTTGGTGTATGAAAATAACACTTGTTACCCAGCTCACACTTGTCACCGTTCACAGATGCACCAAAACTGGCTGAATCTTGGAAGTGAAGAATAAGCCTGGAGTGATAGGACAAGTGGGAATGGCTTAAACTGAGAGACAGTAGGTTTAGATTGAGCTCCTCTGCTCTGGAGCCAGGCTAGGAGAGCTGGGGGTGTTCACCTGGAGAAGAGAAGGATCCAGGGAGACCTGAAAGCCCCTTCCAGGTCATAAAGGGGCTCCAGGAGAGCTGGAGAGGGATTTGGACAAGGGATGGAGGGTCAGGACAAGGGAGAATGGCTTCCCACTGCCAGAGGGCAGGGTTAGATGGGATATTGGGAAGAAATTCCTTCTTGTGAGGGTGGGGAGGCCCTGGCACAGGTTGCCCAGAGAAGCTGTGGCTGCCCCATCCCTGGAAGTGTCCAAGGCCAGGTTGGACGGGGCTTGGAGCAACCTGGGCTAGTGGAAGGTGTCCCTGTCTATGACAGGGGTGGAATGAGATGAGCTTTAAGGTCCCTTCCAACCCAAACCGTTCCACGAGTCTATGATCCAGCACAAGGAGGTTTTAACCTTCTACCACCTACCCTGAGCTCATCCCTCTCCACCTCCAGAGGCAGGGTGTGGGGACACTCCCCTGCACCCATGGAAGGCAGCTCCTATCTAACCACAGCCAACAACAAAGAGCTTTTCTTCAAACAACCTAAAAGCAGGAGCACTGGGCTCACATGCCAGAACACATTCCCAGCAGGGACAGCAGCAGCAGAGCTCCCAGCAGACTCCTGCTCCTTTCCCTCCTGCTGCTCCAGGGACACAGTCACGTCTCCCCAGGGCACCCCCGGCCAGCACACGGCAGGATGGGGACACACATCACTTTGGAACAGAGGGAAAAGTTGGGAATTGAGGCCAGCTGCACTTGGAAACCCGTATGTAGGGCACCAACAGATAAAGGCTCCACCGGACACAAAAACAAGGAGCATTTTGCAGTTACACAACTCCAGGGCAATTTCGTGGAGAGGTATTTTATCTTTTGATTAAAGTAGAGTGTATAAGTTTAGCGGGGTTAACATGAAACGAAATATACATGTAAAAAACCAAATATGAGTATCCTGAGAGCAGATGAAAAATGTTGGCAACTACTGGTGGACCACACAGCTCATTATTTTTCACCAAATGCTACTTTTCTTCTCTGTATCTTGTTACATCTACAGACACACTCAGCCTGTGCATGATTTCCATGGAATGACAGCATTTTAAGTTGGTTTTGTGCCCTGCACTGGTAGCAAAACAGCTTGCATAGCCTAATAAATTGCCTACAACCTTAAGGATTTTTAAAATGAAAATCCTTTTGAGTAAACTAGTCAAACTTTCAGACTCCAGCTTCACACACAGCAGTATCAGATATGATTACAGTAATACATTGCACGCACACAAAAATCCATTAACCATGGGAATACAGTCAGGAGAATTACCAGTGAGCAGGGTTTGCTCTGATCATGCCAAGTATTTTAATACTCTATTATTAAATAGGAGAACAGCAAGGCACAAAGGCCTGTACAGCTGTTTCTGATATAAGATCAGACACTGAAGGAGATATGAGCAGAACTCAAATGATTTAAAGTAATGAATGGGTTTCAAATCAAATGCAAACATAACCATTTCCTTCCACTTAACCGTGGGGAAGAAGAAAAACGCAAAAGAACTTTCCACAAGAGAAGTTTGACCTTTTATATTATATATGGAGACTTTCCTCTCTTCTCTTTGATTTGGTGTTTTCTTGAGACGTGAAAAAAAGCACTGAACAGATCAACAATCTTTTGCCTATTTATAAAGATTTGTTATATTTTCAAGTGATATTTTAGTGCTCTATTCTTCTCCAGATCCTTCCCCACACTTCGCTGGGAGGCTGCACATATCCTGCTTAACTCTTGGGAAAGATGGAGCATTTCACAACTTTCTGAAACAACTAAGACTCACTGCAGAGAATTTGGTTTAAATTCCCACAATACTCCACCTGCCAACACGGCCCATGATTTCCATCTCAATCAGATGCAGTGGCACTGATGGTAAAGAACAAGAATCCAGATAAACTGCACCCTGTGAGCCTCTGCCACAGCCAGGTATGAGACAGAGACAAGGATTTTCAGGGATGTCTGGAAAATTCAGCGAGCCTGGGAGCTTGAAACACCTCACAAAAACCAAACATAGGCTTGGCAAGGTCTAATTAAGCCTCTCGAAGTGAGAGTTGTAAACCACAAGAGGCAACAGGGTCTTGACACCACAACAGCATCACTGAGCAGGCTGGAATACACTGAGCAGGCTGGAATATGGAATTGTTAAGTTTGGAAAAGACCTTTATGATCATGAAGTCCAACCATCAGCCCAGCACTGTGTTCACCACTAAACCACGTCCTCAGCTGCCACATCCACACATTCTTTTAACACTTGCAGGGATGGTGACTCCACCAGCTCCCTGGGCAGCCTGTTTCAAAGCTTTTCAACCTTTCCCATGAAAAAAGTTTCCTAATATCCAATCTAAACCTCCCCTGGTGTAACTTGAGGCCACGTCCTCAACGCAACCTAATCGAACCACCAGCCCGTACGGCGACACACCAACGGGCTCCAACACGTTCAAAGAGTGTGTTACAACAACGTAAAGGGTCAAAACAACAATTAGAATTTGTAATACACCAACATGTTAAAAAAATATTAAAAATACAGGGTATTTTAAATAATAGCACTTTAATAAAGCTTCTTAATTATGTATTCGAGGCCTTGCTGAGCTTTAATCAGTCTGCAAATCACTACACTGCAGAGGCTGTCCAGGGTGAGTTGTATCTGTCACTGCAACACTTGTATTGTAAAGTCAAATACAGACATCACAGCCATGAAATCAGAGTCCTCTGTAGCTGTCACAGGTTATAATAACACATAAATCATTTAGTCTGCTCCTAATTGAGAAGTGGAGCACCAAAAACAAAGTAACGTGAACAATGGACGTGATTTTCCTCGGGCTAACTATGGTTTGTTTTTTCTAATCGACAATCTTCCATTCATTCCCTTAAGTTTACAATGTGAGGTTTTAATTTATTCATGCTAGGAAAAAAAAATGATTAAACGAGACAGCAAACAAACCCATTTGGTCTGGAAAGCACAATTAACATATGCAACTGAACAAAACGTTACTCGAGTCCCCAAACTGTTCTAATATTAATGCTTCCCTTTGGAAATCTGCAGCTGATGTGCAAATTCAAACTTACTGATGTTTAGTAAGTATTGTTCCATGTCCCACCCCACCAAGGGACTGGCTGGGTGCAGGTTAAGCTGTCGCAGTGTTTGGCAGAAGCTGCCAGTCCTTGTGTTTGTCCTGACACAGCATCACGTTTCAGCTGTGACGTATGCCCAGCATACCAGATCTCATTGCTTAAGCACCGTGCAGCTCTCCAGAATGACACATTTCAGTCACATCCCCAAAGAAAAATGTCCTTGCAGCTGCTCTGCGTTACACAAGCGATTTAATCTGCTTGGGACTTGGCACTGCTTTCCCAGCAGAAGGGTGAGTGTTCGCATGCCAAGACCTTTTTATTTTCGATTTTTTTTTGAGTGTTCTGATTAGAATAGAACTTATGCAAATCACAGACAGGTTTATTTTTAGCCTGCTTTCCATAGGAAGCAAGACATGCAATTACACTCCGCATAATTTCTAGGCCCACTAACCTATTTCAGTCTGGAGTCTGGCAGAGCAGGAGCCTGACAAAGACACTCTATCAACAGAGGTGCTGGATGCCTGTTCTCCTGGATCAGACAAACCTCTTGGGTGACCATCCAACATGGGAAACAGAAAATGTTCCCAGCAGAGGTGTCCTCCAGCTGCATTTGTGAGCAGCAGTGGGAGCTGAATCCATAAACCAGTTTATACAACAGTAACTTGGGCTCTCAAATACCATCCCAAACAACCCTGCTTTGCACTGCTTTCAAGTATAACATCTCTTTTAACAGTTGCAGTTCATTCCACACAGAAATGTCACCAAAGGGCTTTTTGGGCACAGAGCTCTGTGGGGCTCCTCAACCCTCTGTTACGGCAGAACCCCTGAGCAGATGGGAAAGGAGCAATTCCTGCTCCACCAAACAAGAGCCATTATGCAGCTTCTGTGAAGGAATTAGAGCATCCTGAACCGGCTTTTCAAGGAGCTCTGGAAATGCCAGCACTGGCAGAGGTGGGATGCAGCATTCCCAATGGAGAGCTGGTGCTTTTCCAGGGAGAGGCAGCTCGGCAGTGAACCCACGGTGCAGCTCCACGGCTGTGCCTCGCCACGTTCCCAAGGACTCCCAGGGGCCTGGAAACACCAACATCTACGTGCCAGGTCAGCACTCCTGTGATCAAACCCTCCGTGTCACAGCGGTATTGACTGGAGACATCTCACAGTTTAATTGGAAAACAACCCCCTCCCAGCGCTCTCTGCACAAACGGACAGTCAGCGAAATCCCTGCAACTCCAGATGTGCACAGGCCATGACTAATGGCAGTGCCTGACTCACACAGTTCACACGGCAGCTCTGCACCCAGGGAGGCTCTACACAGTCTGCTACAACCCCCGAGGACTGGGGGCACACCAGTGAGCACCACAGCATCCCAGTAAGGGCTGGGATGTCCCTGTGCCCATGGGAACACGCCCCATGCACCGGCTGTGGTGTCACTCTCCTTGATCCCCTTTGGCACAACCACAGCTGGAAGGAAACAGTTTCATGTTCCCCAGATTTTTCAATGCATTTCTCAGCAAAACCAAGCTTGGTACAGAAAAGTATCGATGCTGACATTTTCAAGTGCTGGTACAAACACCACTGCAACTCGTGGCTTGCCTGGGTCATGCTATTATAATAAAAATAAGATGTGAAAAAGACTTCTGTCTGAAAACACAACCTACAAAACAACATTTAGTATCTGTTGTGGTTAACTTTTACCCTTAGGGAACCTCACAACGTTTGAAATTTTCCCCAGAACACCCCTGAGGACATACTGAACACCCACTGCAGTTTTACGGTGAGTGCATCCAACTCAGTTTTGCCACACTGTAAACTGAAGTATGAGAAAATAACTCAAGCCCTACCACCATTGTTCAAAATACTTTTAAAATCTTCCAATTCAGAAAATAAGGTAACTCTCTTTCACCTGTGTCATGTCAGTCAAGTGTCTTTTCCATCGTTTACTTGGCACTACATTTGCATGTGAAAAGCACAAAAAAAAAAGAGCCGGGAGAGTCATTCCAGGGGTCAGGACCAGCAAAGCACATCCAGGGACTCGAGGAAACTCCTGCCTTGCCCATGTTGAGTTGTCACACCCATGAATCTCACTGGTATCACTGTACAAACTCCAATTCTGTCACAACCCAGTTCTACAGAGAAGCTTGTTTATGATCTTTACAGCAAACTGCTGAAGTAATCAAGTAAGAGAAGACCATTTCCCTATGTCTTAAGTTAATCATCATGCAATATTAAAAATGAAAGGGATTTCTCTTTCCGCTTGCACAGCATATCCTGTTATTTCATCACTATTCATTTAATAAGATTTATTTTCAGTTATGGCACACAGGATTTTCAATTAACGATGAAACAGTGCTTTCTGCGAGCAGAGCACGTGTGAGGAGCTGGATGCCAGCACAGAGGAACTGCTCAGCCTTTGGGATCCAGCTGCTTTCTAGTGAAGTACGAGCATGAGCTGGACTTGCCCAGGCAGTGCTGGCACATCCCTTCTCAGCTCTTCCCTGCAGGAACCCAGGTCAGAGCAGCCAACCTGGCACGACCGCATCGGAGGTGCCGACTGACGAGCTCCAAACGCGGCCTGGGAGCGGTGCAAGTCATCCCACGGAGCCACAGCTCATCCACAGAGCTGGCAGAGGTGCTCACCTCCACTGTTTGGCACAGTAAATTGAATTTCTAACAAACTCAGAGGCTGACAGACTCCTCCTTGTTACTGACACGGCGTTTCACGTGAAAATCCACACCCCTTCCCATCACCAGGCTGCAGGAAAACATGTCCAAAACCATCCGTGTCACCTGAGCAGCTGCTGTGGAACTGAATGATCTTTAAGGTCCCTCCAGCCCAAACCATTCTGTGAATCTAAATGTTAATTCTGTATTTTGTAAATATACCTCTGAGCTAGTAAATGCCCTTACACCCATGTGCTAAACGTCAGTGTTCACAATTAACACAATTTCTTCACATTTACTCTTCAAACTGTTGTTACCTGTGATGAGTAACAGGTCAGAGAAGCACAGCTGTGCTTTGGGGGACAGCAGGGACACGAATGGCATTGAAGGGGTACAAAGGGAAGGACAATGGTGTTCACAGCCCAGCACATACTCATTTATTTCTCTAAAGAGAAAATAAAAAAGGCATTGCAGAAGAGAATCATTCCAGAGGGCAAGCAGGTAACTGCAGCCTCAGCTCTAAATTATATAGCCAGGAGGGCAGAATGATCTTTATCTTCCTCCTTTGTACTCACTCACCCATGGATACAACAATGGCAATGCCACCCCAGGAATGCAGTTAACCTTAAATTTTAAAGGTGAATTTTCCATGGCTGCACACCTTATTTTTGTCAGTTCCTACTGGCCCAACACCTCCACGTAACAGCAGGTAAAAACCCCACAGCACTAATGATGACTCGCTTTTATTGACAATTTTAGGTTCAGATATCGACAGTGCAGCTTTTCTGTCATTTAAATCACGATGCAACCCATGCTCAGAAAACAGAAATGTTATATTTTACAACTAAAGGGTTAAGGACTTCTAAATTCAGCTCAACTGACCTTGGTGTGACTTACCACAACACAGTCAGCTCTTCAGCAACACAGATGGTTGAACTGATGCTGCCAATGTTTTAAGCTCAGAAAATGCTTCTTTTTCTTCCCTCCCCCCCCCTAAATTATCATTATTATTTCCCCATGCTGTGTTTACTGTTTTACATATATACTCTGCCTGCCAAGGAATTGTTCACTAATCACTATGAGATTCATTTTGTTAGCACACAGCTGGGTACTTGGTCATGCAACATCTGCTTCTCTGCATTTCTTCTTCTTCTTATCTCTCAGTAGTTTGTAAGAAAAGTGTCTCAATGGAGCATGTCAGTCAGTAGGTGGAAAAAGAAGCTGGTAACTAACAGCTATTAAAACATAAACCTTCAGATTAGTAATGAGCTCAAAGAACCATGGAATATCCTGAGCTGGAAAGGACCCACAAGGATCATGAAGTTCAAGTCCTGGCCCTGCAAAGGACAACTCCAAAATTCCATCATGTCCCTGAGAGCATGACTCTTATAGGATGGAAAACCCACCTCCAGCAGACATGAGACAGGTAAGAGACCTTCCCATTTCCTCATCACAAGCTTCTATTAAAGACTGCTGAAACTTAGGAGAATATAACCAGAATAAGGAATACAATGATCTTCTTCAAAGAAATGCTTCTGCAATAAAGTGTTCAGAACATCAGCATTCGAGAGCCTGGCAGATTAAAAAAGGGCAAATAACCTACTCATTAAAAGGATAAATCTGGTTTTCATAACCAGAAGTTACTGAATATTAAAGAAAACTTGCTCTTGTTGTCACTTAATGTGAACTACTAAGCACAGACCACAGGTCAGTTCTGCAGCAGACTCAGCTGTAGCTGGCATGTGGGAGAATTTGCTCAGCTATGGAGAGGTCATTCCATGTGGGGAACACCATAGCTGCATTTCCAGTTATTTCTGACTTCAGAACAAACTTCTTCCACTACTCTATACTGTAAACTAGAACTAATTGAAGCTGAGACAAAAAGCACTGAGAGCAACCCCATTTTTACTCCATGATTTCCAGCATAAAAATAAGTCTCCGTAAACCACGTACAACCCCACTTAAAAAAACTGAACCATCTGATTTTAGGAAGTCCTGAAGGGCCGTGGCCGCAGTCAGGCACAAATGGCACAATCACTCGTGGCCAGCTTCCAAGCCACCCACTCTCCCTTCTCTGAGTACAACAAACGACCACAAAATAAACATATCAGCAGTGATCAAGAATCAAAGTCTAGAGAACGGGGCAGCAAACAACTGCTCCCCAGCTGGTGTCTGCGACAACTGTCTGGCTGATAAGCTATTAAATTCAGTGAGGAACTTGCACCAGTTGTTTTCAGTTTCAGTTAAGACTGTCCAGGGAAGTGTTGGACTCACCATTCCTGGAAGTGTCCAAAAAATATGCAGATGTGGCACTTGAGGACACGGTTTAATGGTGAACACAGTTGGTGGGTTGATGGCTTGACTTGATCTTACAGTTCTTTTCCAACCTTAACAGTTTCATGATTCTATAACTTAATGTTTGCCCCCATAATTTCAGCACGAGGTGGATGCTGTAAGCAAAATAATAATAATGTTGTAGAGGCTCTGAGACAGAAAGGGTCCTCAGTTACAATAAGAGACGTTTCTCTGCTCTCGGAGCTCTCAGATTCCGCTTGAGAAGCTGCCAGTCAGCGTCTTCATCCAGCTGTCTCCAAAGGCTGGAGTCATTTATATCTACTTAAAGAGCTCACTAAATTCAAGACTGACACAGAAATGGAATTCTCTTAAGAAAGCACTTCAAATAAAGAGACAGCTTTGAAGGCAAAGCCAAATCTAATTTCTGTTCTCGATTCACAATCAACCAGAAGGCGGCTATGGATGTACACCCCAACAGGAAAACCCAAACTGACAGCAAGGAGTTTGTTCCTCCATTTATTGCATCATTCCTTTTCTGTCATCCCTGTCTGACAGCAGAGGTTCTGCAGTAATCTCTCTGAAATGCTTTACTATCACCAGAGCACAGAGCAGATACTTGTTACCCACAGTAGATGGTTCTTATTAAAACGCTCCCTTTTCTCCTCACTTCCAGTGAACCTGAAGGTAAGGGTTTTAAAAGGTTTGTTTGAATACAAGTGTATGATATATATCCATTTACCAAGATCATAAAACATACAGCTAGGTGATGATAAATCACCCTGCACCCACAAGCACAAGAATTACAGGGAGCAAATCTGACAGCAGGTACCTGTCCTAACCGTGTTCATCAGCTCACAATACTGTGATGGGCAACGTAGTCAAGGTCCTTCCCAATTTTACTCGTCACACCGAGTCACAATCAGGCAGCAATTACATAGAGAGCACTTGATTGTTACTAAACAAATCCATTTAAATTCCCAAATTCACTGTTCAGTCCCCATTGGCAGCTCTACAGCAGCAGCAAAGAAAAGCAACCAGACATCTTGCTGTTCAAATAAATCACGGGATGGAACAGAGATTAGCTTGTCTTTACCTGCCAGTTTAAATTCTTATTAAGAGACTAACGGGGCTTTCCTGAAGGCACAGTCAGAGCAGTGAGGTGAAGCCAAGGCTGGGCTGTGTGTGCAGCACATCCCCACCTGCCCAGCACTGGGCACACCTGGAGGGTCCAGAGTGCCCGGAGAGGGGCAACTGCACTGTTTGTTACTCTAAAAAAACACCAGGGCAAGTCCAGCACGCAGGTTAGGAACAGTCTTTGCACAGCAAAATTCCAAATATCCTCTGCTTCTCAACTCATTCTGCAGCAGCTCCCAGGTCCAGCCAAGCCTGCAGGCACCGCTCGAATTTCCTGTGTTTGAATCGGATGCGCGTTGTTACTTCAAAAAGCAGATTTTATTTTTATCTCCACTTATTTGTTAAATATAGGAAAAGCCTCACATTTTGCATTTGAAACTTCCACTGCCAGGTGACAATGAATGCTAAATCTTTCCAGACCACTGCAGTCTGAAGAGAGCACCCAGTTCTCCTGTCCCAGTTTCAAATTCTTCAGCCAACACGGAAAGTTCTGTCAAAGAACTGGGGTTTTGTTTGAAAACATTGTTTTTCTTTGCCATCTCCTTAATACCCAACATCTCTGCAGCCACACACCAGGAAGAGCAGCAGATCTCTTAAGAATATAGTTCAATAGAAAAAAGAAAATCCGATGTATTTGCCAAGGGGCAATAAATCAGGATTTCAGAACAACAAATTTTATGCCGCCCGAAGGTGATTCAACAAAGCAGAAAGTGATTTAAATCCTTTTTCTCTTTGCTCCATCTCACCCACCATAAGAAAAAACAGCTCACAGAAAGAATTTCCTCATGTAAAAGCCCTTTTACTATTCCTACAGCATGACACTTCACATTACCGATCGGAGTTTGATGCCTGAATGGAAAAATATCCTATTTTTAGCAGACTTTTCACTGAGAGAACAGTCGGTAGGACTGAATACTTTGGAATTTCCCTGTGAATATACTACACACACTTGTGTACAAGTACAGACTGATAAAAAGGTTCATGAAGACCCCAAAGATCCCATCCTTAGGGCCACCGAAGGGCCACCAATGTCTGGGGAAAATAATTCCATTTTAAGCAGTGTCCAGCACCATTGTCTAAACAGTGGCCCGTCCACACAGCAGTTTTCATGTTCATTCCAGGTCCCCTCCCTGTGCAAAGGCCAGAGGAAGTCGATAACCTCCTGCTTCCTACCAGGCACACCTGTTCCACCTCTTCTGTTATGCAATTTGTGCTAAAATCAGACATGGCCAAAGTTTATTAAATCCGTGTAAATCACAGCACTGTAACAGTGTTCTCCAGTCTCCAGAGAGTTCCAGCTCTTAGTATTTGGGATAAAGAACCACTGGAGTAACACAAATGCTTCCAATGCTTCTTTAAGAGGCAACTGCCAGCTCTGGTGTCAAACAGCTAATTATGGGGAAACAGCCTGAAATGAGGAGCTGTGCAAATCACCTATGCTCACGTTTAAAAAATGTGCTGAGAACATTGTTTCAACAACAAAACCACCCCTGATCTACAAATATTTGTAATTCTGTGTTAAAACCACAACTGGAGCTCAAGCAAAACGAGGGCACCCGCCAGGACTCACTGATGGGGAGATGCCAAAGGCCACCTGAGCTGTGGCCTCAGGGCATCCCACCTGCTCTCAGACACTTCAAAGGGGTTAAGAGACATCCCTGGCTAGGGAGGACCCACATATCCTGAAATATTTCACAGAACAGAAAGACATAACACACAGCACAGCGTAAACAACACTCACTCCACCGCATTTATTTGCTGTTCTGACGAACATTGAGCGCCCTGCCCTAATGAATGCCTTTAAGTATTAGCAGCATCTCCTAATGAGCATTAATTAAACTTTTCCAGCATCTCTACCTTCACCAGAGAAAAGTAATTACTCACTGCTGTCCTACAGAGAGGGAAATAAAATCCACAGGATTAGGTTTTTTTAGACTGAGTAAGTAGGGCAGAGAGGAAAGCCTGCAATTTAGAGGCAAGTTGTGTAGCCTGTAATTCCACACGAGCACTACTTCAGGCCCTGGATTGAGTAAAACAGTTTTCCTGCTGCCTGTAAATAAACCACAAAATGGGGTTTAATAATAGCACCAGGTCTGCCAAGGACGTAACTATTTGTCTTTTTCAAAATTCATAAGAGGACACGGCACAAGCTGTTACCTCAGCTGTTCTGCATGGTTTAACCCCCAGCTGCACACACCCCGCGACAAAAATATTTTATTTATATATATGGCATGTTAATGCTTCTGTAATAAGCCATGTTAAAAAAGTACATGCATGAGAGGCATCTGAAGATGTCTCACAGAATCATCACAGAATGGTTTGGGTTAGAATAACGGATAACAAATTCAATGTATTAATACAAAATTGGTTTATACAGCAGCGACCAACTCTCAACATGAAATAAAACCACAGCAACGTCGTCAAACTTATGTCATGAGCATTTTTTGCAGATGTCAAACACAATTCGTTGAAGTTCACATTCCAAACATCATCTTCCAAGGAAGCACATATCTCAAAATACTCCTCAGCACTGGAACATCACATTTGATGACTTACTGGTCCTTTCCCTCGATGGCACCTGCAGTTTACACAAACAAGTTCTCCCTGCACCAAAGCATTTCCAATTTAATCTCACTGCAAAGAAGATTAGTGAAATTACTGAGAGATAATAGTTGCAGCAACAGAGGTAAAAATACTTCACTGGCACTTTTGGTCAGCTGATTTCTGAGGAATTCTTTAGACCAATAAAGGACGAAACAAGCCATTAAACATAATTCCCTGGGATTAATATAGGGCTCTGCCTCTCTTTTACATAACAGGATTCTGAAATTCCCCCCCCCCCAAGTACATGCATTAGGAGGAAATCATTTCTACAAACCTAAAACTTTAGGGCTTAGTTATTTCCTGATAGTTCTGTGGTTTTAGAGGAAATAAACTGGATGTTAATCCTCTTGCATTTAATGGGTAGTACCAGCACACTCTGCTGCTGTTTGTTGCAACAAGGTCATGGCAAACCTGGCGTATAACCAAGGGAAAGTCGTATATACTGGCCATGAAACCTCAAAGTGGGGGAATGGCTTAAGTGGTTTGGATGTTACTGTTGTCTACTTGTGAAAAAACTGTGTCAAAATAATTTTAAAATCCCCAGAATTAAAATCACAGGAAAATTTCACAGATTTCTCATAGAAGTCACAGTGCAGGAGGGAAACACTTAATCAGCACATTGGCTTACACCAAGCTCAAATTATTTGTCAATGGGTTTATGCTTTGGTTTTTAATAACGTCAGGAAAAGAAGAAATAACTAACTTACATGCAGCTCTGTCCTCAGCTGCAGGACAGAGCTGGTGGGCAAAACCAGCTGTGCAAACATGAGAAACAGGCCAGACAGAGCACACAGCCCTTGCTTCTGCTTCAGCTGTGCTTTTGCTGTGATCTTCCAAAAAGTCTTGCAGGGAAAAGGAAAACTTCCATGAAGACAGGCACTTCTGCTTTCTGCTTCGATTGGTTTTTGCCCAGACTCACTAAGTTTTATGCTGGACACCCCTACCCTGCCACGTGCTGCTGTGTTCAGAATCCAAAATGCACACCCAAAACACTGTGCATGCTTTTCCCTAAAGTTTGGCTACATTAGAGCAACTACTGAAGAGATACAATACTTTAAAAGATGCTTTCTTCACTAAGCTAGCAAACCACCCAGTCATCTGAAGATTATATCACAGAATCCCAGAATGGTTTTGGTTGGAAGGGACCTTAAAGCTCATCTTGTTCCAGCCCCTGCCATGGGCAGGGACACCTTCTACTAAACCAGGTTGCCCAAATATAAATTCATTTTGTTATATCTAAGTTCAAATTGTTAAAGCCATAACCACCACAGGAATTTCATTTTCGGAATGGGTCTAAAAACAGGCTTTTGCCACATAAGACTTGGTGACACCGAAAAATTGAGACCAACAAGTTGAAAGCAACTGCTCTAGAGGAAAAACCACTTTCTACCCTAACAGTATTTGCACTAACAACTTAATTTGATAACCTACATCACTGTATCAAACAGTAAGTAAGCAGCCACTTCAGATGGAATTTTTTTCTCTCATCTGTTCTTTCATCAACATGAAAGTAGATTTTATTTTATTTTATTTCTTCCAGCTGAACACAACACTGGTGTTTATGCCACTGTGCCCTGCTCCCGCCTTGGCTGGGGGGACCCACCGAGAGGACTCTCTGCCAGCATTCCAGATCCATCAGCATTCCATGGTGGCACTGAGCAGGACTGGGGTGACACCAACAGCTGGTTCTTACCCTGCCATGACCATGATACAGAATTCCCACATGGCAGCTCAGCACTTACTCCCCTGCCCATCCAGCCACAAGCTGCAGAAACACCTCGAGAGACCTTTGCCGAGCCAAGGGGGGATCCAAAAAGACACCCTGGAGAGGATTCCAGCCGGGCACTGCAGAAGAATCCATCCACCACGGATTCCCAGAGGCAAAGCCTGAGGCTGGCCATGGCCAGTCCCCACACCAGCACATCCCACTGTGCCCACAAGAGCCATGGACCCTTCCAAAGGGCAAACAGATGGGGCCTGGCAAAACAGTTCCCAAAGTGCACGCCGGGCCCTCTCGTGCATGCTAAACCAGTCCCCAGCACAGGGGACACAATTTGAATCCCAAAACACAATAGCCAACACTGAATTGCTCTTGAAATACAACTGCTAAGCGATCCGAGTCCAAGGGAAATTAATTTCTCCCTAAACCCTTTATCAAAAAAATCCCTCTGGCAAAGGCAGCAGGGGCACTTCGGCAGGAACTCGGCACTAAATACATTCCTTTATGTTCTCTACGTTCAAAGCCTGATATACAGCCCAAACCACCAAATGTCCATGCTTGTTTTCCAGAGCAGTTTCTGGCAGACGACTGCACAGATCTCCCAACTTGTATTTTCAAAATTCAAAATGGCCTTTGGTGTTCTTCCTAGCTCAGAGAAACTGGCTGACACTTCGTACCTCCAACTGCATCTGATTACTGGGAGGTAAAAAGCACTGGGACATACAAACCACTCATTTTTATTCCTAAGACATGAGATCTTTATTGATATTTGCACTACAAAGAAGTGAAATGCCTTATGGCCAGGCCTAAAAACGTGTGTGGGTTTTTAGTGTGATGGGTGAGGAAGGAGCTGCTGCTTTCTTTCAAATGACTACAATGTTTAGTCTGTGATGCACCTCAAGGTGAAAGCTTCAGAACAGTGTTTTTATGTAAACCTGTAATGGTCTGTATTCAGCTACTGAATGTTGTAAATTGGCAAGCCAAGAATCCAAGATGGAGTAAACATTACCCTGATTCACAGGACAAGCTTGTCCTCACACCCTGTCTCAGAGTGCCACATTCCTCAGCCCCAAGCAGAAATACAAGTCTATATTTATAGTCTGACAAAGGATGGGATGACTGGAAGTGTTCAAGGACACTTTGGACAGGGCTTGGAGCAACTTGGTCTAGTGGAAGGTGTCCCTGCCCATGGGTGGAATGAGATGAGCTGTAAGGTCCCTTCCAATCCAAATCATTCTGTGATTCCACGATTGCCATGTTCCAACTTCACCAAACAACCAGGACACACTCCCACCTCAGCTGGGTACACCTGGAGGGGAGGAATTTCACCCTGGCAGAGGTGTCTGTACATGCAGGGCCTCCACCAGCTCCTACTCGACCGACAAAAAGATAAAGCCGTAAATAACATCCAGCACATGAGGGAAGAATTCCCATGTCTCCAGTTCCAAGGTATACTGGGACCAAACTGGGAAAGCCCTGAACATCTGTGCCTTCCCACACAGGGTTATTAATTAGCAGGTACAAGGCACTAGACCAGCCAGTGCTACAAGGCAAAGTTCAAACGATGACTGAACCTCCTGAACCCGACTCCAGGGATGGCCTCGGCACGTCACACGCCTGAAGACATTTCCTGCTATCAGGAATTGCCTGCTGTGGGTTATGGGCTGGTATTTGTGCTGTGAGAGAAGAGCAGCACACTCCTAATCCTGCTCTTTTGTGCTGTTACTGGGTATCACCCACTAATTTCCTCTGTATTGTAATTCCACCTTTTTCTGTCCCACCACACAAGAGTTTTTCCAGGCCGGTGATACCTTTCTTTGTATCTCCTCTACTTCTGTCTCTGACATAAGGGGAACAGGCATCCTCAAAGTACTCCCTAGTACTCTCCCACATTCCCACTGGATCCAACCATCCCCACATGTTGGCTCAGACACCTGTGATGGTACCAGCTTCTTCCCACCTTCCACAGTCCTGGAGAGTCCCAGCCTCACCAAACCAACCCAGTTTTGTACAACTACAACTGTGGCTGCAGTCAGATTTTGGGTTAGAATCTCATGTCAAGGCAAACCAGTCTGGATTTCATGTTCACTAGTTCCAAACGCAGTGGATGTAAGAAGTGAAAATTTCAGTAGCAGATAATTCACACAGTCACGCTGACCCTGTTGATCGCTTTTACCACCTTTTTGAAAGAAAACTTCATTACTATGCAGATGGAAAATACATTTCAAGGCTCCAAACCCAAGAATACTTCTGATGTTTATAGAGCACCCCCAATCCATATTCATCAGACACCAGCTGCCAGGCTGATTGTATTTATTACCAAAGTCAGTAATGAAACAGCACTGAAGTAGAACACAAGAAGAACCACTATTCAAGTGTACCACGATCTGATAGGGCTACAATTCAAGTTTTACTTTTTTTTGTACAGGTAACTGAAGAGACATGGCAATTCAGAGCTTAAGTGATGTAACTTTTTAACTGTCTCTCAGGAAAATAATTTACAATGGATCGAGCTTTACAAACTGAACTGCTATTCAGGGAGCGAAGAGTGACGCAGGATGGATAGTAAACACACTAGTGATTTTCAATTTGAAAAGTTACATTCAACTGAGAGCAATCACCAATTCATAAAAAAATTACAGGCTTGAGAATCATACATATTGAATAGTAGCTTTAAGCAAGCTTTTATAAACGTAGCTCTGAGAACGCGCTGTAAAAGCTCGCTGTCAGAGAAAGCCCAGAGTTATAACCAACAACCTGGGCGTGCTTTGAAAATGAAATCACACTTCCACAGAAAGCCACTACTTCAACATGTTGCACTTGCATATGACAATAAAAGCACGGTGACAGAAGCCTGAACAAAAGATGGCTGTGACTGGGTTTCATATTGAAAGCTGCACCTGAACTACCCACAGGACATGGCTGTGTGAAACCACCTGTAGCTGCAGCTCCAACAGCAGCACTGGGGACAGCTCTACACAGGTTTTACACCCCTAGTTGCTACTCCTTTTACTCCATTAGTGCCTTTACAGTCTCCTTGACAAACACCCTTTCTAGGATGCTCCCCTTTTCACCTTGAGAATGTGCTCTTGCTTTTGAAACTAACCAGCTTGGGATCCAGCCCATTACATCCAACTGCTGCTGGAATGCCACCTGGGAGCGGCTCCCATTCCCATTGTGACCCACTGAGGGCCCAAAAAAGATTAATTTAACACAAATTCAAACATCAATTAACAACAGAGATGATTAATTTCTTAGAATTCTGATTTTAGTGATGATGCAGCAGATCAATCCAACTCTGCAATCTTCCTACTACTGCATTTTCCCCTCACCTTCTGTTCAGCAGAACTAAATAAGGAATTTACTTGCAAATATAAAGAGCTCACATTTTTCTTGATCCAAATCTAGTACTCTCAGGAATACTATGCTTTGAAGAAGAAAATTGTTCCTGTTCTGGGAACAAGAAGTGATTTAACTAACGGCCCATGAACGCGACAAGATAGCTCTTAAAAGGAAGCATCATGAATTAAAAACAAGAACCAGAAGAACGAATTCAAAGATCTTAAAACCGAGCAACAATGAAAACTACAGTAATTTTTTCAGCTGTCTGTTTGAATGCACAATTCTTGTCATATTTTAAGATTTTTTTTTTTAAATTAGCTTGAAGCAGATGCTTCAATAATAAAGGAGCAAGTTTGTGAGCACAGCTTGTTTACTTCAGAAGTTTCCAAAAACACAGTTTAGTTTTAAAGTGTCTTTCTTTTACTAAAGCAAAATGAAACTTCTTTAAAAAAATTAAGGGCATTGTATCTTCTCAGAGTGATAAAACCCAGCCATTTTCTACAGCCAACTGACATTTCATTAAAGCCAGCCAAGAACTGAAGAGCCACATCTAGACAAAAATTATGGAGATGAAATCTGCTGTTGAAATCATGACTTCTAATAAAGGTTCATCTTTATTTCATTCTTGGCTTCATTCACAGAGAAGAGAAAGCCTCCTGCCATTGTAGACTAGCAGTAAAATTACATTTTCAAGCATTTTAAGTAAGTTCTCTGCTGACATGGAATCCTAAGGTTGGGGTTTAATAAAAAACCAGCATATAGGGAAGAATTTAAATCAAAACTGTCTACCTGAACAAAAAAAATGCCCTTCCAGGAACAACTGGAATAAAAGTGGTTGTTCAGTTCTAGTGAAAACCTGATTCCCCTAAAGGAGGGGACACGGAGGAGATGGATTTGGAGAAGAACACCAACAGCACCACCTGCTCTGCCACCAGCTCCAGGTAAATGCCTCACTCTGCACTATCCTACAGGGTCTCTCCTGGGAGACATCAAGGAACGGAACAGGGAAGAGAATGGCTCTCCTGAAGGGAACAAAAAAGTACAAATTAGTCACAAAAGCCACATGAGGCCTCGTTATCATCTGAAACGAACACGCCAAGAAAGAACAGAATCATTAGAGGGCATTTATGGTGTGATCATTAACACAGAACTCATCACAGTAAAATTCAAATAAAGGAGTGCGTGAGAGGGAAAGGCAGTAAGGTCTATGCCACGAGCAATATGCTTTACATGAAGAGCAATATGAGAAGCAGGATTATAAATTACATGCACGCCCTGAAACCCAGTGCTATTAGTGCTTGATAGTCCTCTGCATCCACACATCTGAGATGCAACTCCCAGCTTTTTGTGCAAGGCAGCTCTCAACCTGATGCAGGACAGCTTTAGAGAGACAACAGCCTCCAGCAGAAAGCATTTCCCCTTCAGTTTTCTTTTTCAAGGCAGCACATTTATCTTCTGCCCCACTTCATGGAACCGGGATACTCTGCACGTTCATTCCAGTGGCCTTGTGTGCTCTGAGCTTTTCTTAGTGTGGTAAAACGACTCAAACTTTCCTTTTTGGTACAGAATGGGTCGGTTCCCCCTGAACCCTCCAGCAGGGAGGGCAGTTTTCCACGGCAGCACCCAGCAGCCCCCACCCAACACCCACCAAGGGCTGCGCAGCTCCTCAGATTTCCCGAGTAACACATTCCTCTGTTCCATCATCCCGAGCTGGAGCGCTGCCAGCCTCCGCAGAAACGCAGAATTAGGGTAATGCCTTTCCTCCGAGAGGCAAAATTATCCTTGTGTGTGTACTCTGATCTCTGTTTTAACACGGCACATTTAGAATTCATCCGATTCTGTGAAAACAGCCCGGGAGTGCGGCGCTGCCTTAATTGCCAAACATGCAAATGTTTACCCCCACATGGAGGCTTTGTACCCACCTCAAGCACAAGAGGAAATGCAAATGAATCTCAGATACTCGGCTTCGAGTATTGTGTCTCAAGTGCTGAATCCTGATCTGAGTCACTGGATTTGTCAGCCCCGTTTTCATTCATTCTGCTCCAGAAAAGGGACCCCCGAGCAGGGGTGGTAACATTCCCATTAACTCCTGTCAGCAACGGAGGCATTAGGGATCGATCACAGTCACATGAGAAAATGCATCCAGCAATAAGTTGTCCTGTAAGCTCGTATTAGATTTTGATCAGGAAGATAAGGCCTTGCTGGCTTCCTGCTCCTCGAGTCCCAGGAGCATCACATGATGTAGGGGAAGTCAGACTTAAAAAAAATTGGTTTTATATCAAGTCCATCCACCTGTCAATCTCCTCACCCTCTGCACTAATGCACCGTAATTCAAATAAAGCAATGGATCTGAGGCAGTCAGAGATGTCACGTCAGGAAGCTGCAGACAATGGTTGAGTGCACACAGAGCACAAACACACGTCAGCTTTGGGCTGGGGTGTATTGGATCCACCATTAAACACGTGAAGGGCTGAAAAAAGATCCCATCAATTCTCTGATATGAGCTGGGATGCCCTCCACGTGTCCCACTGGGAAAAAACCATCACAGCACAAACTGGCACTTACCACAGGCCAGGCAATCCCGACTGGAGACAAGGAGTAAATGCCCCAGCTGGAGGAAGAGCTTCAGCTATGAGTGTGAACATCAATTGTGAAACAAATCTACAGGAAATTAAGATTTAATAGCTTCAGGAGCACCGAAAAAAAAGTTAGTCTGAAGACGACTTTCCATCATTTTAAATCTTGTTGCATTTTTCGACTAAAGATCACTTTTGACACAATGGAGCCAACGTGCATTCCCTCCGTAACCAAGGGACCAAACTATGCGCCCTGGAAACATTTCTCAAGTGGAAGAGCTACAAGACTCTGCCCATTTCTTCCCAGATGCTAGTTAGAGTGGTCATGAAACCATAATAATTGCCACAGAGTAGCTGTATTCATCAAAGCTCCTTAGTTTGGAAGGAAAACACATTCCTTCCTACGTAGTATCTGGCAACGCAGGCTGCAGAAAGAGGAACTTGCAGATATCAGTGATTTTTCTTACTTTAAGCCTGCAGTCTAGTTTTGATGTATTTTGGCTACCATGCTGCTGTGAAGAAAGAACACACTCCAAGTTGTATTGATGAGTATTTTAGTAAACAGGCTTGCCTGCACATACAAACATCTTTCTGCCTAATTCTGAATCATCACAGAATCATCATCATCATAGAATGGTTGGGTTGAAAGGGACCTTAAATACCATCCAGCTCCAACTCCCCCATCACAGGCAGGGATGCCACCCCCTAGATCAGGTTGCTCAGAGCCCCTGAATGCCACATGCAATCACAGATTCTATGCAATCACAGAGTCCCAGCATGATTTGGGTTGGAAAGGACCTTAAAGATCATCTCGTTCCACCTCATGCCATGGGTGGGAACACCTTCCACTAGCCCAGGTTGCTCCAAGCCCCATCCAGCCTGGCCTTGAACACTTCAGGGATGGGGCAGCCACAGCTTCACCAGGCAACTTGTTTCAGTGCCTCACAGTAAAGAATTTTTTCCTAATTTCTAATCTAAACCTACTCTCTTCCACTTTGAACTCATTCCCCCTTGTCCTATCACTACCCATGCTCGTAAAAAGTCCCTCTCCATCCTTCTTGTAGTACCATCATCTTTCCAGTACCTTCAGGTACAGGAAGGAAAGTGTGTACTTTTAGAAGATGAACTTAGCACTTTGATACAACGGATGTGAGTAGAGCAAAACGTTTCCCTTTTTCCTTTACGGAAATAGGAGAACCTGCAGCAGCACCAGCCAGTTACAAGGATAACGCCCTAATCCAAGTAACACCAGACAGGGAAGGTCCTGGAGCACACAGCAGCCATCGTTTGGATGCATGTAAGCAGGCGATTAGCTGGGAACCAGCACTTCCCAAGCGTGGCTAAAATACAAATGGACTCATTACACCGCGCCGGCCCCCGGCAGCCTCCGTGCACATCCATACTGATATCCCACTGCTCAGCCAGCCCCAGCTCTCTGTAGGGCTGCTTTTCTCATCTGATCAAGATGATGATGAATTATATATAAATAGAGGTATGGTTATCATCTCAATGATCACCTCGAATTTAAGTTTTATTCAGACAACTCGGAGCTCAGCATCAGTCCAGGTGCGCTGGCAGAGCTCGAGACTGGCCTCCCACAGACTTTGCTGTGTAAATCCCTGTTGATACCGTATCCATGGATTTTCCAGCCATCCCACGCACCTGAGGCTGTCCTCACCTGGGACACAACACCTACCCCCAGCACTCAGGTCTTGTTCTCCCTCCTGAGCTAATAAAGACAGAGCAAGAACGGGAAGGACAAATTTCTTCATCAACAAAATGGTCCATCATTTGTGATGTGCAGTTAACAGATGGCGTTCAAATTAACATTCATATCCTTCAAGTGTCTTATCAAACAAGCCTAAACAGCATCTTGAAATTTCCATTTTAAATTTTCTATGAGCTTGCGAGAAGTATCACAGACAGATTTTACTGCTGTCAACTAAAGCTGTTGCTGCCTTTAATGAAGGACTATAATTATGACTCGAACTAAAGCAGTCCAGCTCCCCGATGTGCTGCTCGAGGCCACTGGGTCACCTGCACAGGCTTCACCTGGAAGATGCAGCCAGCTCTTAAACACCAAACTTGCCCTTGTGAAATGCTGAGGCAGGCTGTGAGCACCCCTAAAATTCAGAGACAAAGACACAAATTCCTCACTGTCGACCCCTGACGTTGGATGCCCTCAGACTTCTGTCCCAACAGCACCCAAAGCTGAGGGGCAGTGGGGCAGAGCACTCCATGCCTTTCAACATGATGAGGAAGAGCAGTTTTGACTGGGGAAAAAGCATGAGACACGGGAACCTGAAGACCAGCAATGCAATTACAGGTCTTTAAGGATTCTGACATATTACAAGCACAGCAAGGGCCACCGGCTCCCAAGCCCTTGCTCTCTTCACCTCCACCACGCACACAACCCCACGTCTTCCCAGATGGCTCCCAAAGTCTGGAAGGTCTGGATGGCTCTGGATCACAAGGGAACACAAATTCAAAGTCACAGGTCTTTACAGAGAATGCCTTGTCAACAACTTTCCTAATTACATACAACCTGACTGGAAAACTGCCACTGAGCAGCTGTGGCAGCCTTGAAAAAAAAAACGAACAAAACCCAGTATGTTTTAAAATACTGTATTTAAGGACACTAAGTCTAACACAGAGAATGACTACAAAAGTCATCTGATGTGGTAAATAAGCTTGCAATATGTTCCAGTACAGGAAAAATCGCTGGATCTGAAGATTCAGACTGATGTGTTCCAAAAATTATATAAAATCAGCACAAAAAATGCAACTTCTCTTTTATCAACTCACCTAGCGTTGGGTTTACAAGCTCGGGATGACTATGCTAAACAGCACAGGTCCTTACAAGACTCCAGCAGCAGTTTCCTTCTGTTGAGAAAACCATTCCTCTATTTGAACTAGTTACTAACCCACAGGAGAATTCTGCTCTTATCTTTTGGCAGCTACACTGCCACACCACGCTCACTCAGCAAGAGCCTCATCCAAGCCTGTGATACTGAAAGTCTGCTGGAAAATCCTCTACACCAAAGTGCTTGCTTTTGATTAAACCATCCAGTGAACCTGCAGAAATTAAGAGACTTTCTTCTAAACAGCAGCCCTCTCTCCTCATTACGTGGTATTGATTCACATGCCCTATATTCTCCTTTTTAACCTGAGTTTTACCCAACCTGCTGGAATCACCAGCCAGTCCTGCTGATCTTCTGGACCATTTTCCCCACCGGTACCATATTCCCGACCTCCTACCCCTTCCACACCACCCAGGATTTAAGGAACAGGCAACACGTTGCTGTTACCACAAACTCCTCATCATCCTCATCTGGCTCTTGCCATTTTCTACTATTAATCGCACCAATTTCTTCTAAATCTTTTCTGCCAGTTTGTACAGTTTGACATCTCTGGTGTGGAAATTCCCAGTACAGGAATACCCCTATTTCCCTCCATAGTAAACACAGAAATCCCTTTGAACAATGGTTTCATATTCCACAAGCTTTCTCTTTTTAAAAGAGATTATTATTTTCTATCTTAAACAATTTGTCCCTCTTTTTTTTTTAAATCCTCTTATTTCACATCTAACTTGCAGCTGTTTGTTCTTTTCTATTTTCTCCATTTGGAGATCTCCACTTCTCCAATTTTGGAAATCAAAACATCTTTCAAAACCTACCAGGCTTCTGTAGGTGCTTTTAAGGTGTGTGTCTGTTTTTTTTAATTCAGCAATGACATGAATCAGGACCAACAGCACAGTCTCTATATGGGAGATGACTTTTCATTAGTGGTCAAATGAGGAAAATCCGATTTAAAATACGTATTACCTGAAGTCAAACAGCACCCAGCAGTTATGAAAAAAGGACAAGACAGGTGTTCAGCAAAGCAGCTCTATGAGAAATACTACTGACTCTAGTCATGGAAATACTGAAATCCGCTGGGATTCAGAGAAAAACAGTTTTTTCCCAAGACAGTTTCTCATAAGACATCAGGCTCACACCTGGAATACCTGACCGGGAAAGCAGCAGGTACGTCTGGAACTCCTGAATCATTAGCTCGTGTGGCTGCAGGTGCCACTATTCAGCATTAATTTGACATTTGACAGGCACGTTGATAAAGAAGAATTTACCACAACCATCTGATACCACTAGCTAATTAAAGAGTGCTCAAAATTAACACAAACCCATGGAAAAAGAACACCCGGGAGTTCGCTCTAGGTGCTTGTCTTTGGCAAAAACCAGCAGGACGGAGCGATGGCACCAGCGCGGCCATTCCCCACTCACCCCTCCGAGCAGCGGATCGTGCGAACACCACGGAAAACAACTCCGAGAGGACACGGGGACCCTCCGGGAGTGACCGGGGGGGACAGCGGGGGTCACACCGCACCAACACCGGATCCGAGGAGCATCCCGGGCACGCACCGGCAGAGGCCACCGGGCCGGGCCGGGCCGGGGGAACGCGCATCGCCCCGGGGCCACCCCGGCGCTGCCCCGGGACGGCGGGACCGCCCCCCCCCCCCCCCCGCCCCGCCTTCCCGGAGCCGCGGAAACTTTCCCAGCGCGGCACCCTCGCCCCGGCTGCCCCCCCCGGATCCCAGCCGGTTGCCCCCCGGTTCCCCCGGG
>NW_020897763.1:374654-429796 GCF_003984885.1 Neopelma chrysocephalum
GAGGAGGGCCCCGGGTGCGGCCCGCGGCCCCCGGGGGCGCTCACCTGGGCGCACGGTCTTGAGGCGCACGGGCTCCCTGAAGTGCCGCACCACGGCCAGCGTGTCGCGGTGCGTGAGGCCGCTCACGGGGGTGCCGTTCACCTCCAGCAGCACGTCCCCCGGCGCCGGCGCCTTGCCCGAGAGCAGCACGGGGCCCTGCGCGCCCTCGCCGCCCGCGGGCAGGCGGCCCGCCAGGTACGGGAACTCGCCGCGCTCGGCGCCGCCGCGCAGCAGGTCGGGGTCCGGGCCCGCCGGGCCGCCCCAGGACACCACGCACTCCTGCACCTTGCTCAGCCAGTGCCGCTTCTTGCGCAGCGTCTTGGACATGCCGCATTACACGGGGCGACGCTGCCCGCCCCGCGCTGCCGCCGCCGCTCCCGCCCCGGCCGCGGCTGCCGCCCGACTGCCGCCCCTCCGCGCCGCCCCGGACACGCCCCCGAGCCACGCCCCTCCAGGCCCCACCCCTCACGGACCGGCCCCGCCCCTCCGTGCGCGCCCCTGGACCCCCCCCCGGGGCCGGTCCCGCCGCGCGCCCCCGGGCTCGCCACGCCCTGGACACGCCCCCTCTAAGGTGGCCGCACCACCCCCACCGCTGGCCACGCCCCCTCCCATCGTGCCACGCCCCCTCCCTGGGCGGGGCCGGGGCCGTCACGGGCGGCGAGGCCGCGGGGCTGGGGCGGGTCTGGGGGCTTGGCCCCCGGCGGGGACCCCTCAGGGCCGTACCACGGCAGGGTGTGGCCCCCTCGCCTGGGAAGAGCCCCTCAGCCAGCGCCCGCCCCAGCCGGGGTCTCCCCTCAGCCAGGACTCTCCTCAGGCAGAAGTCCCCCTCAGACAGGAAACCCCCAGGCTGCTCCCACCCCTGGCAGGGGCTCTGTTCAAACAGGGCCAGAGTTGTCCAGGAATCCCCTTTCAGACAGGAGACCCCAGTCAGCACCCACGCGGGTCTCCCGTCAGTCAGGATCTCCATTGGGATCTCTCCTCAGTGAGGAGCCCCCCTCAGCCAGGACATTCCCCAGCCGGCTCCCACCGCAGCCTGGACCCTCCTTCACCCAGGATCTCCCCTCACCCAGGATCTCTCCTCACTCAGGATCTCCCCTCACTCAGGATCTCCCCTCACTCAGGATCTCCCCTCACCCAGGATGTCCCCTCACCCAGATCTCCCCTCACTCAGGATCTCTCCTCAGCCAGGATGTCCCCTCAGCCTGGATCTCCCTTCAGCTGGGATCACCCCTTGGACAGTATCTCCCCTCTGCCACTCCACCAGTACCTCCCAGCATCAGCCCCAGTGCCCGTCACTGTTCCTCGCTGGGCGTGAGGTGGGATGTGGGTGCTGAGGGAGGTGTGAGTGTTGAGGTGGAGTGTCCATGCTGAGGTGGGGTGTCCACACTCCACTCTCCCTTTTGTATTTTCACTTGGCCACCATCCCTGGAACCAGCTGGTTCAGAGTCGCTCGAGCACCTCGGGCCAAAGCAGAGCTCAGAACAGTGGGTACAATCTACATACAATACTTCTTCAACTGGAAAACACAAACCCGGTGCATTTGCCCTCCACATGAGCCCGTTTATTTAGCTGTGTATCACCGACCTCAGCGTAGCAATTAGCTCATGCTGGGTGTGGATTACACGCCAGGTACTCGCCACGCACATCCCAGTGTTTGGGAGCTCAGCTGCTGAACAAATGAAACAGTAAAAACTACAAACCGCAGGCAAGTTCATTCAAAATCAATGTCACCGTCATAAAAGCTGGGAATTAATCCTTTGAAAGCTCTCTGGTTCAAATTGCAAATTTCACTGCCCGGTCCCCAAATTGTTTTTCTCTTACTCAGAGGCTGAATTTCCACTGCAAATCTCTTCAAGGTCTAGGATGTTTTAGGAGTGTCTTGAAGGCTCCAGCTGTGCTGAAGTCCTTAAGGAGCAGCAGGGCTGCAATAAAACCCAGTCCTGAGAAGGTGTAGCCTTGCCATTGTTTGCAAATAAAGAGGAGTGACTTTGCATAACTCAAATAGTTCTTTCCTCTCCAGAGGAGGAAGTGAAGAAGCCGGTACCTGCAGAGTCTAAAGAATGTTTGCTGAGTCGTAAAACAATGGGGTTTTGTTCCCATTGCTGTGTCCCTGCGTTCACCTCAGTTTGGACCACATGGTGAGTTAGAAGTATCAGATTTCAACACTGAATTTGGCAATGGTAAATAGCAGCAAGTGAAAACACCAAGAAACCTGCTCATAACAAACACCAATAACTTCTGCAACCAGGCATTTTCCAATTCTCACAGATTCCTCTGCCTTTATGGCCTGTTAATCTTTGACTTATATAGTAGATATTACCAAAAAAAAAAAAAGGCAAGAATGCTTCCAAAGAAGTCAGAACACCAACCTTATCATAAAACCATGCTTGCTGGGGTAAAGCAACGTAATCCAAACTTGTTTGGGGACATTAACCAAATGCTCCTGATGCATCTGAGGTGTAGTGCCTCCGGCATTAATGGAGTTGCAACAAGCACAGGTTCAGCTCATCGTGTTCGCTGCTATTTGAGGCACGTTGGGCCGCCTGCCAACAGGCACGGAAAAAAACCTGCCAGAGATAAATTTTCTTTCACACTTGCAGAATGGAAGCAAGAAGGCTGAAAGCTTTGTGGCGCTCACGATGTGGACATGAAAAGGGACACTGTCACATTATTTAAAGCCAGCCTTCGGTATTTCACACGGGAATTGTGACACCAGGCATGAGCTGTAATTTATGAGCTGCTGACAGCGGCTTGTGCCAGATGATCCAGAGAATACGCACAGTCCTGTGTAGGCAGTGTGGACATCTCAAGGAGGAGATGAGTGTCCTCTTGGCTCCAGGGTGGGCAGTTTGTCCATCCCCCTAAGCAGAAGGCTTGTCCGCCCCTCATCTTAGGAAAACGCAGCTCAGTCTTTTCACTGACTTCGTCTTCAAACCCTGGAGTGAAATCCCAGTGCATTTACACACATGAAATGGGGGACAGCTGCAGAAATGCTGAGCTTGACGTGCCAGTTAATAACACTGGTACCAAAAGCAAGTCATGAAGCTGCTGTTCCTTCAGTGAAAGTCCTGCTGTCTTTAACAGTTTGCTTCATATAAACTTAAAAGCCAGAAAAAGCTGCCTAATCCTCTGCAAATTTTATGATGCCAGTAAGTTGGGCAGGTTCATTGTACATCACATGAACCATAATCCTCTTCTGGAGCTGCACGTTTACCTGCCAGTCTCATTGTATTCTGAGAGAATAAATAGTGGGTTTGGATGCATTTCTTTTCTCTGCACCACTTGCTAATCCCCCATCTCCTCTTCAGCACCTGGTGTGTGGATGGTCTGGCATCTACTCATCCAGGGGATGTGTGACACCACTCAGAGAGTGACCACAGCCTGTGAGGCTCTTTGGGGCTCTGTCCAAGAGTTCCTGTTGTTGTCTCTGATGGGGTGGACACTGCTGGAGGTCAGAGCAGCCCCCCCAGGCCACTGTGCAATTTTGGGGTAGCCCAGCCCACACAGCACATCTCCCCCAACGGGACCTGCTGTACCGTTCTCCGTGGACAAACTTTGAAACACGAACAAGCTGCTTGGGAGCTGGCTGACAGTTTTAGTTCTCATTTATGCCACGTGGCAACCAGTCCGTTCGTCCTGCTTTCCTGCCTCCCCCCAGATTACTCATCTCAGCTCCCAGACACGTGAAGTGTCTGCACTCACCACAATCCAAGGGAATGTGCTCTGCACCCCCACCAGCCCCAGCCTGCCGAGGGCTGAGGAACCGTTTGTTTACTGAGCGCTGGCGTTTGAAATCTCAGCGAGCTAAAAGGGGCCATCAAAGAGACATCAGAGCTCCAGCATCTCCAGTTCATCACCTGTCACACCGTGGCAGCTGCCAGCCCGCCCCGCTGTTGGCAGCACATGTAGGATGCCACTGGAGGAGGGTGCTGAGCTCTGCCACATCAGAACGGAGACAAACTGCTTCAAGGCACTGCAACTTCTTGGTAGGCAGGGAAGCAAAGTTTGTTTATCACACCACCAAAGTTCAAAGGCAATCAAAACAGCAAAAACATGTCAACCTCCTGTTTAATTAGAGCATGAAGACACACTTTCTCAGCGAGGTTGGGAAAGGAATTGTGGCGTTATGTTTGCACTCCTCTGAAGTCCTTTTCCTCGTGCCCAACACTTGTCATGCAAATCTCGGTGTGGGTCAGCAGTCCTGTGCTTACAGAGAAGAGACTCCCACAGAGGTAAGATACTCCCACAACACACACACATACAAAATAAGAACAACTCCATCCTCAGGAGGGATGACATGAAAGGAGGTTGCACCAGCACAGAGCAGCGTGCAGACATTTGTATGTGCAGGAGTGTGTGACAGGGCACACAGGAGCTCCAGTTGTCTCACAGCAACACTACCTGACCACGGCGCTGTTCCAGCTTTGGGGAGAACCAATGGTGATGGCTGACTGCACTGCATTAACTGAAAACAAAAATAGTTGCCAGGGAGGAGAAGTGGGCACAATGTTCCTCCCTAACAGAGCACTCATCTCAAACACGGGGTAACGAATTATTCAGGAAGCTCTGTGCCTCTGAGGAAACACAAACAAGTCACGGTTGGATAAGAGTGGTTCAAAGCCAGGCACTTGCTGTTCTGTGGACAGACATATCCAGGACTGCCTGTTTGAAAACTGTGTGACCCTAGGATACATTTATCTGAAGGCAAACTTTTAAACTTGTCAAAAATTAACTTGTATAGGAGGAAAAGCGGCCATGGAAGCAGATCTTACCAGGGAATTTTGTGAAGCTTAGAGAATAAATCCAAGCTTTAATAGAGATCTGTGTCACCCTGGGCTGACTAATCCCTGGTGTCTGGGCTCCTCACCTGGGAATGGAGAGTGTATCAGCCCAGCAGGCTGCAAATGGGTGTCAATGGATTCTTCAATGATGCAAAGCTGCTCCATAAATCTGCCTGTATTTCATAAACACATCAGCACAGCAGGCAAATGAGAGGCAGCACCAGCAGGAATAGCATCCATGCAGTGGTGTGTCCTTCTGTCCTCTCTCTGCTCCCCTTCCACAAATAAATAACCACCCTTGAGCAATGTAGATATTATCTAGTAATCGTTGCATAGGATGGAATCACAGAATCATAAAATATCCTGAGCTGGAAGAGACCCACAAGGGTCATTGAGTTCAACTCCTGGTCCTGCAGGACACCCCAAAATCCCACCCTGTCCCTGAGAGCGTTGTCCAAACACTCCTGGAGCTCTGGCAGCCTTGGGGCCGTGCCCACTGCCCTGGGGAGCCTGTTCAGTGCCAACCACCGTCTGGGGGAAGGACCTTTCCCTGATATCCAAACCTACAACTTCCCTGCCACAGCTCCACGTTGTTCTCTCACTGGTCACCAGAGAGCAGAGATCAGTGTTGAACATCTCCTAAGTAATCCTGTAAAATTTTCAAACACCAGGAATGGCCTGGGAATTTATGGTGTTTTGACCAATTCTTTGGAGTAAATCAGACAGTAAATACAGATCCTCTGTTGCCTCAACTTCTCAGCTGCACATTCAACAATATTTCATAGCTGAAAAACACCACAAATCCCTTTCAACTAATGCTCATGAAATGAAAGAAACCTCAGTGGAAAGAGGCTGTGCAACCCTGCAACGGAGAGAACATGGAAGAAAACAGACACCAAAAGGTTTGTTTGCTTGACAGAAACACCTGCCAACAGTTTAAAAGCTTGGACATCAGATGAGACTGCTCCTGACCTGTGTGGTACTGCTTTGCACAATGACAGCAGTGTTTAGTTATCCTCAATCTGGACAAAAAAAAACCCCAAAAACAACAAAAAAGAGGGGAAGATAGAACAACAAACAAGGCACTGCTGAAAAGAGGGGAAATAATTTCCATCAGGTGTCAAGTAGAGTTGCACAGAGCACACAGTCATAGCTCTCAAGCACTTCTCACCTCCTTCGCCATTCCCTGCACGCCTCACCCTCAAGAGCAACTTCCAGAACAAATAAAAAAAAGTAACTGCAGAGATTGCTCCACATATGCCTGCTGCAAGTGCTGTGGTGGAGCTAATGAGATGAACTAAGAGGACTTGTCAAAGTGAATAAAGAAGCAGCCTATGCAAATACCCCTCAGCCGCTCGCTCCGGGACGCACACGATGTGATCGGGCACCGCTGACGCCGAGGAATGCAAAGTGGGGATAAAGGCCCAGGCAAACAGGGAGCCAGAGTCATGCAGTCACACAGAATTACAGCACGGGTTTGAAGTCTGCATATTGGATTTAAAGGCTAAAAGTGGTAATGGAGTGTTTAAGTCTAGATCTGGAGCTTAGTGCTTTGCAGAAGAATCAAGGCTGGAGAAGAGCGGCGGGATGCTCTGGCCTGGCTGGGGGAGGTGAGCATGACCCAGGGGTTTGGGCAGTGAGGGCCAAGGCAGTGTTAGCAGGGAGCTGCAGTGGCAGAGCCTCTGCTGCTGAGTTACAGAATTACAGAGCACAGAATGGGGCAGGCTGGAAGGGACCACAGTGGGTCATCTGGTCCCACCTCCCTGCTCCAGCAGGGTCATCCCGGAGTACATGGCACAGGGTTGTGTTCAGAAGGTTCTGAGACACCTCCAGTGAGGGAGACTCCACACTCTCTCAGCACTGTTCCAGTGCTGGGTCACTCACACATGAAGGAAGCTCTTCCTCGTATTCAGGGCATCAGTTTCTGCCCGTTGCCTCCTGTCCCATTACTGGGCACCCCTGAGCAGAGCCTGGTCCATCCTCTGACCCCTCCCTGCAGATACTGACGGACACTGATGAAGTCCCCTATCAGTCACCTCTTCTTGAGGCTGAACAGGCCCAAGTGCCTCAGCCTTTCCTCATAAAAGGGATGCTCCAGTCCCTTGGTCAACTTTGTAGCTCTAAATTCATTGACTGGGAGTGGCCTGTGCTGGGATAAAACCCTGGCGAGTGGGTGTCACAGGCCACATACAAAAATGACTGGCAAAGTACACGATTTCATCCATTTCTGTTCATCAGTTCAGCCATTTCTCCCCTTTTGGGTGTGTTCCTGATCATCACCCACTGAAATCTCTTGCTTGAACCTTCTCCCTGGTGTCAGCCTCCTCCACCAGCAGCGAGTTACCATCTGTAAGCGGTTCAGCGCTGTCAGTGGTTTTACATCTTTAATAGGATCTGAAATATCTGTAGCAGCCTTGTCAAGTTTTATAGCCCTGTTCACAGGGATTTGGGATAGCTTGCAAGGTCCAAAAGCCTACCCCAGTCTCTGCCTGATAAATGTAATCCCCAGGTCCTCTCTGATTCCTGCTCCTTTTCACCAGTCACTTTCATTCTCCTCACTGGGTATCTGGGGAAACAAGGAGGAGCAGCCCAAGCTCGTGGAGCACTCTGTGTCCATGCAGTCAAACTTCCCTGGAGAATGCAGGAGGAAAATCCAGTTTCTGGAGAGCAGATGCCCACTCCTGTCAGTCATCGCCTCCCAGCCCAAGTCCTGCACGTGTTCACAGGCTGAACCACGTCTGTGTTTGTCTCAGAGACACCCTGAAATATCAGGCTGGACTGGAACCAGTGATGGAAGGCTGATGTGTTGTCCTGCCCTCTCCAGTTCCACCAACCCTACTGACAGAGGAGACACACTGACAATTCTCTTTACTTCTAGAAAACAGGACAGAGGAGGGGCAGTGGAGTGTTGGGACCAGAAAAACATGTTTCCTTCCCCCCCTACATTTAGAGGGGGCACTGGTTACCTGTGTGTGCACCATCCTTCTCAGGGGGTCACTCCCTGGTGTCCCAGGGGTGACCTCAGACTGACACAATGGGCCTTTCCTTGGCTGTTGTTGACAATACCACTGGCTTTGTCCCTCTGTCACTCTCCCAGCTGCTTGAACCTGGCAGGAAGCCTCATCTGAGCAGATCAGCCTTGCCCAGATGAAGGGTGGCTGCGTTCGTTATTCCGAGCAGATCTGGTTACATTACTGGTACAAATCTATATGATTAATACATCCCTTGTCTTCCCATGATTAGTATTTAAGCAGCAGCAATGGCGTGCCAGGGTTTTTACAGACTTATTTAGAAAGAGACTGTCCCCATTCTTCCTTTTTGAATGCTAATAATGTAGTTAGAGTCTCAGTAGATCTGTCATAAAAAATATTATCAAAGGAACCGAGATAAGTGCAGAATTATTTGCTGTTTGGAAAATCCAGACACATCACAGAAAGCAATAATAACACAAAATAACTTTGATAAAAGTTTTAAAGAAAGCTTTTTTTTACAGCCCCAGCAGTAATTACAGCTCATATTGAAATAAGCTGCTTACAGTGGCTTTAAGTTCATTTACATTTTAGCACAAGAAGAGGAATAACTCACTCTGACAGAACAGAGTTCATCTCAAGGGAGGGGTCACCCGGGTGTGGCCACCACGGAGGGAGAACTTGGGAAAAAATATATACCTGGGGTTCAGAGCCACCCCAGAGCAGGGTCGTGTGCGGATGCAGCTCACCCAGAGCTCCCCATGCTCAAGAAGGAAAAGTCTCCTTATTTTCTGTGGCCTCCACAACAACCTTGCTGAGCACCTACTGAGAAATAAATTGCTGTCTTCCCACTGCCCCATGTCCAGTTCTAGGTCGGGTTTCTCCCATTCCCTGTGGG
Organism: Neopelma chrysocephalum; assembly: GCF_003984885.1. Lineage (NCBI taxonomy): Eukaryota > Metazoa > Chordata > Aves > Passeriformes > Pipridae > Neopelma > Neopelma chrysocephalum. The sequence goes on from NW_020897763.1 coordinate 383,342, forward strand.
TTTCAGCACGTTGCAGAGGCCATCTCAGAACCGGGGGTTGTGTACCAGTGTCACTCTTCCTCCAAGAGCACTGGTGAGACACCTTTCCCTACATTATTTTGTCCCTCCCCTATCAGCCACACAAAAATCCCCCCCACTACGTTATGGCATCCATAACTCTGGAAGTCCTGTTCTATTTTAATTCAGTTTTAAAATTACTGCTCTAAACGCAGGCAGAGAGTTTTTCTAGGCTCTTTTTTTCTTCCTGGCAGTGTTTGTACAGCAACACGTCACTGTAGCCAAAACCTGATTAGTACTGCTGGGTTTTGTTAACAGGTTATTAGCAAAGGACTCCTTGGGAGTAAATGGGATCTAATAGAAGCTTCATAGGTTTGCCATTATACTCCACCATTATCATTTAGAGGTAGTTTCTTTTGTAGTCATTAATGAATAATGACAATATGATAATCTTCAAAGCTCACCATTCCAGCACCAACCTTTCCTCTGACTTATAATTAAGATGTCAAAATTAATTTCCCTCTCACAAAGCAGGGACTTTTCTCTCTTTGCTGATGGATCTGTTTTACAGATATCACTTCTCAGCTTCCCCTGCTTGGCTCGACCTCACTGGGAAGGACGGGGGTGGGGGTGGAGCACACGGTGCTTCATTTCTCACTGTCAGCCCTCAAAACCAATTTTGCTAAGGAAGAAAAGAAAAAAAGAGTGTCCTATTGGTGGATGGCTCCTGTGGGCTCAGACACTGCCTGTTATTGACATAAGGGTCAGGAATCATAGAATCAGGGAATCATTTAGGTTGGAAAAAACCTTTAAGACCATGAAGTCCAACTATTAACCCAGCACTGCCAAGACCACCACTAAACCATGTCCCCAAGTGCTACACTTACATGTATTTTCAATCCCTCCACGGATGGTGACTCCACCACTGCCCTGGGCAGCTGTGCCAGGGCTGGACAACCCTTTTGGTGAAGAAATTTTTCATAATATCCCATCTAAACCTCCCCTGGTGCAGCCTGAGGCCGTTTCCTCTCATCCTACCACTTGTTACTTGGGAGAAGAGCGAATCATTTAGGTTGGAAAAGACCTTTAAGATCCTTGAGTCCGATGTCAGGATCTTTTACTCTCCAGAGCATGATGTGCTGCTTTTCATTTTTAGGTGAGTGAAATAAGACCCCTGAGGCAGAGCTGTGCTGCCTGGACATGAGACACACAGAACTGCTGCTGTACAGCAGCCTTTTCATGTGTCTGACACCCCGGGAGCCTCACACTGGGCCTGCCTAAGTGTCAGAGATCCTCGAGGATGCCCTTATCCCATTAAACATTCATGTCCTCTTGCTTCTTCTCATGTATTTTTATTACTAACAGGTTTCCCAGCTGATAACACACCAGTGAATACATTATTCAGCCGCCTGTCTGCACTGCTGGCTGTCTCCATTACACTGAGATCCTCCAACACTTACGAGTGGGGATCCCAGGATTTGCCTGAGTGTCCTGGCACAACATGGACAATGCCACAGGGCTCAGTGGGGAGAGGCAACGGGATGGGACCAGAGCCAGGGATCCCTGTCCTGGCTCAGCACAGCTCCGGAACACACACTCCTGGCTCCTCCAGCTCCCTGTGAGCCCCAGGAGATGTAGGTGAGGCAGGAGAGGCTTCCTGGGGCTGAAGTGCTGCTTGTGCTCCTGCTGTTACATTACAGAGCTTCCACCACCTCGCCAAATCCCTTTTTCTCTTCTCCCACACGCACCGTGAACAGAGCAATTACCTTTGCATCTCACAGGGGGCTGTGAAGCTTTAATTAATTTGTGGGTTTCGGTGCTTTGTGCTCTCAAAATGCAGTGTGTTTAATTCCTTCATTACTTCACGGTTAATAGCATTATTTATTTCAGTCAGGGTGGTCCCCCCCCAAGCCTGTGTGATGGTGGGTTCCTGCTGCCACACCGTGCACCAGGCAGGCACAGGCTCCCTGTGCTCTCCAACACCAGCTAAGAGAGGAGATTTGGAGTAGATGTTAGGGAGAAATTCTCCCCTGTGAGGGTGAGGAGGCCCTGGCACAGGCTGCCCAGAGAAGCTGTGGCTGCTCCATCCCTGGAAGTCTCCAAGGCCAGGTTGGACAGGGCTTGGAGCAACCTGGGCTAGTGGAAGGTGTCCCTGCCCATGGCAGGGGGTGGAATGAGACGAGCTTCAAGGTCCTTTACAACCCAAAGTCTGTGATGCCCCACCAGTGGGCCCAGGGAGACCCTCCCCAGGTGGGTTTGTGTCTGTGTGTAGCCACAGGAGCACATCTGATGGTGCCTTCACGTGCTGTCATCCATGAGGAAGAGGACATTGGAATGGGCTGCCCACGGAGATGGTGGATTCACCGTCCCTGGAGGTTTTTAAGATGAGACTGGATGTGGCATCAGTGCCATGGGCTGGGAACCACAGCGGGGTTGGATCAAGGGTTGGACTTGATGATCTCAGAGGTCTTTTCCAACCCAGTTGATTCCATGATTCTATGATTCCACAACATCTGTGCCTGACGAGCGGGGCAGTACGAGGGGAAGCAGAACCCCAGCTTATCACAGGCAGCCTTCATGCCCAGCTGCTCACAGAGACCAAGCAGGACAAAAATTAAACAGGCCATTAAGCAGCACTCCAGTGGATTAACATTCATCTGCCTCGCTTACACTGCAGGATTTCAAAATTCTTTTGAAGTTTGCATATTAGAAAATCACTTTCCAAGCCACATAACTTTGAGCTTTAGATGTTTCCTAACAGTTCTGTGGTTGAGGAACAGCTGACTAATCCTTTAGGATTTAATGAGGTTAACTAACATGCACAGCTTTGTAGGGAGCTGTAGTTGGTATTTTGGTAGCAAACATGAAAAACAGTGTCAATAAGTAATGTTCTGTAAAGAGCTGTTATGGGAGCACAGCATCATTTGGGTAACTTTTACCAAAGCTTCTTTTTCCTTCACAGAGCACAAGTTGGGCTTCTGGTCTTGTTCAGTCATAACAGTTAACACTGAGCAGCACTATTTGTTTGTAACTCTCACTGAACTCAATAGGATTACACTCCTCTTCTCTGGGTTAATTCATGGTTTTGTAGCTTCTCCTTTTGCTGTCCAGGAACCCCTTCCATGGACTGGCAGAGTTTTCCAGCAGCTGGGGTAGGTGGCAGAGGGTGCTCAGCTCCAGACTGGGACTGGAGCCACATCCCACTCTTTGCCCAGCAGAGCCCAAATCCATCCCTGGTGAGGTCGGGCACTGAGCCCTCCTCCAGCTGAGCCCCTGGAACAATCATAGGAAAGAATCATAGAATCATTAAGGTTGGAAAAGCCCTCCAAGACCATCAAGTTCAGCCTTCTCAGCTCAGGAGGTTGGCTCTGGAGTCTCTGTGCCTCGGGCGCCTGGAGACTGAGAGATGAACCTAATTTGGTATTTACAGAACGCGCCCAAGTTGCACGTAACAAGTTGACACATAAATTCATTAGGATGCAATTACAGCGGTCAGAACGTCGGCTACTCAATTATTTTTAGCAAGAACATGTAATTAACTGCAGGTTCATGTCGAAGGCTGCCTGGTGCCATGAGCAGGTTCTGAGGATTGGCTTGCACGGGAGAACACAGCAGCGGGGTTTTTCCCAGGGCACAGCCTCCAGCTGGGAGATGCAGACTGATAGGAAACAGCAGTGGCTGGATAGGTGAGAGACAAGCCTTAGTGAGATGAGAGCAGCAGAGCATCTTGTCCATCACCCAGCAGCCCGGCTGACGGGGCCAGAGCCTCCAGGGACATGAGCTCAGTGCATCAAAACACATCAAAATACATCAGGTGTTATCGCTGCTGCACCATTGCTGCCTCATGATTAAACACCATGAATATTAATGAGCTCTTATAGCTGCTTTGGAAAGATCTGCCCGTTATGGCTCACAGATCATAGTGCTGCTGGGAGAAAATAAAACTATGTCAAACTGTTTGCCTGTTGCTCGTTTGTAACTCTCTCCTTCAGCTCACGGAAACCTGGAGACTATTCCAGAGAAGCAGCACCCTCAGCATCTCTTCCACTGGTGAATTATTTCCTGGGAAGATTTCTCCTAATGGTGAATGGAAAATTCAGTGTGGCAATTAATATCTCTGTCCCCCTCAGGCCTTTGTGGCCCATGTCAAAATACACATTACACCAGCAAGAATTCCATACAGAGCAGCAGGCAGGCAGGTGGCTGTTCAGGGGCTGTGCATGGAAAGGAGGAAGAGGAAAAAGACAGGAAGTCTTTCAGGATTAATGGGTACATAAAGCAGGAGAGCAGTGTGGCTGTGAGAGGCACAGAGTCCTGTGTGGGGCTGAGCAACCTGGTCTAGGGAAGGTGTTCCTGCCCATGGCAGGGGGTGGAATGAGATGAGCTTTAAGGGCCCTTCCAACCCAAACCATTCTGGGGGTCTATGAAGTTAATTTGGTTAATTGCTGTCCCTCATCCCCAGGGCAGTGATGTGGGGTGCAGGAGCCCCCTCTCCCTGCTCCTGTCCCATCAGAACAGGCAAAGATCCCGATCTTCCCACATCTCACTTCCAGCTGGACTTTAAGAGACTCCTGTCTGCCAAGTAATAAATAAGAACCTTTACACTGCAACACTCAGCACATTGCAGAGAGCGCTGAACAAAGCCTAGAGAGCAGCTGGTTTAGGGAGCAAGGTCGGGAAGGCAGCGCTGCCGTAGCTGCAGCGCGTGGGTGGGATGCACCAGCCAGCCCTGCACGGGCAGGTCCCCAAAAACCAAACCCACTGCCAGGTTTAAAGCCACCACTGAGAGCTTTCCCCTGTGGCAGTGAAGGGAAGGCTCTGAGGGATTACAGAAAACGCTTTATTCCAGCAAAGTAACGCGGCTCTGGATTTCATCACCGCCCCTCGGTGGGGGAAGCCTGATGTGGCACAGCGAGGGCAGGACCAGCACTGGCAGCACGGAGCTGTGGGGCAGCCGTGCCCTTCCCAGGGAGAGCAGGGCCAGACATGCCCACAGACTTCCCAGGCCAGCCTGGGAACCAGCAGGCACCAAACCGGAGCCGGAGCCCCTGTGCCGACTTGCCGGCAGCCGGAGCGGGGCTGGCAGAGGCAGGAGCACCCCGGGGCTCCTCGTGGCAGCTCCGCACGGCGGATCCCGTGGGCTGCTCCGAGTGCTTTACACACCACTAACTCATGTACTTCCCTGCTGCATAATTCATACCTTTTTAGCAGGAGATAAAAACTTCACAACTGCTACTGTGCAAGTGTTTATTAACGTGAGTCTGCCAGACAGCCCCTGGATTTGGAAGGAGCTCTTGAGAAAGAGCCAAAGTCTGTCCTCAGTAAGCAGATTTTTTTCTTTTTTTTGAAAGCTCAGAGCCTGGTGGCTACCGGGCTCGGAGCGATTCTCTGGTGGCTGCTGAGCTGCTGCTTCATCCTGGGGGCCCCTGAAGAACTTGGAGCATCGCAGAAGCAGAAATAAATAAATAGATCATTTCCTTTACACGGGGCCGGGTGCTGGATGTGCCGTATTGTTCACGTCCCTCTCCTGCACAGAGCAGTCAACCGAGCACAGAGAGGAGATAAGAGCATTTGTTCCCACAAGGAACACGGAGAGGATGAAAAACAAGTTTTCAGTCGTGTTCCATGCAAGGTTGTTTATAATGCCTGTGACTATTTTTAAGCCTGGGAAATGAAGGGCTGCCAGCTGCAGCCAGCTCTTGAGGGAAGGTGCATTGTGTTCTGTAGCACTGTCAGGTGAACCGGAGCGGACACTTGGTGCCCGGGAGCCAGCACAGGGACACCGGTGACACCCCCCTCCCCGTCCCTGTCCTCGGCAGGAGCCCGGCCCCAGGCACTGCCCTGGCAGGTTGGGGTGACACCAACCTTCACGGGGACAATGTCACTGCAAAAAACCTTCCCAAAGACATTGCTGGGGGGAAAAAAGGCAGTTTCTGGGTCTGGAGGAGGAGTGAGGCAGAGCCTGTTATTGGTGCTGCCTGTTCTGCAGGGATGTGTCTTGTCAGGATGGAGGCACGAGCAGACAGGGCAGCTCTGCAACCCTCTGGCTGGTGCAGGGCAAGGACAGCTGCCTGGGGGGCTGCTCCTGGTGCCAAGGATGGAGAGCAGTGCTGGGAATGCAGGAGATGCTCCAGCTCCTTCAGCAGAATGGGCAGCCAACTCCTTCCCACCTCCTGCCCCACCGCTGGCACACAGGAGCTCTGGGATGCTGACAGCAGCTGTTTCCAACAGCCCCTGACACGGCAAAGTGAGAAATCATTTCCCAGAGCCAGAATCTCTCAAGTCTATTGGAGAGATTTGAGGCCACCCAAGCTCATGCTGTAAAATATCATGGACACTAAACAGGTTCCCCAGGGCATGGTCATGGCCCCAAACCTGCCAGAGCTCCAGGGTGTTTGGACAACACTCTCAGGCACAGGGTGGGATTTTAGGCTTGTCCTGTGCAGGGCCAGGAATTGGACTCGATGATGCTCGTGGGTCCCTTCCAGCTCAGGATATTCTCTAATTCCATGATCACTGCAGCACCTTGACCAAGCTGTACCTCTGTAAAGAGCCTCCCCACAGACAATCCCAGAGCCAACACAGAGCTCTGCCATGGCCACAGCTCAGTCCTGGCTTCCCTGGGGAGCTACTCTGTCATTTCCTGGGGGTTTGATGTGTGTGTTCATCAAATCGAAAGGGATTAAAAAAGAAACGAACATCACAAATACCCTAAATGAGTTGGATCTATAAATGCTTCCCTGGCACTGCCAGCCTGCTGTCAATACAGATATAACGTTATTTAAATAATAAGTTCAGAACTTTCGCCTGTAAATGAAAACATCTCATTGAAATAGATGCTGATTAAAAGGCAAATGTCTTTGTTCTAATTATCTTCATTATGGGCTTTTAATGGCAAGAAGCTGTAGAAATAAAACCACCCATAAACGGCAGCGTGGAATGGTGATGGCTGCTGGGACTGGGCTGTCAGGGAGAGGGATGCCCTGATTCCTGGGCAAGGTGAGGAGGGTGGTGGATGTGCAGGGAGGCTGGAGGGCTGAGGAAGGTGTCTGCACACACGAGGTGATGGTGGCAGCCTCCATTCAGCATCCCTGTTTGTACAGCACCCACCCCGGGGTACCAAACCCGTGAGCTTCGCTGCAGAGAGCAGCTGCTTGGGAGGGAGGGGAGCAGGAGCCTGGGCCAGTGCATACGTAATTAGTTGATTCATTTAATTAGTTGATTCATTTCTCAGTGCTTTGTCCTACCTGGCTGGAGCGCTGCTGTGAGTGCTGCAGCCCTGGGGGAGGGTTTGCCAGGGAGTCCCACCTGCTCCACCAGCGGATCTGACAGTGCTGGGACAGAGGGTCCAACCAGTCACTTCCCACCCAGGGGTGCCAGGACGTTGGGCAGGGATGTTTCTGAGCAGAGGAGCAGTGCTGGTCTCTGCTTTGCAGCAGTTCTCTCTCTGCAACGACATGCAGAGAAGGAAAATTAATTTCCATTTTCCCTGGTTCAGCACTAGCGATTGCATTCAGCCTTTTGGGCTTCTGCCTCCACTCCCATTGACTGTGCCCGAAAAACTAATGAATTTCCACTGATTACTTGTCTGCTCTCTGTCTCCCACCTTTATTTTATTCTCATTTTAGCTCCTTATCTTTCTTCACACTCTTTTAACTTCAGTGAATGGTTTAATCCTTTCTAAGCGAGGCTCTGTGCCACTCACAGGCTCTTCCTTATCTCTGAGAGCACTAAAAGGAATCACCCACTCTGTTCCATAGCTGGATGCCCCACAGCCCTCTTGGAGAGACAGGATGGAACTCACTGAGAATAATACCTGGCTGATTAGTGGGTAAAAACCCAGCAGTGGGAGCCTGAGCTGAGGATGATGCCTCTGGACCATCCTCAGCAGTGTGGCTGCTCCATCCTCCAGGCTCCCACACCAGGACGTGGCAGGTGGGAAATGCCTGTGGACACCACGTGGGAATTGCAGGTGGGCAGCAAGTGAGGCCACACACACGTGGAGACACCACACAGGCTTCACACTCACGTCTAGACACACAAATAAAGGTGGAGAGGCTGGGGCAGCACCTCTAGAGCCCCCTGGGGCTCCTGTCAGCAGGAGGGGGCTGCCGGCTCCTGCCACAACCTGTGATGGTACCAGCACAGCTTCTGCCAAGCCAAACCCAAAAATAGAGCAGAAGCAGGTTCTATTTACCTCCAGATTTACACAGGGATGACAGCTTTTGTTCTCTAGCTGTGCATTAACCTGCATAGCCTGGGAACATGAAGCCATGCCCAAAAAATTGCGATGGCACAATTTCTGATTGAATTCCTGGTCTCATGACTGCAGATTATGAGACTCCACTTCTTTTCCAGCATTTGCTGGGCAACCCGCTGTCCTGGCCCAGCTTAGGTTTGTTCTTGAATTACCAAAGGTACTTAATATAATGCAGAAGAGCTCAGTGCTACCTGTTTGCACTCAGCTGAACAGGGACATTCTTTTTCCTGGTGAGGCATTTGAGCAGTGCAGGAAATCAAACATGCAAAAGGTTAAGGCTATTATTAAAAACCAAAACCAAAACCCAACGTATTGAAAAAAATGCAGCAACAAAACTCACAGCCTGGGGAGCTGCTGATTTTGTCCTCAAGATGACTAAAACCAGGGTGCCTGAAATATAAAAGAGAATTTTCATCTTACTTTCACAAGTAAAGCCAGAAGTCAGTTTTTATTATCACAGAATCATGGAATGGTTTGGGTTGGAAGGGACATCAAAGCTCATCTCATTCCACCCCCTGCCATGGGCAGGGACACCTTCCACTAGCTCAGGTTGCTCCAAGCCCCGTCCAACCTGGCCTTGGACACTTCCAGGGATGGGGCAGCCACAGCTTCTCTGGGCAACCTGTGCCAGGGCCTCACCACCCTCACAGGGAAGAATTTCTTCCCAATATCCCATCTAACCCTGCCCTCTGGGAAGCCATTCCTCCTTGTCCTGTCCCTCCATCCCTTGTCCCAGGTCCCTCTCCAGCTCTCCTGAAGCCCCTTTAGGCACTGGAAGGGGCTTTCAGGTCTCCCTGGAGCCTTCTCTTCTCCAGGTGAGCACCCCCAGCTCTCCCAGCCTGGCTCCAGAGCAGAGGGGCTCCAGCCCTTGGGGCATCTCCGTGGCCTCTCTGGTCGCTCCAGCAGCTCCATGTCTTTTTTGTGCTGTTGTTCCCCAGGGCTGGAGGCAGCTCTGCAGGGGGGGGTGTCTCACCCAAGCTGGGCAGAGGGGCAGAATTCCCCTCTCCCCTGCTGCCCACGCTGTGGGATCAGCCCAGGGCATGGAGAGGTTTCTGGGCTGGGTCATGTCCAGCCTCTCACCCACCAGCACCTCCAAATCCTCCTCCCCAGGGCTGCCCCATGATATTTTGTGCTGTCATGTCACTCATTGGGATGATGAGTGTCCTGCTTGATCCTCAGCACACTGGAACAGCTCAGCTGTTCCATTGCCTCCAGAAATGCCCCTGGAAAGAGTCTCTGTTCTGTCCTCAGCCTTGCAACACATTTTGGAGAAAACCAGCAGACTGATGAGCAGACTGGAAGGCAGATTCAGGTTGTTTTTCTTTTCTACCTGGACATATGGATACAAGAAATCTTTAGAGACCTTGAAAGGAAAAGTGCCTCCCTTTGAATTGCTAAACGGCCGGCGTGGCTAAGAATAGCCTCCGGAGGGAGAGGGAAGATGAATGACACGAGGAATTCAGCACCTTTTCTTACTGTGCAGGAGTCTTGGAATTTAAAAAGCGAATACCGAGGCGAGTGCAGGCAAAGGGGGATGGCCAGTCACGCCGAGGACATTTGGAGGAGTGTGCTATTATGTAAAACCAGCCAGGAAAGGTTAGCAAATACCACTGCTTCCCCGGGGAGCCCTTCTTTTGCAGGAGTCATTAGTGCACTGGCAGGAGAACAGATCCTTTGTGCTAATTCTCTAGGTCATAAGCAAATTAAGACAGAAAAGCTGATCTGCCATCCATCTACATTAGGCACAGCTGCCCAGCTCACCTGTCCTGCAGCTGCTGGTTTACAGGAGGGTTAGGACTGGAATAGCAAAGTCTTATCATTAATCCAAGGCCATTTCCCTCTCTGCTCAGCCAGGCTGGGCAAAGGGGTCCTGGCACCCCTCGGGTGGGAGCAGAGCTCAGGGAGCACAATTCCCAGTGCCCCAGGACTTCCACTAATGCTGCTTCTTTCTCCAAGGGCTTTAGTCCCCACAGGGAAGCCTTGGGTTCAGCCAGCTCCTGCTCACCTCAGAGACTTGCTGCCCACTCATACTAGTGCAGCTCCTGGTTTGGAAAGGGGCAGACCAGGGAAGTGCTGCTCCTGGGATGTCAGAAACTCCATCCCCAGGCAGGAGGGGGTGAGTGAGGGCAGGGGGAGGCAGAGACTTCCCTGGGAGCAGCCCGAGTTTCTCCCAGCGTGGGCACAAAGAGCTTTTAATAACCTCAGTATAAACTGCTCGGTGAGATTAAAGCAACCCACTCACGGGCAGGGTTAAGCCCAGGTCTGGAGCTGCTCCCTCCATGGACATATGAGCACCCTGAGCATGGCTGGTGCTGGGAGAGTGATCTCCTCCACTGGGGTCATCCTGTGGGTGAAGAGATGTTCAGGTTGGGTATCAGGAAAAGGTTCTTCCCCCAGAGGGTGGTTGGGCACTGACCAGGCTCCCCAGGGCAGTGGGCACAGCCTCAAACCTGCCAGAGCTCAAGGAGTGTTTGGACAATGCTCTCAGGCACATGGTGGGATCTTGGGATTGTCCTGTGCAAGACCAGGAGTTGGGCTGATGATCCTTGTGGGTCCCTTCCATCTCAAGATATTCTCTGATTCTATGACTTCAAACAGAAACGCTGCCTGAGAAACCTCCAGAGTCACATTTGCAGTGAACAAAAACACCCACCCGCACACAACACAGCGTTTCAAATCCTGCCTTTAATCTCAGGTTCCAGTAACAACCTTCTCCCCATCCAATTACTTGTCTTACAATTGACATAGCAATATTAAATTCCTAAGAACTAAAGCGCTTTGAAAGTATAACCTACTTTTAAAGCAGACAAGATTTACGGTGGAAGCGTTTACTTTCTAGTCCTTGACGCTACCAAAGTCACTGATGCCTCATCAGCAGCTCCACAAACGAGGCCTCCAAACACGCTGCCTGGTTGGCATTTGCTGGGCACCATTTGCAGGCTGAGCCCTGGCACATGTCCAGAGCTGGAGGCTTTGGTGTTGGGTTTGGCAGGGCTGTGATTTCACCACGGGAGCTGCAGAAAAGGCCTTTGCAGTTGTAGGGAAAGGAGGCCAAACAGCCATCCTGGAAGTGCTCGATCCCTGGAAGTGTTCCCCCATCTCTGGAAATGTTTCCCCATTCCTGGAAGTGTTCAAGGCCAGGCTGGATGGGGCTTGGAGCAACCTGGTCTAGTGGAAGGTGTCCCTTGTCCCCACTTCTGCCTGGCCCCATCCATCATCATAAGTTGCCACGCTAACCTACATGGAGAGGCATTAACTTTTGCTCCTGAAACAAGGTGCAATTAGTTGGGCATAAAAGAACACCGAAGTGATGCTAATTACCCTCTAAAAGACGAACAGAATTAAGTCAGAGAAGCAGAAAATTACCTTTGTGGGAAAACTGCTGCAGAGTTTAAACCGAGCCAGCGCTGGTGGCTGGATGGCTGCTGTGAGGTTCAGCTCTGCTTCTCCTCCTCCCTGTTTCCAGCCAAGTCATGAACCCCTACACCATCCAGGCAGGACCCTGGGCCTTGTAGTAGGGTCTGCACCCACCCACACCACCCCTTAGCCACGGGCTTGGCACTGCCCTGGGGTGAGGGGCACTGGGCAGGAGGATGCTGGGCAGCTGCAGCCGCAGCAGCTCAACCCCCACAGTGAAGGATTTGTCTTTTAACACCGGTTCACGAGCACCTTGACTCTCCCATTTTGTTTATTCCTGGAAACCATCCAGAGTTTTAATTAGCCATTAACTGTTCCCTGTGCATTCAGCAGCACTCAAGGAGCCAGTGGTACTGATTTCACCTCCCTCCCGCAGGCTCCTCCCGCTGCCTCTCGGCACTTTGCTGATCAGTAATTGCTTCCGATAGCAGCACATCATTCATCACCGACCAGCTCTGCTCCTGCAGCCTGCCCAGAGGTCATAGAATCCCACACTGGTTTGTGTTGGAAGAGACCTTAAAGCTCATCTCGTTCCAACCCCTTGCCATGGGGAGGGACACCTTCCACAAGCCCAGCTTGCTCCAAGCCCCGTCCAACCTGGCCTTGGACACTTCCAGGGATGGGGCACCCACAGCTTCTCTGGGCAACCTGTGCCAGTGCCATTCCAGAGCTCATGGATCGGCCAAACCCCCCATTCTCAGCCTTCCTGGGAAGCCACAGCTCCTCCAGAGCTTTGCCACTGAACCACTGAGCCCCAGTCCCGTGCTGGGGGTGTTTGCTGTGGTGTTGCTTTGTGCTGGTGCTCCTGCTGTGCAGAAGATCCTGGGTCCCCATCACATGGGATGGTGACAGGACTCATGAAACAAAGTGTGATCCGTCCCAGGTTTACTCCCCTGCAGCCATGAGGAAACCTGTCTGTCAGGCAGCTCCAGTCTGAGCGCTTTCTGACTCCAAATCCTTCCCTTGCACACGTCTGTTCTGTGGCTGCTCTGCCCAAAGCATCTGTGGAACCCAAATGGGACAGCCCCAGGGCTCTGTATGGCCAGCACGTGCACAGGGATGTGCCACGAGCAGCCGGTGACAGCCCTTGGCACAGGTGACTTTGAAGGCTGAGCAGCCAAGGTGAGGTGATGCTCTCGCCCTTCAGATCACAGCACTGAGCTCGTGGCTGCACCCAGGACAGACCCCCCAGAATGGCCCACTCAGGACTGGGTTTCCCCATGAAAAAGCTGGAGGTCACAGGGAGTTTTACCCAGCACAAACCCACCTGAATCCGAGACCTCAAGGAATTGCTGCCCCATTTGTTCCAGGCAGGCAGGCAGAACACAGTACCATGCAGCTCCTGGGACTTTTAGCAGTAATTAACAATCTGTCCTACTCAAATCTTGGTGGCAAGGGTCTAGGGAAAGCTGCCTGCTGGGATCTGGAGCAAGGCACCCACTGGGATGGCTCCGATGTGGCTGCAAATGCTCCGAAAAGGAGAGAGATCTGTTCTCTCCCAAGGTCTGGTGCCTCCAGAGCCTCCTGCTTTCCCTACTGCTCTCTGAAGTTCATACATATAAAGCCTTTACGTTCCCATCAAAGCTAGTCCCGGATTTATGCTTATGGGAAAAGCTGATGGAATGTGTTGTGGGAACTGAAGACTTTAAAAGGCAATTTGAGAAGCAGTGCAGGAGGGAATGTGCTCCCAGGGACCGCTGCTCTCCCTGCAGCGCAGGACTCGCTGTACCTGCAGCACCGGCTGCTCGTTCCAGCCTGGTTCCAGCTCTCTTCATTTACAAGATGCATTATTTACCAGCCTGACATGCAGCTCATTTAAAAATCAGATTTATCAGCAAAATAGCAGCGCTCGCTATGGTGGCTTCCAACAGGAGCATTCTGCTGGGCTCCTGCTGACTCGGCAGATTCCATCCCAATCCATCACCAAAGGGCTCTGGCACAGAGCCCTCAGCCCCTTCCCAGCCCTGAGGGCTCCAGTTGCAGCACCACCAGGACATGGACCACCTCAGACTTGGGATTTCCACAGACAAGCCAAGCAGGAGAAGAACATGCCAAGGGAATGACCTTTGTGGGGTCACAGTGAGCTCAGTGCTGCAAAGATCCACAGCTGGATCCTTTCTGGGCAGCTGGATGCCGAGCCCAGGGGACCATCAGTCTGTCCTGCTCCACAGCTCCCACGAGGTGACACAGCCTGTGACACACACCAGTGGTGGTAGCAGGTCCTGGGGCTCCTGTGGAGGATCCCGGCAGTGCCATCCCTGTGCCCACCGCAGGCAGATCCCTGTGTGGCTCCCTGGGAGAGAGGCTCAGGGAACAGGTGAGCAATGGCCACACCTTTATCAGGGGAGGGAGGGTATAAATGTGCACGGGAAGATCCAGGCAGTCCCTGTAAAGCTGCATCCCAGGATACCACCACCCGTTACACCCCCTGTCCTGTGCCTGCCAGATCCCTGAGCTGACACTTCCCACACCCAGGAGCAGGATCTGCCCCGCTACTGCAGCAGCCCAGCAGTGCCCAGTGTGTTGTACAGAGCTTTGGGGGTGGGAACAGCCTGCTCCAGCTGAACAAAGCTGCAGGAGCCACTCTGGTGCCAAGGAATTTTTAGCAAACCGTGGGAAGTGTCAGTCGCTCTGCAAAGGTGCGACTGTTCATGGAACCAAGTGTAACCGGAGCCCATCGGCAGACCAAGATCCACCCTGGAAAGGGGATATCAGCTCTCAGTGTCCTTCCCTTGCGTGTTCCCTTCCCAACCAGCAACTGGCCTCCTGCTGCTCCGCTTTCAGCTCACAGGACCAGTTACCCCATGGAGCGATTAACCAGTGCTAATTTTGGGTGGGGGGAAACCTCAGCGTGGCCAAGACCCTCCAAGTGCAGCAGCAGAGCCACAGGCACACGGGTCAGGCCCAGGGCCAGGGCCAGCCAGCTCTGGGTCACAGATGGCTGAAAGGCCCTTGGCCACCTCATCACACCGGTGCCTTCGCCCCACGACACGTGTGTGCTCACGTGTGTGCTCATGTGCTGCTCCGGGCACCGCGGCCCCTCCTCTGCAGCCGGGAGCAGGAGCACACTGTAAACACACACATGAATATTTCATGTTTGGAGAGAGAGTTTTTGCCATGACCCAGATTTCTTTCCCCCAGACACCCCACTGGGACCCCAGGGGGTTTGTGTGGGGTGAGAGCGCGGCCACAGACACGCGTGGCCCCTGCTGTGCCCACGGCAGCCCCCAGCCTGAATCAGCCAGGATGGCACATTTTCCCTGCCCGCTCCTTGCAGGGCTCCTCTTTGAGCCAAGGTGGACACGTGTCTGCAGGTGCCACGCTACCCACAAGTACAGGGTAGGGAGGTGGATGCCGAGGAGCAGCTGGGATGCTCCAAGCAGGATCAGCCCCTTTCCCACAGCAGGCAGCTCCCCCAGGCGTGGTGCCCGCCCAGAGTATCCCAGCACCCGCCTCGCCGTGGCATTCCTTGGCTCTTCTCCCCATCTGCTCGGGCCAGAGGCAGGCTGACCTTCCCGGGAGTGCTGCTCCCCTGCTCCCGCTCCAGGCGGAGTCACGTCCTCCAAAGGCAGCGCTGCCTTATCAATAATAAAAGGCAATTTCCCCAGACAGAGCCGGGGAATTACTCAGCCCTTCGTGCGCCTCATCCGCCGCTGACAGGATGGGAAGGACTTTAATAAGATGCGATTTGACAGTAACACAAAACAACAACAGCATTAAGGGAAGAATAATGGCAAAGGCAGCTGTCAAAAACCTCATGTTCCCTAACCAGAAGCAAGAAATCAGAGCTGTCAGGCCCCAGCAGAGGTTGAAAGGGAGGGCAGGATCGCAGTGGGCAGCCAGGTACCGCTGCCCGTGGGGGATTCTGGCCATCGTGGGAGCTCAGCTTGGGATGGGGACACAGGGAGGACGAGAGGATCCCGCTGTCACCAACACGATGGAGACACCAGTGTCACCACGGCCAGCTCAGCAACGTGCCAGCTCCAGGGCCACAGAGCCCAGGAGAGAGAGAGGCACCACCGTGCCCCAGGTAAGTAACGCTGCACATCCACCACGGCAGGACCCGGTGCCCTCTGGTGTGACTGGGCACGGGGGGAGCTGGGCATAAGGATCTATGTGCCAAGGCTGCTGCAGGGCTGGGACCTGTCACCCGGGCTGGCTGGGAGGGGGATGGAGCCCAGCCAGGCACTGCTGCGTCAGTCGCTATGAAAACGAGCCAGAGGACATCTGATGGTGCTGAAAGACAGAGGGATGAGAGGTGTCCAGGGCAGCCGGGTTCCCTGAGGGTGTGCCAGCTCAGAGACCTGAGGTCTGCAGCCCAGGAGCTCACAGCAGGGGTTCAGGCACAGGGCAGCAGTCCTGGGACACCTTCTGCAGAGGGGGGACCACCAACCCCATGGGGATGGCTCTGCTGACACCAGGGAAGAGGGGACATGTCTCAGGAGGCAGCACTGGTGGTCCCTGGAGCTCAGTGTGGCTGTGAGAGCTGAGTGGGATGCAGCAACAGACCTGGGGGCTGGTGGGCAGTTTCCAGAGCCCATTCTCTCCCCAGTCCAGGACCAGAGCAGATGTGTCACTGCTGACAGCACCACAGGGCTCAGGCCACTGAGACATGCCCAGGTTAGGCTGGGCCTGATTTTCCCCTTAATGAGGGCACTGGATTTAGGGATGTTTGTGTGTCACCCACACATAACTGGAGCCCCTGCTCAGTAATTTAATTTTGCCCACCAAAGTTCAAATCACATCACTGGTGCTGCTGCCAGGGGACACCTGCCCAGCACAGCCAAAGCTCCCAGGTCCTCCCCAGGGAGGAGCCGAGCGGCACCGCTCCGGCCCGTGGGAATGTCAGTGCCAACCACGGATCTCATTAAGAGTCTGTTATGCCTCAATACTTATAATGAAAAAATGAGGGTGAGAAAGAGAGAGGCCCCAGTGAGGACCTGATCTCCTTTTGAATACGGGCTGTGTGTTATGAAACACCAGAGCCACGACTGAGATCTGTCCGGGGAGAGGCAGCACTGCCGGAGCATTTCCGTGAGTTATTGGCCTCTGCCAAGAGAGAGATTCCCATTAACCAGAAATGCTTCCATCCCATCCTCTCACACAGACCCTCTCCACCAGACAGGGCATCCCTGAGTCTTGCTAAGGTCCTTGGGGATCCCCTGGTGCTGGGATAAGGATGAGGGATAACACTGACAGCAGGGCGAGTGGTGCTGCAGGCGGACGCTCGGTGTGAGGGGCTGGGGGAGCCCTGCATGAAGCCTGTAATCCCCACCACAAAGCCAAGCAGGAACAACACCTCCTGCTGTCTGTCTGAGGTTCCCCCCTCCATCCCTGCTGTGCTGATGCCTGCAAGATGCAACACAAAATCCCAGAATGGTTTAACTTGGAAGGGACCTTAAAGTTCACCTTGTTCCACCTCATGCCACGGGCAGGGACAACTTCCACTGGAACAGGTTGCTCCAAGGCCCGTCCAACCTGGCCTTGGACACTTCCAGGGATGGGGCAGCCACAAACATGGAGTAAACAACCGTTCAAACCCCTGTCCCCTCTGGAGCCAGGCCCCTGCAGAGCCAACACTCCTCTCTCCCAGGCTGGATGCTCCTGCTTCCTCCAGGCACTCCGTTTAGCAAAAGTCACTGCGGGGTCGTTACACAACCCGCTCATGAATATTGCAGCAGCTCTGGGCAGCCCGACTGGCCGGGCGGGTGCTGCATTGGGAAGCAGCAGAGGGAAAACCTCTCTGGAAAATCACTGGCACAGCCCCAGCCCGACACCGCCGGGGAGCCGCAGACCTCTGCGGCTGTGGGCAGTGCCAAGACGGGGAGGAAAAACACCAGGAACAGGAGGGACGTCCCACTTGGAAGGACACCGAGAGCCCCTTACCGTCGGAGGCACCATCCCGCGGAGGAACAGCTTCCAGGGCCTCTGGAAGCAGAGGCTCAGCCAAAAAGTTCTCTGGCTCTGGCCACGTCGCAGCATCCAAGGGAGAGAGGACACCTCCTGTGCTATCCAGGCTCGTAAGAGCTGCTGCCAGTCAATAAAAACCAGCGAAGGGTTTGATAATGTGTGTGCCTGGAAAGACAAACAAACAGGGCTTAATGAAACCTTTATTTTAAAAATACGGTTTTTAATTTAAATGCAAATTGGGTGCTGTGGTGGCTGTAGGTCACTCACACTGACACACTGCTTAACTGGCAGAGATGAGGCTTGGGAAACAACAGCACTAATGGCTGGCCCTTTCCTGGGCATTTATTTTAAGTTAATTAAAATTTTTCAGGATGGGATGGGTCCTGCTCTGCAGAACAGCTCTCACTCTGTTCGGCCAGTCTTTTCCCAAGCCCCACACGCTGCCAGGGATGCTCTCAGCAGGCTGTCAGCTATTAATGGAGCAGGGCACATTTATTTCTGCACCCTGAAATCCCCTTTGACGAGTCACAGATCACAGCCCCCCGTGCCACAGATGCTCCTGCAACATCCAGCATCAGGCAAATGGTATCAGAGATAAACCTGAGCAAGGACAGGGGAGGCTTCTCCAACTGCTGGGGTGAATTACACGGATAAGTCTTCAGAAGAGATGTTGAACCTGATGTGAAATCAAAGCTTCCAAGTGATGAGCAGAGCACTTATCCCGAGTTACATGCGAGTTATGCGCAAGAGGATCTCGTTCAGAGAAGATCTGCCTTTGCCAAGAGAGATGAGCTGGAATGAGAGCCCTGATCCAAGAGAATTGAGCTGGAATCCAGAGCCCTCATTTAAGCGACATGAGAGCTCTGATCCCTGCATCAGAGAACAGAGCTTTAACCCTTCCCTTGGTCCAGCTCTGATCCCTGCATCAGAGAACGGAGCTCTAACCCTGCCCTTGGTCCAGCTCTGCCTCGTGTTGCTGTCGCCCGCCACACACAGACCCTTTGAGAGAGAAATCCAACATGAAACATCACCAGGAGATGGGAGGGCAGGGCAGGAGTGACCCTGGGGCAGTGCCTGTCGATAACCGCTCAGGGTTCAATCCATGTGTCCCTCATGGAGCAAATCAATGGCAACTCATCGGGAGAAAACGAGATAAACAGTGGCCTTAATAGCGCTCCATTGCCCTCAAACAGCAACCCTGGCTGGGGCTGCCTCTGCCTCTGGCTGCAGGAGGAAAAGGCCCTTGGATGAAAGGACATGCTCCAAGGTTGTCCCTTCTCTGCTGTGCTTTGTTTCCTCCCATTTCCATCCTGGCTGGCTCAAAGCAGAGAGAATGAGATCCAGCACCAGATGGGTCAGACACAGGAATCATAGAATCATAGAATCAGCTGGGTTGGAAGGGACCTCCAAGATCATCAAGTCCAAACCTTGATCCAACCCCGCTGTGGTTCCCAGCCCATGGCACTGATGCCACATCCAGTCTTATCTTAAAAACCTTCAGGGACGGAGAATCCACCACTTCCCTGGGCAGCCCATTCCAATGTCTGATTACCCTCTCTGTAAAGAATTTATTCCTAATATTTAACCTAAACCTCCCCTGGCACAGCTGCAGACCCTGAGCCCTCTTGTCTTGCTGAGAGTTGCCTGGGCAAAGAGACCAACCCCCACCTGGCTCCCCCCTCCTGTCAGGGAGTTGCAGAGAGTGAGGAGGTCTCCCCTGAGCCTCCTCTTCTCCAGGCTGAACAGCCCCAGCTCCCTCAGCCTCTCCTCATAGGACTTGTGCTCGAGTCCCTTCCCCAGCCTCATTGCTCTTCTCTGGAAGGAGAAGCAGATGGAGCCACATCGAGTGGTGGGAGCCCAGGGCCCTCTGGGGAGCTGCTTCCCTCCTCCCTCGGTGTCACCCCCTCACCCACCCTCCTAAAGGGTGTTGGAAACCTCATCTCCAGTGCACAACAGGAGCTGACCACCCCTTTGCTCACCAGGGGATCCCCAGGGGAGCAGCCATAGCACATTCACGTGCCCATCACTGCCCACCCTGTCAGACATCCCTGTGTGATCCATCCCATCCAGACCCAGAGATCCCACACACCCATGT
Source organism: Neopelma chrysocephalum (assembly GCF_003984885.1). Classification (NCBI taxonomy): domain Eukaryota; kingdom Metazoa; phylum Chordata; class Aves; order Passeriformes; family Pipridae; genus Neopelma; species Neopelma chrysocephalum. The sequence goes on from NW_020897763.1 coordinate 403,021, forward strand.
CTGCCTGGAGGCACCTGATGCTCTCCACCAGCTCCCCACTGCTGGCGTTCCCAGGTGGCTACTTCAGGGCAGCAGCCTTAAAAATTAGGATTTGAAGTTTATTTGTTCCCTAATACTCCTGTCTGACCATGAATGCCTGTTCCATTCTGAAACAGGATCCTGTGTCTCTTCCACATTCCTGCATGTGGGGAGCAGCAGCCTGGAGCTCAGGGGCTCCCAGTGCAGGAGCTGTGGCTGCCTTGGGATCAGAATCCAAAACCTCTAAGGCTGGGGGTTCCACAGACCCAAGGATTGGCTTCTCCTTCCATCTCACCAATTTGCTTAAGTCCAGACCCAAAGGAACTTGGGGCTCGATTTGGTGGATGGTGAAGCTGTTGGCCCAAAAATGAGGGGGGAACTTTTCCAAGATCCCAGGGATAGATGGGGCTGCTTCCAGAGGGGGCTGCATCCAGCCCCAGCCCCTGCCCACCCCGCCATTCCCATCAGCTCCCTCACTCCGTGGTGCCCAGGCTCCCATCCAGGCACGTGTGTGGGGCAGCTGCTCATGGCACCAAGCATCACTCCTGAGACTGGAGACTCATCCAAAGGGGCCACAAAACTCCTGCAGGAGAGAAGGAGGGAGGAGAACCTGGCAGGCAGGAGGGAAGGTGCTTTAATGAAGCATCATTAAACCACTGAAGGATTAAAGAGAGGAAGGGATAGGATGCTCCACAAAAACTCAGTCATTAGTGAAGCCCGAGGGTAGATGCAATTGTTTTTTGGGTTTTTTTTTCCTCTCTTTGATGACCCAGTTTTTTAGTCCCATCAGCACCAGGCTTGTGTTAATTTTTAAATATGCTTGGGTAACTGAGAACATTAACTATTCATGATCTTATCTGCAATAGCTGTTGGCTCTGACACTGTGCCAGGGAGAGCTGAACTTACCAGGGAAGGCAATAGCAGGTTTTTCCTGAGCATCTTGTTGAAATGATCACAGGATGGGGTGGGGTTCCACAACACTCCTGGATAAATCAAGGCTTGTGGGGCAGGCTTGGATCATGGAGGCCATTCCCTTGCAATGATGGTGGCTTGAAAAGACATAAGAGCACACAAAAAGCTGGGATGTGGGGAATGCTGTGGACAATCTGTGAATGCTTCAGCTCCAGGGAAACCCCAACATGGTTTATAAATATGAGGGGAGCCTCCTGAGCTGCTGTGAGGTGGTGAGCTGGCTCTGCTGTCCCCTGCTCAGCCAGGTACTGCCCCAGTCCAGGTAGAGGCTGGAGAGATCCCTGGTTATCAGGAATGTGAACTCCTAAATCATTGAATCATAGAATGGTTTGGGTTGGGAGGGACCTTAAAGCTCATCCAGTTCCACCCCCTGCCATGGGCAGGGACACCTTCCACTAGCCCAGGTTGCTCCAAGCCCTGTCCAACGTGGCCTTGGACACTTCCAGGGATGGGGCAGCCACAGTTGCGCCAGGGCCTCCCCACCTTCACAGATAGGAATTTCTTCCCAATATCTAATCTAAACCTGCCCTCCTTCAGTTTAAGGCCATTCCAGTCTGTCCTGTCACTACTTGCCCTTGTGCAAAGTCCCCCTCCAGAACAAACACAGAAGTCACAGCCAGGGCAGGTGACAAGGCACACACAGCTCTGGGGAGCCCTTGCCCTGGATGCCAATGTCACTGTCAGCAAGAACAGGGGACCAGGCAGCTGCAGGAGCTGGGGTTAACCTGGGAAAGGTACATGATGCTGAGAGCTGTGAACAGGATTAACAGTGAAGAACAAAGAACAGAGCACAGGAGAGCAAAGGTGATTAATTATCAGAACATCAACCAGCAGAAGAATGCAGTGAGAGAGAGAGAGAGGGAGTTATTCAACGGGACAAAAAACTCACACTGGCTTTGAGGAAGGACAGAAGCTGGAAGCACCTCCTGCAGCAGGTACCTGCAAGATGCTCTCACCAACTCATGCTGACAGTTTGTTGCTGGAAAGAAAACCTCCTTGGTACATCAGAGGATCCAAGTGGCAGGAAGGCAGCACTGGAAGCACAGGAGGACAGTGTTGGGAGCACACTGATCCACGAGGCTCCTGGCCCAGAGTCCACAGCGCTGTGGGAGAACCCCCCTACATTTTCCAAAGGGGGTACAGGTGCTTCCTGCGGGAAAACTGAAATGAGAATCACAGAATCAGTACATGGTTGAGGTGGAAAAACCCTCTGGAAGTCACCTTGTCCAGCCCTCAGAGCCAGATTCCCAGGACCACATCCAGACAGCAAAGCTTACTCTAATTTTATCCCCCTCTATGAAAATTAAATATCATATATCAAAATTTAATTATTCTATCTGCAAACTAAGAGAGTCACACTGGATGCTCAGTGTATACAGCATTTTATTGAATGGACGTATATTACAATAGACAAACATATATTACACATGCTATACAAAATATACATTCTTATGTGAAAAAAATATAAATAGACACTAGGAAATAGCAACAGGGAACAGGAGCAGCTTTGCTCTTGCTGCCTCTGAACCCCCAGTTCCTGTACTGGTAGTGCTTTGGCATTGACTGAAGAAACTACTTGTTTTTACTGAAAAAAGAAAGGCCACTCTGTCCCCTCTGCACCCCTGGAGCAAAGGGAGAGAAGAGACACATGATTTGAATCCAAGTCTACCAAGGAAGTTTTTCCACAGTGCAGCAAAGTGTCACCTACTTACAATCATCAGCTATTTACAACCAGCTTATGGACTTTAAATGCTCATGGAAGGCTGTAAATGTCCTGATTCATGGAGGCAGCTTTTCCAGGCCCCCCTCACAGAAATTAGAGCAGCTTTAGCTCCTCAGAGGCTCCAAGAGCCAGCACTGGCCTGGTGCAGACAGCAGTGATTTTAAAGCCTTGGTCCTGACCAAGCAGGTCTCACCTCCCTAACGGGAATTCCCTCGCTCCAGGGAGTTGTGCCCCAGGTATTCCCAAGGTTTGGACATCCCCAGCTGCACTGTGACAGATCTGAGTGACCTCAGCTCCTCGGAGGAGAGACAGGGATGAAAGAAAAAGGAGCAAGTGTCTCCCAAACGGTGATGGGAGGCAGAGCAGCAGCTGGGATGCTGTTTTCCCGCTCCTGGGAATCACACATTCCAGCAGCACCCTGAGTGACTGCCTGCAGAGAGCAGCCCAGAAGGATGGGGCTTTGCTGCTGCTGTGGTTTCATGACGTGACCTTTCTCATCTGGATTTAAACTGACAGTACTGGGTTCCCACAGCAGGGATCACTTTGGATTGAGAATAAGCACCATGTCTTAAATGCTGTCTGGGAAGGAAAAGCCTGGAGGAAATAAAACCAGAAAGGAACGAACTTAAGATTCTTTTTTTTTATGTTATTAAAACATTTCAGCTGTCGGAACCCAAAAATTAACACACCTGTGTGTTTCTACTTTACCCAAAGGTCAAGGACAATTGGATGCTCTTCCCACTAAAGCTGCTATCAAAGCAGCCACGCTGGCTTTGAGAGCATGGGAAGAGCCCTTGATAATATTTGCTCATTTGCACAGATCTGACTATTATTCATGTCCAAAGAGCCGTGGGAAAAGAATCATTAGTCCCAGTGTTTCCTCACTCATTTACTCAAATACTCCACAGCCTGTGAAGTCTGAGCTGTGATTCTGCACGACTGCACCTCACACTTCAGTCACACACCCTCCACTCCAAGGATGGATCGATGGGAAGTCCCACATACCTGTCATGGGCTGGGCCAAAAGGGGTTTTCTGTCTCTACAAAAATACCACACAGCTGGTTTTATTTGGGTACAGCTTCAAAAAAAGGCACCAGTGACCAGGAAGGCCACCTCACTCTTCAGGTGTGAGCACAGAGCACACGATGAGCACAAAGTACCTGCTGAAAACCCATCCCTGAGGAGTCTTTAACCCCTTCTACACAACAGGACACTTTCCCAGAAGAAAGAACTTCTCAGAAGTCTTTATAGTGTTCTTCCTCCTAATTTTGTCAGGCACATCCCACTGGAACCACAAAGTTCCTCTGTCTCAGGGTTTTCAGTGTTGAGTGGTTCCCTGCATTGTTTCATTTCTCACCTGTCAAATATTTAAAGATTTTGGCCACACTGAGGTCTAAGGCCACGCTGAGTTCAACAATTTAGCCTGATATTTTACAACAGAAAAAGACACAAGTGTTTTATGCCTTTGGCTGTGCAGAGGAAACAGGAAACCCACAGTATAGTTCACTAAGTATTTATCAAGTGCTCTCCAATTTACCTAATCCTTTCCATTATCACATTCTTTTTAGAAGTTCACTTAACTGTCAGCTCTGAAAAATACATGGAGACCTCTCAACATACACGATATGAAGGGGTTTTTTTAAAGGTAAAAGCTTAGATAAAACTTGGAATTCTGCTAATATCACGAAATGCATCAGCTTGCAGCCAGGCTTAATGCACACAGAGTTGGAGGCAACAATGAAATGCATCAATATCACAGTTTCACCACATATCTATAAGTAAATTCACTCCTTTCCAAAACAAAGACAGCTCTATCCCCTCACAAACAAGCTTTCAGTCCCCCCAAAACCTCCCATATGGCTTGATATGCAGCTGTCAAGACTAACAGTATGATACATACTTTGGCATAATAAAAAATATATTTACATTACAGCCAACACATTTATATGCTTAGTGTATACAAAATATTTATAAATGCAAATTTATTTACAATTAGAGTCCATTATTCATGGGAGAAAACAAGGCCCAAACTCAGACTGGTAACAGGCACCTGCCAACAGTCTAAAGAAGGAAAAGCTGGCCAAGAGTTTTATGCTTACAGTTCCTGGGGAATTCCATGAGGAGGCCCTGATGGTTTGTTTCCAAGCAGACAAAGCACTGTGAAATAGCTACACACATTCTTGAGAGCTTTCCAAGGCATGCACCAACACAAAGGCTGCTTCCAGCACCACACAATCCATGCTTTAATTGCTATTTTTGCAGACAGCACCGATCACCCACGTGTTCTCTGGTGCACGTTCCAACCTCCCAAAAGAGAAATCCAAGGAAAAAAGGGCACGTGAAGAAGAGACTCCGAGAAGAGCCTCTTTAGTAACTGCAGACACACACAACACGAGAATCTTTGGCCTTGGGGTTAGTCCTGAGGTAGAAAATACAGTCAGTCGATGTGGGTTCACTCGTGAGGCTCCCTCTGAGTGCCTTACGTGGCTTCGCTGTGGTCGTGACTGTTCCGTGTCCTGGTAAAGTCCAGGCTGTGCTCGCGGGGCCTGTGGCGGGAGGGCCGGGGAGAGGCCTGGGCCTGGTCCCCGTCAGCGGCTCCGTCGCTCCGGAGGGGCCGCGGAGGGTGCAGGAAATGGGGGTGAGGGTGAGCCAGGTCTTTGCTGACCCCCCACAGAGGGACCGGGAAGGGCTCTGAGGAAGGAAAATCAGAAGGTGAACAGGAGGGAGTTTGTACCATCACAGAATGTGCTGAGCTGGAAGGGACCCACAGGGATCATCCAACCCCAAATCCCACCTTGTCCCTGTTTCCAAACACTCCCAGAGCTCTGGCAGTTTTCGGGCCATGCCCACTGCCCTGGGGAGCCTGTTCAGTGCCCAACCACCCTCTGGGGGAAGAACCTTTTCCTAAAATCCAGCCTAACCCACCCCTGACACGGCTCCAGCCATCCCCTGGGGTCCTGTCCCTGGTCACACAGAGCAGAGATCAATCACACTCAGATTTTAGGCAGGTTTGAGCTGTGTGACTCAGCAGTAACAGTCGTTCTGAGGTTATTTTTGCTGGTTTTGAGAGCATATTCTGCTGGATGCTCTCCCTTTCCAGCAATCTGTTCCAGTAACCAGAAACACACACAGTTTCAGTGTGAATTTTTAAAAAGGCAATCTGGAAGAAAGTCAACTGAAAACCAACCAATTTAGAGAGTTCTTTGAATCTCAGGCCAGCTCAAGCAGAAGGGCTATTTGAATTTCTCAAGTGAAGCTCCAACTTTTGGTTAATAGATGTCCTTGAAGTACATTCAAAGGCTCACATTCCACAAAGTTTGAGAGCTGAACTGCAGAAATTCTGTGTTTTTAACACCACCCTCTTCAATCTCGGGTAGTGGATGCAAACTGAGAGCTAGTCTGGAGATCAGGTGGTTAATAAAAAGTTACTCCACAGACTACAGGCACTTGAAGGATTAGCTGTGTGTCAACAGGGAAGGGCAGCACAAAGGAATACAAAGCAACAAAAGGAAAAGGGGACACTCACCATTAATCTGCTGGGAGGAGGTTTTCTTTTCACCCATTTTGTCGTGGTTGGTAAGGAAGACAGGCACGTCTCTGTCTGCCAGGAGATTATCCAGAGCACTGGTTTCGTGCTGGGTGCGTGCTGTGTATGCTTCCTTGGGCACCTGCACCATGAGGTTTGGGAGTGTTTGATCCAGGGGATCCTCCTCAGAGATGAAGGCATAGGGACAGTACTCTCGGGTCCGGGAGTAGATGTTTGCGTTGTCGTAACAGTCTGAGCAGATCACCAGCGGTGCTGCCCCACCTGAGGAACACCATGGAAAGAACAAAATACACTCAAAAAGGACGAGGGTGGCTGATTTCCATAGGCTTTATGTCTTGGTATGATCATGGGTTACAGCAGCACAGTTTGAAGGGCCTTTATACAGTTCAGGCTTGAGAGGTCATGTGAGAAATCTCCAGGCTCCCCTCATCCAAATTGTCCACAGCATTGCCCTTCTGAGGGTGACCAGGGGAAACAATGGACATGCTCCCCTATTTCACAAGTAAAAGGGTTCCCTGCAAGTCCAGCCAGGCTGGGAGCCAGGCTGAAACAGCCCTGGGATCAAACAGGGATACCTGTTACCTGTTCACACCTGCTCTTGGACCTGACTCGTCCCTCCATGCCCACACACCTCAGACCTGATGACAAACTGGTCACTGAGATGAGCTGCATCTCAGCTCCTTCCTGACACAGACTCTAGTGCAGTGGGACTACCCCAGAGGGAATAGATCATGGGGCAGGTCTGAAAAACACTGAGGGATCACTTTTCAAGCCAGTCTACATAAAGACTGATGGCTCCTCAGCATCTGGATGGTAAAAAATAGCATCTCTGTAAACTCAGTGACACAAGTATCCTGAAAAGTGTCCCAACAAGGCAGGGAATAGTGCAGACCCTTTATATATATAGTATAGACCCTTTATATATAATAATGCAGCCAAGTGGATGTCTGGAGAGGCAGGAATTTTACACCAAGGACAAGAGGTACAGCAAGTCATTGTCCCAGCAAACTCTATTTCCACCTCTATAGCCTGGACTCTTGAGATGCCAAAGGAAACAAGCAGGATCAAAATCTACCTTGGCATTTAACCTGTGAGGACAAAACCGTGCCCTGGCATCAGCTGAGGCCCAGGTAACACACCTGAGGGCTCTGCTTACCATCTGTGCCTTTGTGCACGTAGCTGCCAGTTGGAGGCATCAGCTGCTGATGGCTCCCTGCCTCTGAGTTGCTGTAGCCTTCCTGAGGCTCTGACAGCGTTCCTTGGGAGGACAGGTAGCTGGGAATGTCAGCAGGAAGGTTCATCTCCTCTGCAAGGCAGAATTAACACCAATGACATCAACAGCATGAAGATTTCAAGGTATTACCAGCACTATTCCCCACATTAACAAGAACATCCAGAATTTCAATTCACATGTAGATATCTTCTTTCCTATCTAGTTATCTTTTTTTTCTATACCAGTGATTAAAAATCCACATAGCCAGTTCCAAACTTACAGGGAATGGAAATTTACACACATTATTCCAGGTCCTGAAAATCTTTTTAAGTTCAGTCAAATATTTACTTGCAAACTTTACTGTTTTCCCTCAATGTAGGACAAATCTAGAGTATAAGGAATAGAATTAGCACACTTTTGGTATTTAAAAGAACCTCTAAAATGAAGGAATTTGTGCAAATCCCCGAAGAGATCTGAGAAGGAAATCTTCGGTTCTTTAATCTTATCCCTCTGTAACGAACCCAGAAATTTCAAGTGTTTTGGATTAAAAACGGGGCCAAAGACTGTTGCTTTTTGCACTTCACCTGTGTTAGTGATGCTGTAATCCTCGTTCCTCCTCCTCATGTGGTAGATGACGATGACCCACACCAGGGACGTCCCCACCACGCAGCACACGACGACGATGATCACGATGCCCACGGTCGTCCAGCCGTCCTCCTCGTGGACAATGCCACCCTGGGCAGAGTCACAGTTGGGGGAAGCCAGGACATTGAGGTAAATGTGGCCCCGCTCGGTGCCCAGGGTGTTGGACATGATGCAGGTGTACTTCCCAGCGTCCTCCAGCCCGGCATCCACGATGATGAGCAGCTGGTTTGCCGCGGCAAAGAAATGCCGCTCTGTGACGGCGAGGGGCCCGTCGTCCTTGGTCCAGTTGAGGCGAGGGGCAGGGCTGCCCCCAGCTATGCACTGCAGGACAGCAGTCTCCCCTCGGGTCACCGTCCTGTCCTCCAGGGGCCTCACGAAGGAAGGAGTTTCTGGGATAGTGGAAGGAAAAAATTAAACTGTAAGATGATTTCATAGAATCACACAATGGTTTGGGTTGGAAGGAACCTTAAAGCTCATCTTGTTCCACCCCTGCCATGGGCAGGGATATCTCCCACTAGCCCAGGTTGCTCCAAGCCTTGTCCAACGTGGCCTTGAACACTTTCAGGGATGGGGCAGCCACAGCTTCTCTGGGCAACCTGTGCCAGGGCCTCCCCACCCTCACAGGGAAGAATTTCTTCCTAATATCCAATCTAACCCCGCCCTCTGACACCTCCTGCAGATACTGATAGACATGGATGAGGTTACTTCTCAGCCATCTTCTCTTGAGGCTGAACAGGCCCAGCTCCCTGAGCCTTTCATGGAATCATTTAAGTTGAACAAGACCTCTAAGATCATCGATTCCAGCTGTTCACCATTTCCTTCTAAAAGAGATGCTCCAGTCCCTTCATCATCTTTGTTGCCCTGTGCTGGACCCACTCCAGAAGCTCCATATCTCTCTTGTCCAGAAGAGCCCAGAACTGGACACAGCATTCCAGATGCACCACACTAGGGACGAGGAGAGGGGCAGGATCACCTCCCTGACCTGCTGACAACGGTCTTCCCAGTGCACCCAGGATCCCATGGCCTTCTTGGCCACAAGTTCACGTTACCTGCAACTAAATTTGCTCCAAGGCAATGCGAATTATTTGCCTAACCCCCACCGCTGGACTGAGATGTGCCCCTCAGACCCCTGTAAAGATCATACAAACTCTAGTTTCACTGGGCAGCCCTGTAGCTCAGCTTCTGAAGTCACACCAAGCGCTGCTCTTTGTATTTTAACCTCGTTTTTTGGGTTTTCATTACCCCTGCAGACATGAAGGGATCCATGTGCTGGCACATGGGTCAGCACAGGACTCACCCAGCACGGTGAGGGTGGCGTTGGCTGACAGTCCCCCCGCGATGTTCTGGGCCATGCAGCTGTAGATCCCCATGTCCTCCATCTTCACATTTGCAATGAAGAACACGTCGTCCTCGGGCATGACGTGCATCCTCCTCTCCCTGGCAGCTGGGAAGTCCGTGCCCCCGTCCTTCTGCCAGGAGATCTGTGGGGTGGGGTGGCCCTCGGCAGCACATTCCAGCCGGGCCATGGCCCCGGTGCGGATGGTGAGATCCATGGGGGTTTTCAGGAAAGAAGGGAGCTCTGGATCAAAGGAGACAGAGTTTCAGGTGAAAAGCAGCCAAGAATCCACAGCAGAGAGAAAATCTGGAAACATGCACATCTGGAACACACCTGAAGTTGTCCCTGAGGGAAAGGGGCAGATACTTCTGAAGAACTGTACAGATTTTCAGAGGTCACTTCTAAGAGCCTGTCCTCCAAATTTAAACACAGTATCTACAGTGTTCACAGAATGATGGAATGGTTTGGGTTGGAAGGGACCTTAAAGCTCATCCAGTTCCACCCCCTGCCATGGGCAGGGACACCTTCCACTAGCCCAGGTTGCTCCAAGCCCTGTCCAGCTTGGCCTTGGACACTTCCAGGGATGGGGCAGCCACAGCTTCTCTGGGCAACCTGTGCCAGGGCCTCACCACCCTCATATGGAATTTCTTCCTAATATCCAATCTAAACCTACTCTCTTTCAGTTTAAAGCCATTAATTTCATTTCAGGTGATGTGAAGAACAAGATTTCTCATGGGGAACAGACAGGGAAAAGGTTTAGCCTCCTTCCTAAAAACTTTGTCACACTTTTTTTCCCCCTGGTAACAGAAAAGGTGAACATGCATCTCATTATTTCTCCTCTCAGGTACCATGGGTATCAGTGGCCTGCTGACTGATGTGAACGTTGACTTCTCACCTCCCTTCCCTCAAGGCAAAATAAACAGAATTCTGACTGCTAAAAATAAAAAAAGACTTCACTTTTCACTTTTCAGAGTGTTTCCAGTCCCACCACTTATTTTCAGTTGAGTCTTCCCCAGTTTTACAAACATGTGGGAAAGGTGCTGAGTTCTGAGGAGACAGCAGAGGGAGCTTTCAGTTTAAAGAATTCCACCTCCAATTAACTAGATGAACAACTAATTGTCTTCTAATAAAGTACAGGAGGCAGCTGCCACTTTCAAAAAGCAAACGGAGGCTTTTCACCCACAAGAAAACCACCCAAAACACTTTTTTCCTGCTTTACAAAAAGGTGCTTGATATCTCTAAATCCCAGTTAGACAGACTTGCAAGAGTATTTTGGGCCAGCTCTAGCGAAAAATAGACTTGCAGCTATTCAAATAAAGATTTAGGTTTAGAGTGTTTCCACTGTCACTCACCATTGACAGTCAGCTTGGCTTTGTTGGAGTAGTTGGAGCCGAAGTGGTTGGTGACAATGCACTGGTACTTCCCCTCGTCAGTGAAGTTCACGTTGAAGAGGTGCAGGACCGTGGTGTATTCCAGCACCTCAGCACTCTGCTGCTGGTACCTGGCAAAGTTCTCCACCTCTGCATCGTAGAGGACCTCGCTGTCCTTGCGCCAGGCCGTGGCCATGGGGGAGTCGCTGCTGCTCACGGCGCTGCACGTCAGCGTCACGTTCATGCCCCGCAGGGCCACTGTGGTCTCAGGGTGGACCCGGATCTGTGGCTTCGGGAAGTTGTCTGGAAAGAAAACCACCCAGATCAGCTCCTGCTTCCCCTTCGACTCGAATTAATATTGCAGGAAAACTCGCTCAACGTAAGCAGAAAGAGAGTTTTGGGAACAGATGTCCCGCTGGAGGTGTGCAGACTCAGCTGTTTCCAGCTGGAAATGAAGCTGGGAAGGAGGGTCAGAACCACAGGTAGGCAGAAGAATCAGCACTGGAAACAATCAGTGTGGAAATGTGGTGCTGAGCAGCCCAGCTGCCTGGAACTTGCTATATTTAGCTCACACCCAAAAGCCCTGCTCAGCTGAAGAGCCAGGCTATTTTATGAAGGACTGAGACTTACTTTCAGATATTTTAAATATCCTGAAGAGCCTTTAAGTTCTACAAGCATAAAGCATAACAAGCTGGCAGTTCACTATCTCATCCCACTCAATGAGAGCGACTTCAATACTCATTATTTCAGCAGAGACTCTCTCACAGGCACACACAGAGTTCTGTCAGGCACCACAGTGGTGATGTTGGAGTGGAGAAAAGGGTGCTTGCATCTATACATGATGATTACTGCAGCCTCTACCACCAAAGCAATAAAAGAATTGCATACACACAAGTAAACTTTGTCAGAGTGCTCACCTGGAAAAGAGAACACCAGACTAATTCCAGGCCTGCCACAGACTTCATCCAGGACTCTGGGTGAAGAGTCTCTCAGTTTTTCATCTCACAGTTCAGTCACAAAAATAAACAGGCTTATGTCTGAAACTGTGGTGGCAGAGACTGGATAAACATCCCAGATATGGAGCACCAGAAAGTGTGCCACTGGACAATTCTAACTGTTGTCCAGAGAAGCTGTGGCTGCCCCATCCCTGGAAGTGTCCAAGGCCAGGCTGGACGGGGTTTGGAGCAACCTGGGCTAGTGGAAAGTGTCCCTGCCCATGGCAGGGGGTGGGACTGGGTGATCTTTAAGGTCCCTTCCAACCCAAACTGTTCCATGATTCTTTGATACTCCAGCCTTGCTGGTATGGATAAGAACCAGGAAGGAAGTGTCAAACAGCCCTTCCAAAGCTCATGGCATTCATGAGCAAGGAGAATGGAAGCATAACTGGTTTTTAATAGTAACCTAAATAAAAAACAATGCAGCCTCACAGCATTGCTCCCTCGGGTTGGCTTCAGTGCTCAAACACCACAAAACAGAACAAAGAGAAGCAGAATGAAACCCCAAACTGATGTACACATGTGCACCACAGCCAAGACCAAGCACCTCCACAGCACCACAGCCTGATTTCAGCTGCACAGACTTACATCACCATGCTTTTACACCAAATTAAAAATATGCTTTTATACCAAATAAAATTTTATACCAATTAAAAATACAAACCACAGACGAAGTCATCAGGGTCCACACTGAGAAGGCTTTGTCCTGCCAACCACTCAGGGTGGGCACAGGTGACATTCACAGCCTGCTGCAAGTGGCTCTCAGTGAGCCACTGGGGCAGCCACTTCAACTGGCAATCACAAAGCAAGCTGCTTGTGTTCAAAACTCTGCAGAAACAAGGCAGAACAACAGGGTGAATAAAGTGCATTTCACATTCCTACCTGTGATTTCACGCAGCAAAACAACTTAAAGCATACACATTCAGAACTGTCAAGATTTACAGTATTATTTTGCACCCGTGGGTATTATAAAATCTTAGCTGTTTATGACAGAAACAACTCCTCTGCGTCAGCATTAAAACCTTAAATTTCTTTTTAATTCTGGAGAATATAACCTTGGAGTTTCAACTTTTGAAAAAAAAAACCCTAAAATCACTAAGTCTGTCTTTACAATTGTCTCATCCCTCTTCAAAGCAATTAAAAGAACAACACTGCACAGCAGCTCCATGTCTCAAACTAAGCACACTTGCCATTATAAAATGAGTAGAAGCCTCAATTCTCATTTTCATGCCAGCTGATAAATATTTAAGAGTGATTTGTTTCCTACAGGTATCAACTGCAGATCATTTTCTCTGCTCCACAGAAAAACTGCCAACAGGAAACAATGATGGCTCGACTTTTTCCCCACCACCTGCTTCCAAAGTTTCCTAAATATTATGTATGAGTTATGACTGACTGGAGACCTGCTACAAGATAAATCCAGCAGTGGGAGAGGAGAGGCACCAGCCAAGCCAGGATTCCACCCTGCTCTTTGCCTGCACATACCAATGATTCCTCACTTTTAAAATACATCAGAGAAGGCAAAGAAATCTTTAACACCTAAAATGTGTCTCCTCACACTGGCAGATCTTGCAGATTAAATCCATCTGGCCGAGACTAACTAATGGAATAACAGTTTTAGACCAGATTACACGATATTCACAGACTTTATCTCACAGAAAGGACTGTGTTACAGTAAGATTAGTCTCGGGTGTGAAGGTCACTTCACATTATAACACTTCAAATGTCTGAAGACCACAAGAGGCTCTAGCAGCTTAAATATCTGCTGAGCATGTAAAAAGTCTTGTGTAGCTGTGAATTTTAAAGCCTTTCCCTAGCCCCCAAAATAGGAAGTCAATATGTAGGGTTTGCGAACCCCCCAAAAAAACATTTCTGACTAATCATTTCTTTTGTTCCCTGCCCACGTGCAAGTGAGTGCTGCAAAATCATAAGATAGGAAAAACTTAATGGTTCAGCACTGGTAAAAAAAAAAATTATCTCCTCCTAATTGCAACTAAGGTGTAGATTTTATCAAACCTTAATCCTAAATATATTTGAGTTCATAATTTACCAGCATTGCTGCAAATATTTCATGATGGAAGCAGACACACTTGAACTTCAGACAACCCTACAATGGCTGAAGGATTCTTTCCAAGGCAGGGCTTGTAAAAAAACCTCTAAATAATTGTCATGAACTTACAGCTCCTTCAGCTGAGCCTGGGCAAAGGCATTTTCCTGGATGGACATTACTGCATTGTTGCTTAGATCTCTGCAAGTACAGTAAAATAATGGGTCAGTGTGATTTCATGTGGTACCTTCAGCTAAACTCTTGAAAATTTGACAGAGAATGTAAGACTGAAGTTGACAAATAATTACAAGTTCTACAGTGTAAAGTACTTACAGATGTTCAAGCCCTTCCAGACCAGAGAAGGCTTTTTTGGTAATGGACTTTATCTGGTTTCCTTGCAAGATTCTGAAAGACAAAGCCCCAGATCCCAGTGTAAATGTCAATATGAGTTCACAAACAGGACCCAAAAGAAGTTCCCCATAATGCTTAACTACAGTTTTTCTATTTCTAGCTGAGCTAAAAGATTAAATGCTATTTTTTTAGCTTAAAGGCTCAACTGATTTTCCCACGACCAGGGTTTCATTTCTATTTTTACCTTAGAGACTTGGGTTAGAGATATGTCAGAAGATAATTTAAGTCAGGAGAATGAAACAGTGATAAAAAGAACCATCACATGAGCTCCTGGACTGCACCCTCACACCAGGCTATTTGTTACAAGCCATGTCTGGAGGTCCACAGGATGGAGCTTCCTATAAAGCACGTGGCACTGGATGAAAAGTGCATAGTCCAAGTACTGAAAAGTTGTTAATTCAATGGTGTTCCCCATTTCCTCAAAAATACTTTGTGTTTTGGGGTTGTTTTTTTGAAAAGCAGTAACTTTTAGCCAAACTAAAGAAGCACAAAAATTGATAATCATCACACAGAGGGAGGCAGCTATTCAGTAATAAATGAAGTCAAGTACTTCTGCTTAATTTCTTCAAATTGGTGCTGCAATCCAATGTTCCTGAACGTGGGACCCAAGCTCATATCAGGAGGTTGTGGCACACAAGTGGAAACACAGAGCAGCTGCCACTAAAAAAGGCTTTCTGCCTTGTCATTGATTTACAATTGCTTAATATTTTGCTCTCCCCCTCCTTTGCATGCCTGGGAAGTGCTGTCATTCCCATGCTTTGTAATACATACAGTTTATCCAGCCTGCTGAGTCCCACAAATGCTTCATTTGCATCTTCTATGGCCCAGGAGATCTCGTTGTTCCGCAAGTCCCTGCAGGAGAAGAGCTGCCTTAGACAAGAAGCCTTGGAAAAACCTGGAACTAAGCTTTTTTCTTAGAAAGAAGCCTTGGAATATCATCATGACCAGGCTTAGCAGTGAGCTGTGGAAGGGATTAGTGCTGTATGGGCAGGGGACAGTGCTCTGGCACAGCATCCCCTGGAAGGTCTCAAATCTTTCACAAAACTAAGCTTGTCAGGAGATGAATATCCCACTTCAGAGGTGCAAGGGAAAACTGTTCCTGATCAGTGCTGCAGCCAGAACCACAAACAAATTCTGCAGTAGGACTTCTTGATGTGGTATTTAAGGAAAGCCCCAGTCTGACCAGCACTTGTCATGTGATGGAGTATTTGCCAGGAGCTGGGAGAGGCTCCTGAAGCAAGTTGGTTCATGTAAGGGAATTAAGCAATACACCAGCAGAATTAATCTTCCCCAGTAACAGGCTTATAACAGCATTAGCATATTAAGAGATTACACACAGGTTACAGTGTAGGGCTGCCAGGCACACAGGGGTGGATTTTCAGAATGAAGTTGATATTCTGTTCACAAATCTCGTTATCAGCTAATGGGATTTCTGATTGACCTCTGCACAGCACTTCAGCCCCTTATGGAGAAGAGAGGTCTAAACAGCAAAAGCAATAGAGCAATCTGGTTTGGAGAGGATTAAATGCTTTTTAGAGAGGAGAAGAAATAAATTCAGCTGCATTTTTAGCCTGAATGGGATGGACTCAGCCAAGAGCATGTTGTGATACCACCATGCACAGAAGTCCCTGCAGACAGGAGTGTTTAAAGGAAATCACACTAATAAAGAATAGTCTGTACTGTGTTTCTATGCAACAGCTTGTGGAGCTTCCAAATGAGTCAACTGACACAAAACTAGCTACATACACAGGCAACTGTATATATCACTCATATAAACATCTTTTTCCCCTGTGCTAATGGGGGAAAAATGAAGTATCTACTTTCCCTTGGGTGAGACTGTGAACTGTGTAAAACTCCATCCTGGAAGAGATTCGGATTAACCTCCAGAACACCATCAGCAGTAACATTATTTTCTTATAATTCTTTGAAATATGAAAGTCTTGGTCCTAACACCAGGCAGCAGCCATTTCCACAATTAATACATAGGCATGTTAAATTTTAGGACAAAAATAAAAGGAATTCCATGTTTCATGCATCACAAGGTCTGAAGAAATATGGCCTGGAAACTTGCTCACATTAAATATTTTCCTCTTTAAAAGTTATCCAAGCTAAAGTTCTTGACATGGATGTGACCTAATGAGAGTGACCAGATGAATAATACGCCACATTTATTTCCACGTTGCTAATTTTTGTGATTTAAAAATTGTTTCCAGAATTATCTCGAGGTCTGCCTCAGAATGTTAGATGGTGAATGCTGGAGAACACAAATGCCAAGCTACTCACAGTATTATGGAGTAAAATAATGGCGTAAGATGGAAAACTTCAGTACTATTTTTTACACACGCTTTTAATTCTACCTTGCAGTTAATATCAGTTTTACAGTTGATTCTCCAACACGGAGTGGCAGGAGCTGAACATAGAGAAATATTTACATCAGCCTTAGCTCTGAAACGACCAGCACACAACCAACAATGGGACTAATCCTGCAGCCACACGGTGTCTCTTGTTGTTTGAAGTATTTTTACACTCCACTACTCAGACCACTTAGCAAAACGAGCGAGCAACCCAAAAGAAAAGCCCCTCATTGTGTGAGCAGAGGAGTTGGCTCCTCATGCCTGGTTGGGCACGAATGCCTGGAGCCTTGTTAATCACCACTGCCCCCCCGTGCTGCACATTCCAGCCCCAAGGGAAAGGGCCAGGCCCTGGGCTGTTGACGCCCCTGAGAGCCCAGGAAAACCTACTAATTAATCTGCTCTTGTTCTTTTTCATGCTGCTCTAAACCTAAGAAATTAGGTTTAATTATTTCATTAAAAGGTTGCATTAAGGTTAACAGAATATGACTGCTTACATAAATCTCTCTGGTGAGTTTGCTTATTTAAGCATTTATTTAATGAAGTGACAGAGGGGTTATAAACTTTCACTCCTTTCTCAAGTACCATTGTTTAGGATAATTACAACTGTTCAGATCTACTTGGGGTCTTTTCAGAAATATCCAACAGCTGCAGCTGCTGTGAAAGGTCCTGGCAAGTGCAGAGCTGAGCCTGTGACAGCAAGAGGAACCCTACACCTCCTGATAGTCTGTGACTCCAGCAGGGTGGCCCAAACCACACTTTCTGCAACACAAAAGGCTTCACCACTCGGTTTCTGAGGTTCCAACCTTAACACAAAACCCTCTGGAATAAAGAGCTCCAGGCTATTTGCTCCACAAGTGGCATTTACCCAGGTTATCCACACCTCTCAGAACCACTGGGGCACATCTGGGCACTCAGGGTCACCAAGTCACTGTTTCTCAGCACCACAAAAACTGAGTGGTTGGTTTGGTTTGGCTGGGCTGGAATTCTGTTATCTTGGCAAACCAAAAGATTATCAGCCCCGCCACACCCGCAGGCAGGACAGGACAGCCCAGCAGTGATCTCAGTGCAATACCCATTGTCTTTATTTCCAAAAGTGAAATCTCAATTCGATGCTTTTCTGTACTTACAAGGTTTGAAGATTTGTCAGGCCCCTAAAGACACCGTCAGCAATGTGACTGATGCGATTGTCACCCAGGTTTAGCTTCTCCAACAAGCCAAGTCCCACAAAAGCAGATTCCTTGAGGCGAGTGAGCTGGTTGTAGGACAAGTCCCTGGAAACAAGGAGCACACAGTTTAAAGGCAAGTAGAGGGGGATTAATTATGAAGATACTATCTGACTTGATTAACTATTGTGTTTTGCTTAATTTCTCTAACAGAACACTCATAAGTAAAACACACAGCACTATCATGGGCTGACAAGGAAATGGAGTGCTTCCTTTGGTAATTCCTTCTTGCCAATCTGTTATTGCAACATTCCAAAATCCCCAGTGAAAAGCAGCCCAGGACTTACAGCTCAGCAAGTCTTTGGCAGAATTCCCAAGCATCTGGGCTGATCCTGGTGATGGCATTCTGGCTAACATAGAGTTGTTGCAATGTCCTCAGCCCATACAGCCAGCCCTTGTTTACTTCTGTTAAGTTATTATGTTCCAGTTCTCTAAGGAATTAGAAGGAAAAACATTTGTCAAGTAGATAATCAATGAAACATCTATTTAGAAACTTTCACCTTGTGGGTCTCAAAATTATTTACTAACATGAAGCATCAGAAAACACAAAATGCACAATTATATCCAGATTCCATTGAAAGCAAAAGATTGAATTAAAGTATATGAAGAACTGAGTAACCCAACACCAGCTTCAGGGATCCAGTGGCAGAAACAAAACTGCAATCTCTGTTTTCAAAGATAATTTCTTCCTTGCTAACACTGCATGGCATACCCTGGTGTCTGCTCTGTCAAAGTCACAGAGCAAAGCCCCATGTCATGGGGACTGCAAATGAAAACCAGCAAAAAAGCAACTACAGAGTCCAACATTTGTGATCACCAGGTGGGAAGAGGCTGGGAAAAACATCAGTATCATGGAATCACAGAATAGTTTGGGTTGGAAAGGACCTTAAAGATCACCCAGTTCCACTCCCTGCCATAGGCATGGACACCTGACACTAGCCCAGGTTGCTCCAAGCCCCGTCCAACCTGGCCTTGGACATTTCAGGGATGGGGAAATCTATCTTTCCACCTCTGAAGCAAAAACATGACATAAAAATAATGCAAAAATACTCTTTTCCTATGATTTTTTCAATATCTCAGCACAGCCTTGATGTAAGGGAAGCCATTCAGGACACACCCTCCAGAGTCAGACCCTTAAAGAAATTCCACAACTAGGCATACTCACAATTCCTCTATATTACCCAGGCCAAAGAATGCTCCATCCATTAGTCTGCTAATCCCATTGCGCTGCATTTTCAAGGATTTTAAGGATTCCAGTCCTTGGAATGTAAGGCTTTCCACTGTTTTAATCCGGTTCCTTTTCAGTTCCCTTTTATAAAAAGATGACATTCAAATATTAACACACCTTTCGACAGGCACCACTGTGAAAGGATAACATGCTGAGATGAACAACACATGGCTGTAAATGCTGGTTTTATGCTCTCAGGACTGTTACTCACAGAAACTGCACGTGAGGCAATTTGAAGATCTTTGGTGGAATCACACTAATCCTGTTTCTGTTCAGCTTTACCACCATCAGTGAGCTCGATAAGTTATCAAGGCAACCTGCTTCTAGAGTAGTTATCCTGTTGTTACTCAGATTCCTAGGAAAGGAAGGGGGAAAGAGGCCTTTCAGAACACGGAGAATTTTATGAACACAATGGCACAAGAACCCCAGACAGGCCACTGGTTATGAGAACTTCAGATCCCTGTGAAGTCACGTCAGGAATCTGAATTCTGGGGTAGCAAATCCTTTTTTCCAAAGGAATCAGTACAAGGAGCTGGTTTTTACTGCATGCCTGTGCTTCAGTCAGACATGGCTGAGACAGTGTCCACAGTGATCTACTCAAACAGGGCAGAAATCACCCCCTGTCTCTGCTGGCTGCACTTTGACAACAGCAGTAGTTGTTTTCCATGTTATCTGGGAAAATGCCATATGGATTGGCATGAAAAATATTTTATTTCATGCACATTTATAGCTCCATGAAGCACTGCTACCAGTCCAAAGATATGTAAAGCCCCCTACTTTAAGATAGTAACTTCAGAGTAGTGAGGTGTCCAACACTATCCTTGTAGAGCCAGGACTCCCAGGCACAACAGATCCCTTGTACTTACAGGTACTTCAGCTGCATCCGTGGAAAAGAGGAGGCTTTAATTTCTGAGATAAGGTTAGAACTAAGATCTAGATTTTCCAGTGAAAGGTAGACCTGGAGCTGCTCAGCATTTATTTCTGGAATGGTATTGTGCACCCTGAAAAAGATCAGCAATAAATATGATTATCCAAACATCCTCCCAGTGGCTCAGCTGAAACAGTCACAGGATTCTGTGTATCAACATTACTGAGCCTCCCGAGTGGGACATGCACCACATGCTTCCCAAAGTGTCAGTTCCTAAAGCAATGCTGCAAATCCCAGAGCTATTTGCCACCTTGACATATGAACAGATTCAAATTCTGAGGCCTGTAGCTGGGCTGTTCCTTGTGGGAACTGTCATTCCCAGGCTGAATCCCTCCCCTTCAAAGCTGCCTGCCTTGGTTGACTGCATTTTATTGGTAATTTAGGGTGACTTGATTGTCCAACTGATTTGTATTTCTTTAAAGAGTGCTTACATATTCCCTAAAGCCCTTCAGAGGAGCAGCATTTCAACACAAAAGAAGACGTTTTCTACAATTTGATGGCAGAACTCTAACACTATTCTCCCCTTTGTTAAACAAGAAAAAGGCAGATGAGCTGTTACTTACAATGAGAGAAGAGTTATATTGGAAGTTGTTTCTCCAAAATATGGAATTTCACTCAGCTCATTGTAATTCATTTTCCTTAAAAAGAGACAAAAAAAAAATTACTGGCGCTTCAAAGAGAAGAAAAACCCTTCTGTACACAGCAGAAATAATTCATATCACAATGCATTAAACAAGTTTATTACATTAATAATATTAAGCAGTTGACAAAAAAGATCCCTAAAAGCTTAAATGCTAATAATTTGAACAATTTAACAGTAAAACATGCTAGTTTTTCCCATTTTCATGGACACTATTACTTCTCTTTCATTTAAAATCAGCTATAGCCAACATAATGTCTCATTTCTCTTTAAATTATTGGTCTTTTAATCTTTTATGAAAAAGTTTTCTGCTCACAAAGCAGCAATTTTATACATAAAGTGTGCTGCCAACACAGAGCATCCATTTTTAATTAACTTGCACTGAATATTTCTACAAGTCAGACAAGGTATCTCTACATGCAATGAAATGTTCTAATTAGAATTAGGTAGGATATCTCTAGAGTTTATCCTCATAAAAAACAACTTACACTTCTTGCAGTGTATGAACAGACAAATCAATGCTCCAGTTGGATGATAACAAATGATTATGACTTAAATCCCTAGAGAACAGAGAGAAAAGTTATTTAGCTCCTGGAATAAAATAAATTTAAAAAAAAACCCCAAACCATGTATGCTTTGTACAACCCAACACAATACATATTTATCACAGCTAATTTTAAGCTTATCAGGCAGGCAGCAGCTATGCTGACATGGGAGACAAAATCACCTCTTACAACCAAAACTACTACTATTAAAATGAATATTAAATTGTAACTGAGAATATTTAAAACTATTTTCATTGACAACCAGGCTTGGGCAGCCACAGCACCCACACACTCCTCTGCTCCTGCAATAGCTTTGAGCCTGTGCTTGACTCCAAATACACTGAGGGCCAAACCTGATCCCACAAGGATCACCAAGTCCAACTCCTGGCCCTGCACAGGACAATCCCAAAATCCCACCATGTGCCTCAGAGCGTTGTCCAAACATCCCTGGAGCTCTGGCAGGCTACTTTTGATCTGCAAGACCAAAACTTATTAGGAGAGAGCAAGGACTTGACACCTGACAGACTATTTGTTGTTAACTTCCCCTCGGGTTCAGCGTAAAGATTCCGTTCTAGCCATGAATTATTAAAATCCTGGGTGTCATGGCAAGTCAGGCAGTTGTTAATGTATTCTTTTAATTACATCGAGATGCAAATTATAGAGATAGAGCAGCAAGCAGGTTTGCAAACAATTATTCATTCCTACAATTTAAAAAAAAAAAAGAATCAAGAGAACCTGGAGAAGAGAACAACTGCAGCCGCTGAACGCTGCTCTGCAGGCTGTGGTAATTAAGCCAATCCTAAATGCCAGACACACAAAAACAACGGATTGGAAGCTGCTCCTGAGCAGCCTTCCCTCCTCAGGGATGCTGAGTGCTCAGGACACCCTCCTGGGATGCCTGGATTGCCCAAAGCCCAGCTCAGCCCCCAGGCACCCGCAGGAGCTCGGCACAGCCACGCTTGGGGGAGGGAGTGTTGATCCCAAATCCCAGCAGCTGAGTCTTTCCTGGAGGATGTTGCAAACGTGCAGGCACCCAGCCAGTGCTGAGGAGCCTAATCTTGGAGCAGTGGGTTTAACCAGAGCGGGCAGTACCAAGCCACGCTGTTCCCAAAGGGTTCCCAAAGGGTTCCCAAAGGATTTGAGCGCAGCCCATGGAGGAAGGACAAGACAATGGACGTGGAAGATAACAACACACCCCTGGAGGTGAGCAGATGCTCCATTGATGAGCAAAACCATGCCATGGGTGCTGAGCCAGACCAACCTGTGTGTCAGGCACGGCCAGCGGGCACTGACAAAGATCTGGGGAGTCAGATTAATACACAGAGAAAATTGAACCTGGATTTTTCCAAGGCTTCCAGGGAGAACATCACAGAACATTTCAGCTGGAGGTGACCTACAACAATCCTCTAGTCCAGCTGCCTGACCACTTCAGGGCTGACCAAAAGCTAAAGTAAGTTATTCAGGACACTGCCCAAATGCCTCCAAAACACTGACAGCCATAGAATCATAGAATCAACTGGGTTGGAAAAGACCTCTGAGATCATCAAGTCCAACCCTTGATCCAACACTGCTCTGGTTACTAGACCATGGCATTAAGTCCATGAAGACTTGCTAACAAAAGCCTATTGTCTGATTATGAAATCAGAAATTAAGATTTTTATTTAGAAAATGCCCAGAAAAATATTTTTCTATTATTAGTCAAATCTAGACTACAACAAAGTTTTCATTGCAGTAAGTTCTCTTTCAAGAAGTTGGGTATAGTTCATATTTAAACCAGTTCTGACATTATTTATATCTAGTTTCTGTTACTGATGCTTTTATTTTTCAAACAGACCAACTGATCACTAAATACAGAGTGAAATTCACTGGCTGATTTTCTGTGTTTAGAGATCATTCAATCACACAGCTAAGATTCCTGCTATTCTGCAGAACCAGATGCAATTCCCTTGCTCTGGAAATGCCAAAATGGAAGAACTCATCATTTTAGCAGCCCTTGCACTGGAACTGGGAGGCCCAGGCTGTGCAGGAGCCAGAGCAAACACGCAAAATTTGTATTTTAGAAGATTCATCTGGTATTGTGTATAACATATCTAAACATTCATTTTGAACTGGAGTGGTTTTCATCTCCTAAGTAAATAAAACAGAACACACACCCCAAACTGATTATGGGTGATGGAGAACGACCTTAACTCAGCCCAGCTGAGCTGTGGCACTGTGCTGGTACAGGTGTCAATGCAGGGAGTCATTTGAGCTCACCCAAAAAAACCTACTGTGAATGGAACTTGCTGAACTAATTAAGTGATACCTAATCTACTTTTATTCATCATCTCTCTAGTTACCAGGATATATAAACACACTTGGACTGGAGGCAGCGACCACCAGCATCGTGTTTCCCTCTCCCCCTTCACACACCCACCCTTCAAACAGGGCTGGAATTCCTTGTTCTAAAGAATCTAATGTGTTAAGATGCAGACATATAAAAAAATATTTCCTAACTCCTAGACTTCCCTACCCTTTTCATCACCTGCCAAGTAATCCACAAAACATACATCTTCACAGGAAAAATGAAGTTACAGATGCCTGCATATTTCCATCATGAAAATAAGTTCCAAAAGTGCTCTCCTGGCCTTATTAAAAACAAAACCCTAAGAGAAAACCAACCTCCATACACAATGGAAGCATCACCTGCAAGTAGTTTTGAAAGAGTTAGGAAAAAGAATTTTTACTCCTCAAAGTCAGGTGAAGTGATATCACAGAACTAAGAGAAAAGCAGATCAGAGACTTCATCATGTGAGAAAAATTATGCTTTGATTAATTTTAAACAGCTGGAAAGCATTATAGCTCGTTTAGATTGAGAACTGCCAGAGCAGTCCTAGCGAAGAAAAACGTCACCCACACTTCATGTGCCAAAATCCTGAAAGCCACAACAGAGACAGATACAGAATGGATGGAGAGCAGCCCTGAGGAGAAGGACTTGGGGGTGTTGGTGGATGAGAACCTCAAGAGGACCCAGAAATGTGTGTCTGCAGCCCAGAAACCTCCCCCGTGTGCTGGGCTGATCCCACAGCGTGGGCAGCAGGGGAGAGGGGATTCTGCCCCTCTGCCCAGCTCGGGTGAGACCCCACCTGCAGAGCTGCCTCCAGCTCTGGGAACAACATCACAAGGATGTGGAGCTGTTGGAGAGAGTCCAGAGATGCCATGGAGATGCTCCAAGGGCTGGAGCCCCTCTGCTCTGGAGCCAGGCTGGGACAGCTGAGGGTGTTCACCTTGAGAAGGCTCCAGAGAGACCTGAGAGCCCCTTCCAGGGCCTAAAGGGGCTCCAGGAGAGCTGAAGAGGGACTTGGGACAAGGGATGGAGGGACAGGACAAGGGAGAATGGCTTTCCACTGCCAGAGGGCAGGGATAGATGGGATATTGGGAAGGAATTATTCCCTGTTCAGGTGGGGAGGCCCTGGCACAGGTTGCCCAAAGAAGCTGTGGCTGCCCCTGGGTCCCTGGAAGTGTCCAAGGCCAGGTTGGATGGGGCTTGGAGCAACCTGGGCTAGTGGAAGGTGTCCCTGCCTATGATAGGGGTGGAACAAGATGATCTTTAATGTCCCTTCCAACCCAAACCAGTCTCATACCCTTATTGTTTGCAGCACTTCAGATTGCACAACACAGCCCGGTGCCAGCCCCGCTTCTTCCCACCGCACAAGTTGTGCCAAGCAGCTTCAAACACACCCTCCATCAGCTTGGAGAAAGATACAAGTATTTGTTGAAGCTTGAAAACTTGCTCTTCAAACAACATGGATATCATTTTGCTTATTAGCCTCCTGATGAACTGCCAACTCCCTTCTCCAGGTGCTGACACCCTCCCTGACAAGTTACAATATCCTTGTGCCTCTCGGAAGGTTGCACATACAAGTTGTATTTCTATGCTGAAATGCACATTTTTTTCCCCTAAACATTTCCACTTGCTGATTGTGCAGGGAAAGGAGAGAACCACAAAAGAGCAAGAAGGTGACAAACTGCCTTGGACATGTCTAGTTTTTGACACAGATCAGACTCTTGAGTCCTGCTAGTGGAATTCCTGGAGTTAACTGAACAGTGGTTTGTGTGTTTATAGTACCTGCCCAACAGGTTTAATTTTCTCTTGGTCTGGAATAATGCCATTCCTATCAACTGGGAAACACGATCACTCCAGGAGGGACAGAGAACTCTGTGCACAGAAGCAGGTTTTGATATCCCTCATATTCCAGCACTTCTTCCATCTGAGTATGTTGTAGCCAAAGGTGACAAAAGTAACCGTGACTGTGACAGCAACAGTCAAGGAAGGACAAAGGCTTGACCTGAGTGAACACTATTTAGCACACTGTCTAATTAAACACTTGGGAGCAGAGACTATGGATGGCTCTTAATTGCTCTGTGGGATTTCTTTGGAAAAACAACGGCAAATGTCAAGGGGAGTCCACAAAGGTTTAAGGGAGGGGAAAGGAGGGTGTCCCTGAGCTGCAAAGGGATGCAGAGGAGACCAGGAGCAGCAGGAAGTGTTGAGGTCAGAGTGGAAGGAACACTTCCAAGCACAATCCTAAGGGACTGTGTCCTACAGCCTGACCTAAGACAACGTTAAGCCCTGACCTGACTGGCATCACCTACAGCCTTCCCAACCACAACCTGCTCCTGCTCCACGCTCCTCTCGCACAGAGCAGGGCAAGGCCAGCGCGAAGCTGCTCCCTGAGACCCCGGCACACGGAGCCTTGAGGGGCAGAACCCTCCTTCTCTCCACGGCTCCGCTCCAGCCTTTCACTCTTAAGGAATCACAGAACATTCCGAGTTGGAAGGGACCCACGAGGATCTTCGACGCTTCTCCCCGTGAGCCACGACCCAGAGCCGGGGCCACCCTGCCCTTGGCGCTCCGGGCTCTGAACCCGTTCTTAACACCCCGTGGGCAGAACCACAGAACCAATTAGCTGGGAAAAGACCTCTGAGACCATCGAGTCCACCCTCTGCCCGATGCCCACCTTGTCCCCCAGCCCAGAGCACTGAGTGCCACGTCCAGGCCTTCCTTGGACACCTCCAGGGATGGGGACTCCACCGCCTCCCTGGGCAGCTCCTTCCAAGGCCTGACCACCCTTTCCATGCAGAAGTTCCTCCTGATGTCCAACCTGACCCTCCCCTGGCACAGCCTGAGGCCGTGTCCTCTCCTCCTGTCCCTTGTTCCCTGGGAGCAGAGCCCGACGCCCCCCCCGGCTCCCCCCTCCTGTCAGGGAGTTGTACAGAGCGAGAAGGGCCCCGAGCCCCCGCCCCGCTCATGCCCTGCCCCGCACCGCCCCCGCCGGGCCCCAGGCCCGCACCCCCTGCCCCCGCCCCCGCCAGGCCTGTGCACACCCCTCGGCGCTCACTCACAGCCCCGTGGTGCCGGCGGGCAGCGGCGGGATCCAGCGCGGGCCCGGCGCGCCGGGCAGGCGGTGGCGGCTGCAATCCAGCAGGCCGCGGCGGCACGAGCAGGGCGCGGCGCAGGGCTCGGCGGCGGCCGCTCGCACACACAGCGCTGCGGCCGCCAGCACCCCCAGCCCCAGCAGCAGCAGCGGCGGCGGCAGC
>NW_020897763.1:434796-454736 GCF_003984885.1 Neopelma chrysocephalum
CCCTCTCACCGCCTGCCCCGCCGCCCGCCCGCGGACACCGCGCGGTGCCGGCGGCGAGGGGCGGGGCTCGCGCTGGCCCCGCCCACGCAGGGCGGTGCAACGGCGGGCCGGCAGCGAGGGGCGGGGCCAGGCGGGGGCGCGGCTGCAGCACAAGCCACGCCCCGTTCGCTTGGCAACTGCGCCTTGTAGGCGGTGAGAGGGCGGGGCCACGAGGAGAGGGGCGGAGTCAGGAGATGAGGAGCCATCGCAAGCCCCGCCCGTTCCCCGCTTGCGATGGTCGCAGGGGGCGGGGCCAAGAGGGGGTGCGGCTTACGGTCACCCCGCCCACTCCCGATAGTAACGTCTGCTTGAAGGCGGAGAAGGGCGGGGTCAGGGGAAGGCGGGGTCACGTCAAGCCCCGCCCACTCCGCTCACATTCGGGGGCGGTGGGGGCGGGGCTATCGAGGGGCGGGGGCAGGACAAGCGACGCCCTGTCGCGATG
This sequence comes from Neopelma chrysocephalum, assembly GCF_003984885.1. Lineage (NCBI taxonomy): Eukaryota > Metazoa > Chordata > Aves > Passeriformes > Pipridae > Neopelma > Neopelma chrysocephalum. The sequence continues at coordinate 435,278 of NW_020897763.1, forward strand.
GCGACCTGGGCATGTAGTGCCGGTGGCCACCAGTGTCACCAGGGGCAGAGGCTGGGCCAGGCTCTGCTCAGGGGTGCCCAGCAATGGGACAAGAGGCCACGGGCAGGAACTGATGCCCTGGAAGTTCCAGCTGAACATGAGGAAGAACAACTTCACTGTGCAGTGACCGAGCACTGAACAGGTTGCCCAGAGGGGGTGTGGAGTCTCCCTTACTGGAGACAATCTGGTCACAACCCTGTGCCGTGTGCTCTGGGATGACCCTGGATGGGCAGGGAGGTGGCACCAAATGACTCGCTGTGGTCCCTTCCGACCTGAACCATCCTGTGATTCTCTGTCCCCACGAGCCGGGTGTTGTCGCCAGTGTCACCCCGTCCCGGGGTTGCGGGCGCTGGGGAGGTGTCCCCTAGCAGGCAGTGAGGTGGTGGGACAGACAGACAGCTGGTGGGAGCCTCGGGCATCGTCCTTGCTGTTCAGGCACTGCCACCTCGTGGTCCTGGCCCCGGCCGGGAAGGGACGCGTGTGCCCGGCTCTCCCGGGGCACGGCAGCCCCGCAGCCCGCCTGGAGTGGGCGAGACATGGGACACGGGTACCGTGCCCCCGGCACAGCCCCGCAGCCCGCGGCGAACCCAGCCCGCCCGGTCGCTGCGGGGCTGCCCGAGGCTCCATCCCGAGCAGGCTCGGGAAAAAAACATCCCGATCCTCTGCCCTCGGGCCGGGATGTGCAGCTCAGCGCTGCCCTCGGGCAGGGCAAGCCGGTGCCGGTGCTCGCAGCGCCCGCGGTGCCGGGCCAGCCCCAGCCTCGCAGCGGGGCTGGGCAGCAGCCAGGTCCTGCCCCGGGCGAGTCTGGCTGCGTGGGGAAGGCGGAGGGAGCCGCGCACTTCTCTGCTTCCCAGAGCGGCTCAGGGCACGGCTGCTGCCGGCTGCAGACACTGGAATGGGATGCCGGTGGCAGGTGGAAGGAGATTCCCACGGAGCAGCGAGGCTGAGCCGCCCTGCCCTGTTGCTGCTGGCGCATTGGCAGCGATGTAAAGCTGTCAGAGGGTGTCCAAAGGAGGGCTGTGAAGATGGTGCAGAGTCTGGAGGGGCCATACGGGGAGTGGCTGAGGTCACTTGGGCTGTTCAGACCTGAGAGGAGGAAACTGCTCTCTGTGACCAGTGACAGGACACAAGGGAGCGGCTGGAGCTGTACCAGGGGAGGGTTAGGTTGGATATTAGGGAAAGGTTCTCCCCCCAGAGGGTGGTCGGGCACTGAACAGGCTCCCCAGGGCAGTGGGCACGGCCCCAAGGCTGCCAGAGCTCCAGGAGTATTTGGACAATGGTCTCAGGCACAGTGTGGGATTGTTGGGGTGTCCTGTGCAGGGCCAGGAGTTGGGCTGGATGATCCCTGTGGGTCCCTTCCAGCTCAGGATGTTCTCTGATTCTGTAGTCTGGGCAAACATGCCCCAGCTCTGAGCAGGGACAGGGAATCTGCTCCCTGCATCAGGGTGGCCGCTGGAAGTGCTGTCCGGGCTGCCCAGGGCACGGGCTCAGGGGAGCTCAGTAAAGAGCATCTGCTCAGACAAAGTCCAGCACAGGTCTCTCCAACAATAGTTCCCACTGCAATTTGCATTTACAAGAGTATTGCCATGGCAGCATAAATTTGCATATTAATAGAAGCCAGTCTTAATTGTTGAGGTGCTCCTAATGCCTTGGAGCAGAAAGGAGCCTGCTGTGATTCATGGAGCTGCAACTGCCACTGCTGGGGGCCCTGTCTTCCCAGCCAAGTTCCCTAAAGCTCTCCCTCCTGCTCCCTCTGCCAGTCCCAATCTGGTGCAGCTCCCAGAATCTGTGCAGTCGCCCACAGCATCCATTTAGCAGTGAAATCTGGGCTCTCATCCTGCCTCTGGGAGCCATCTGCACACACAGGGCTGGTGCTGTATACAGGGCACCTCCTGTGTGCCCAGGATTGCCTGTGCTTCCCTCCAGGTACCCCAAATCCCAGCCCTGCTGCCTGTGCTTGGGCACAAGCCCTTGCAGAGCAGGAGGCAGTTGCACATGTAGGGGTTCCAGACAAAATGATCCTGCTGTAGGTACTTCCAGCCTGCCCAGCAGGACTGGCATGGTTTAACAGGGGGGAGGCACTCAGTCCCTGTCCTGTCCCTGGCTGGTTCAAGAGGGGTGGAGTGGCCAGGGGCTCTCCAGGGAAGCACTTGCATGTCTCCCTGTCCCTGAGATGAGGAATGTCCCTCTTCCCCATCACAGGTCACTCACAGGTCCCCATGGCAGGGGCAGGATGCTCTGCTGCAGCCCAGCCCTGCTCATCCCCCCTGGGTCACTCTCCCAGCACTTGGACTGCTCCCTGAGCATCCTGAGGGGAAGCCTGGGATCCTGTTGCAGCATCTGCCAGAGCCCCCCAGTCCTTCCAGGAGCATCCCTGGCCTGGGAATGCCTCCCTGGCTGGGTGGCAGTGGAGATTCAGCACGTCCCCTTGCTGCCTGCAGCCTCTGCAGAGGGTCCTCCCTGGGGAGACGCTTCCCAGGCTCCAGGCCAGCATGTCTCCAGGCCAGCATTCTCTCCTCCCCGGCGCTGAGCTGCAGCGTGGGAAGGCTCAGCCTGTGCTGGAGCCGGGCCTTCACCACTGGATGGCACACGAGGCTCGGCGGAGGAGCCTGGGTGGTCCTGCGAGAGCTGAGCAAACCCCCGTCAGCTCCGGGCTGGGTGTGTCAGCGGGTGCTGAGAGGGTGCCAAGAGGTGCTGGGAGGTGCTGGACTCCCAACCCCACAGGTGTGCTCCCTCCTCGCCGCCCTCGGGAATGCCGGTGACTGGCTCGGAGTGGGACTCTGACCTTGGTTGGACGGTATCTGCTGCACCTCCGGGCGTTTGGCCGCTCCTCGGGAGCAGCACTCCCTGCAGATAAGAGCGACTTCACCTCCCTGCTCCTCACAGGCTGGAATTCCAGGGAGGTTTTTAAACCTGCTGGCCTTGAAAAGCACGGGCTGAAACAGGCTCTTTAGTTAATGTTGTCCTTCGTGCCAGCAACTCTGCTGGAAGGCAGAGGGTGCCAGCCTAGCCAATAACTCACAATAAAACCCCCTCTTTCTCCACAATCCCTGAACAGCCACTTTTCTGTCTGCCCCTGTGGCCCTCACAGCCCTGTTCTCCCATCTCTGGGGGCCTCACCAGCACAGAGGTATCTCTGTGTCCCTTCCCTCAGCGGGACATCTCCACCAGCATCCAGGTGGCCTCATGCTGTGGGATGCCCGGTGATGTGGTGTTGGGGTGGAGCAGCACCAGACTGCCCAGGCTGTGGCTCCCCTGTGGGGTCACCCTGCCCTGGCTTTGCCCCAGCTGTGCTGTGTGTCCGTGGGGTCTGGTGCCCCAGCTGTGCCCAGGAAGGTGAGCGGGCAGCCAGAGGAAGAGACAGGGTGTCTCTCTGCTGCCCTTGGCCCCATTGTTCTCCCACAGCCACCGTGTCAACAGGAGCTGGGAGAGGAAACGGGGGCTAAGGAGATGCCAAGACCCCTGCTGCTAAAGGAAAGATAAGGAGGGAGGGGGCATTTTCTGGCTGTCCAGGGGTGGCGGATGCAGGAGGTTCCCCTGTGGTGCAGGAGAGGGACAGCATTGTGTCCCCAGACAGCCTCCCATGTACCATGCTGAGCAAGGGCAGTGACTGGGGATCCACGGGATGCTCAGGTGGTGGTTTAGGCCAGACTTTGAAAAAATGATTTGCCTGAGAAACCTTGGAGATGACTGGCACTGCAGGGAGGACTCCATCACCCACAGACCCTCCTGACAGCATAGGGATGCTCAAGGAATGAGGCTGGTCCAGGGGCTGAGGCCTGGCTGGGCTCTGACTGAGACTTGTTTGAGTGTCCCCATCCCCTCCAGCCCATTCCCAGGGTGTCTGCACCACCCCAGCCCTGAGGGGCGGGATGCAAGTGGGTGATCCTGGCTATGTGACCTCCTATCCAGGGCACTGTGCTTGGCTGGGAGGATGGAGTGAGTGCCAGGACTGGTGGCACTGCTGCCTCCCCTGAGCACCCCTGGGATGCAGCAATCTTCCACACACCCACTTCAGAGGGTTGACCCGAAGGCTGGAGAGGGACACTGAGCTTCCCACATCCACTCTGACAACAAACTAGGACTAGACTTTTGATGTTGCCCTTCAAAGGGCCGGCAAAGTCCAAAGAGCAGCCGCCGTGGGCCTGGCCAGGGCTCACAGGCCTTGCTCACAGCACACATGGAGACACCACTGCCACAACCTCCCCCCTGGCCCCAGGTCTGTGGGTTTGGTGGCCACTGGACCACCGCCCACAGCAGCTGATGTGCCTCTGGCCCTGCACCTCTCCAAGTGCAGTGTCTGCACATCCTTTCAGACGCTGTTTTCTGGTCAGGAGCCGGAGCCAAGCCTTGGCACTGCCAGCCTTGTGAGCTGGAGTTGGGCACCGGTGCCTCATCCAGCGCTGCTGCTGTGCAGGAGACACGGAGCTGTGGGTTTGCAGTCCTCTCTGCTCAGGGTCACATTCACAGCATCATCATGAATTAACAGCAAAAGCCCCAAAACCCCCCCCGCAGCCTTTGGGCTGCCCCAAAATCCACACCCTCCCGGTCATCAAGTGCTTCCCAGGAACAGTAAGGAGATATCCAGGCCTGTTTTTTTCCAGGGAAATCATTGAAACACAATAGCATCTTCATCTTGGCTCTGTTGACATATGACCAACACCTACAGCCCTTCCTCTCCCTCCCAGCAGTTTGTTTTGTTTCCTTCAGCATTTATAGGTCAGCTGGAGTCAGGAGAGCTAATGAGCAGGAGCATGGCCCCGGGCACTCCCCAGGCTGTTATGGACTGGGGATGGGGATGGGGTGGGAATGGGAAGGGGTTGGCCTGGGGAATGCTCTGCAGCACACAGCTGAGTCGGGAATCCCCGTGTTTCAAGGGTGGTGCAGGTCCAGCGCAGAGACCACGGAATCAACCCATGGTGAAAGTGGGTAAAAAAATTAGGAGCAGTTTAATATTTATCCCAGTGTAGAGACCAAATACTGTGATGAATTAAACAACAAAACAAAGCTGTTGTTTTATAGTCTTTAAGCTATATTTAAACTAAATGGAAATCAATCTCTTAAAAATTCTGGCTTTATTCACATTTACTTTTTCACCAGCAGACCAGATCAAAGGGTTTCCTGGGGAATTTATTTGAGGAGTGTTTTTGGGACATGCACCTGTGATGTTTCTTTATTTGGGGCACTCACCCTATGGAACCAGCCACAACTCTTCCTTGCCATCACCCAGAGTTATTTCCAATGATAGGACTGGAACCACCGTGTAGATCTGCTCTCTGGTGTGGAAAAGCACTGGATCCAGGCAGGGAGAAAGAGACCGTGACTGCCCAGCACCTCTGGCAGACCACCATGACAGAGTGCTTGGGGCAGTGCCACACCAAAGGCTCTGCAAAGCCACCTCCTGGTCCCTTGCTGCTGGCAGGTCCTGCTCAGAGGGCACAGGGATCAGGCTCAGGAGCTGCAGCCATGTGAGCACCGGGCCTTCTGCTGCCACCCCTGTGCCCCACAGCCGTGTCCTGCCCAGCAGCTCTTGGCACGGCCATGGCAGGAGCTCCGGGAGCCAGCATGAGATCCAAAGAGCACACCGACGTCAGAGCCAGGGACAAAGTCTGGCAGGACACGGAGAGGTGTGAAAGGCAAAGTGCTGTCACATGTGCCCGATCCACGTGACTGCGGGCGCGGGACGTCGCCCACGGTGCTCTGCACTGACGACACGCGTGGAGAGCGGGGCCGGGCCGGGGATGTCTCCCACCACACGTGTCTCCTGGAGCAGGCACGGGAGCAGGGAGAAGCATCCCTTCCTGTGGCTACCAGCTACCTGGGACATGCTGTGTGGTGTGTCCCGAGTCCATCCCTGTCCCCTGGGATGACCGCGCCGTCCCCGGTGGGGCGAGCGGGTGCGTGTGAGGGTGTCCGTGTGCCCCAGCCAGGGCATTGCCCTTCATGGGGCTTTGTCCACACCATCACTAATAATATCAAGGTGTTCTGCCAAGTTCCTTCCAGCAAACCTATGACTTCATTCAAAGTGACAGGGGACCTGATTTATTATACTAACGAGCCGGCGATAAATAAACATGACCTGAGAGAATCCCAATCCCACAATTCCATTCTTGTTCGGCTCCTTGGGGGAGATGAAAGGTTTCCTACAATTTCCCAGTGCTACCCAGAATCTCCCCTACTTGATCTGCCAAAGCTTTCTCCTGCTGTCGAGCCTGGCATTTGATTGAATTGACAGAAGCAGCTTATTAATTGTACTAATGAGGGACTCAGCAATATGGAGCGGTGGAGAGAGTCCAGTGTGGCTAATAAAACGCTCAAAGCTGAGCAGAGCATAAGGTCACCCTGTTGCCAGGCTACTGGCTAAGCTGCCTGGAAAACGAATATGTGAACCAGTAGGTGACTCTGGGAAAAATATTGCTCCAGAACTCACATAATTAATAGGACAGTGATGCTTTATTTTCTTAGGAAGAATATAGAGCAGGGAGGGTGTGAGCACACCCAGGCGTCGCAGCTGAGCGGCTGGGGAGGCCTGGGGGCTGTGCTGTGGTTGGGATAACGGGGTCTCCTCCTCTCCTGGTCTTTTCCCAGCAGCTCCCTTGGAGCAGGAGCAGCCATTTGCTCGCTGGGCCCTGACACGCAGGATCCCAGAGCCAGGATCTGGGAAAGGCGAGGAAAGGTGTCCACAAGTGAGGGATTCGGTGTGGCCTGAAGGCAGATTTTGGATATCTGGTAACAATAAGGGAACTGCCCCGTGTTTGACCTGAGCTGGTTGCCCAAATACCACCGCAGGGAGAGATAAACAAGGCTGATTAGAGGTAACAATAAGTGTAAATTTGGCAAGGGGATGTTCTCGGGATCTCTGATCTCCTCAGACAGTAATTCCCGCTGGGAGTTTACCATACAGCCCCCAAGGGTTTATAGCAATAAACAGGAATATTTTTGCTCTACTAGGAAGGAAAAAGGAAAAGAAAAGGACAAATACTGATCTTAATCTCCTTCTTTGCAACCGGTTTTGGAGCCCCCATTCAAGTTCTCCAAATTGCACCTCACCAGGGGAGCTCATTCTCATACCAGACCGTTATCTGAGCAAAGCCCTGGAGCACGAGCCTCTGCCTAAAGCAAACACTGGAAAAAGGTCATTAATCTTTCAGGCTCGTGTGGGACTTGCAGCACTGGGGGCTCCCACGTGCCCCCCTGCCCGGTACCTTCGCTGCCTGTGAGGCTTCCTGGGCTATGAGCTGCCGGTCTGTGCTCAGTGTCAGTGGGGTCCCTGCACAGGGAGGCATCTCCAGGGGTCTGGACTGGGCCCCCAGCACAGATTTGCAGGCCACTGCACCACGTGCTGGGCACTGATGTCTCTCCCACTCCATCAGCAGGAGCAGCCTTTCAATCTGCCATGATGTGGGCTGGGATTGCCTTTGGGACAGAGGTGTTGAGGTGGCTGTGGTGGAGTGGCTGTGGAGTGGCCACTGCTGAGCCACAGGAAAGACACTCAGACAGCTCAGTGGAAATGTCCCCTACAAAATCCACATTAATGTCAGGGGAATGAGGCAACGTGACAGAAGTGGCTTTGCCTCCAGATGGGATCACGGAGGATTTAACCATCTAAACAGAGAGGCCCGTGGGGCACCAGGGGATCACCAGAGCCCCTCCAACTGCTGTGGGTGTCCCTGGCTGTGTGGGGCTGGATCCCGACCCTGTTCCTGGCTGTGGACTGGCTCCTGGGGAGGTGCTGGTCGCTGCCACCCTGTCCTGGGACGAGCCAGCTGCTGCTTCCCACAGTGGAGGGGTGTCAGGGCAGGCAGGAGCAGAGGGTGCCCTAGACCTGTGTCCCTGAGGAGCTGGTGGCACATGTCCTGGACGGAAGGGCAGGCAGGAGGCAGGGAGGAAGGGCAGCATCTCTCCACGCTGTGCCTCACCCCCGGGGCTGCCGAACAATGGCAGGGAAGGCGGTGGGAAACTGGGAAGTGCGGGGGGGAATGACAGGACATGCTCCAGTCCCCTCTGCCCTGCCCCTGCCAGAGCTCCCTCCTGCTGTCACTTGCCTCCAGCCACAGTTCCATCCCTGCTCCACAGCTCCCTGCCCTCCCAGGCAGCTGCCCGGCCCTTCCCTCCCAAACCCTTTGTTTCCCTTCTCTGGAGACCAATGGATCTGAGGCTCAGGTTTCCAAGGTGGAAAAGCAATTTCTTCCCCCGCAAATTGCCCCTGTTTTGTTTTGTTTCCTGACCCTGCTCACAGAGCTTTGGAAGCCGGGGCTGCTGCCCCCTGGGCAGGTCACAGGCGCTGTGGTGGCTCCTGCTGGCACCCAGGGCCACCCTGCAGAGTGGGAGCCCACCGTGAGCTCTGCCCACGGTTCTGCTGGATGCAGGAGCCGGGTGCTTTTCCCAGGGAGCTGCCTGCGCCCCTGGACTCAGCAAGTGCAAACTGGCCGAGCATGAAGCTGCAGCTCAGAGCATCCCTCCGTGCCAGAGGGTGGGTGTGCAGCGTGGGAGCTCAGAGCAGGGCCAGAGTTTGTGGGCTCCAGCATCCAGCTGGGACACAGCCTCCAGCCGTGATACAGCCTCAGCCCTGCTTCAGGTGGCATTTTGGGTTTTTTCAGGCAGAAATGGGTGTTACGAATCCCCTGCTCGCCCCAGGTATCCACACCTGGGGTCACAGCCTCTGACACCTCACCAAGGCCCGTGCAGCTTTAGGGATATGCACAGGTTCAGACTGTTCTCCAGACAGGTTGGTCCATGGATTCTGCCCCGGGAGTGGGAGTTTCAGGTGTATTCCCTCACAAGGGATGCAAAATTAAAGGTATCCTGGTGTGAAGGCTCTGCCAGCACCACTGCAGCCCACTGCCCTGCTGCCTGGGGTCTCTCGGGCAGGGCAGACCACTCCACAGCATCCTGCCCTCACCCCCACTCCTCCCACCCTGAAGATATCAAGGTGTTCCCCCCTACATCCCCCCCCGCCCGGATCCAGCTTGAAATTCACTTGGGAAACAAAAAAAAACAACCAACCAACCAACACTTAGACTAACAAATAACAACCCTGGCGGGCGGCCAGCGATTCAACGGCTCCAAGAGAACGAAGCCGAAATTTGCAGCTGGCCACACTCCCTGCCTGGCTTGGCAGCAGCTCCGGTGTCTGAACACCTGCCAGGGCCAGGAGCGGCCGTGGTGGAGCGCGCCGGGCCGGCCGCGGGGCACCGTGCGTGCCCTGGCACCGCTGTACCTGTGCCCTGGGCTTTATTCTCACAGAAAGGGATACGCTGGCTGCAGGGAGCAGCTGCCAGGGCCAGGAAAATGCCCTTGGGGGAAAAAAAAGAAAAATAAATAAAAATGTTTGCAAACAGCAGCGCCGCTGCGGTAGCGCGCGGGGGCTCTCTGGGTACAACAGCGTGCTCAGCATTCCCGCATCCAGAGGACCCCCCTGGCCAGCCAGGTTGGCCCCCTCCGGGAGCTGCTCAGCTGGGTCAGGTGCTGTCAGGGTGGTGAGGGAGCCGAGGCTGGCTGGGCAGAGGGGTCAGCGCGGTGCTGGGGAGCGAACAGCTGGGCCAGGAAACACAACAGAGCCTGGCAGAGGGTCGGGGCTCCCGCGGAGAAACGCAAACTGTGATAATCTCAAATGACACCGCGGCACCGAGCGGAGGGGGCGAGCGGGAGGCTGCTGGAGGGGCAGGGAGCTGGGCTGCAGAGTCCCGGACTCCCCGTGCCCGGGAAGGGGTGTCATGTGGGAGGGTAATTGGATCCCGGGATTTACTGAATGATACCGTGGATTATTTCACAGCCATCATGTCACAGGGTAATCTCGTTATGGCATTACATAGACACGTGCACGCACAGCCCTGTTGTGCCCATGGCTGGTGACACAGGAGGACCTGCCTGGGACGTCCCTTTGCCGCGGCTCAGTCTGAGACCAGATGGCAGAGGAGGGGTCAGTGAGTCAAGGGTGGCTGGTGCCAGCTGGGACCTGGGGTTCTCCAAGGCACACAAGAGGCTGGGACGTGGTGCCCGGGCTTTGTGGCAGGGCACTGAGCCCTGGGTGCACGAGGAGCATTGGCATGTGGCGGTGTGGCCATTCCTGCCCTGGTGGCACTGGGGCTGGGGTGTCACCCCTGGGCAGAGGGAAGAGGTGGCCACACAGCCCGGAACGCAGCCCCAGTGCTGGGCTGGTTTCGGCAGAGCTCAGACCCAGAGAGGGAAATTCTCCATCCCGGGAGACCTGAGCCCTGAACATCCCGGGGAAGCACGGTCAGGGCATCCTGCGAGGCAGCGGGGCTGGCGAGGCTGGGGTGCTGCAGGAGACCTGGGAGCGGGGTCTGCAGCTGCTGCTGGCCCTGTGACAAACACCTCCTGCGAGCCCAGACCACGCGCCTCCCCCTCCGCTCCCTGCACCGCAGTTGGCTGCTTTTCCAAGGCATAACGGAGGCGAAGCCCGCCTCAGAGGCAGCGAAAACACGGCTCGCCCCCCCGACGTGTGTAAGAATAGCAGATGAGCTGGGGCAGACAAACAACCGCGAGCGACCGCAGCTTCCTGCCACTGCCCCGACGAGATGGAGCTGATGGAGACTGTCCCGCACTGGGGCACCCGCAGCCAAACGGGGACTCGGGGCACTGCCAGGAGGGGAGGGTGGCCGGTGCAGGGCTGTGAGACCCCAGCCCACCGGGGCTGGTGCCAGGATCGCCCAAGCCAGAGGGCGGTAGGAAACTGTCCTCCTCCTTCCTCTTCCTCCCTCGGGATGGGGAAGTGAAAAAAGGGCACCACCAAGAGCTGCCACCGCCCGAGCCACAGCACCGGGCACACAGTGTGTGTGTTCCCGGGGATTAATCATCTTTGGTGTTGGTGCCACAACGAACTTCCACCCAGAAAATAAGTATTTGTACCCGGCAGAAACAGGTTTAATCAAAAACAAGCTTCTAGGGTGTTTTTTGGTTTGTTTGTGCCCGGCTGAAACATGGAAATCTGAAACACCGCAGATCAGCCAAATCTCCCCCAGCAGCTTTCCAGCAGGTTAACTTTGAACTGGGATGATAACAAATTATCTGCTAAACACACATGTGGAGGGAGCTCAATGCCACTGTGTCTGACTTGTCTTCAGCTGCTCCTGCTCTAATTTTCTAATTTTCTCTGACTTTTTGTGTCACTCAGTGCATTTTGTTCCTTTAAGCCTATAAACCAGGCAAAGGGTAGCAGCGCCTTTATCCTAAGATGAAGCATGACCTCCTGCTTTAAAACAAGGGCTGGCTTTATTTATCCCCAAGCTGGGCTTGGGGAATAACAGAAATGTTTGTTGTCCCACAAAAGACTGGCTTATCAGCTATTATTAGAGCAGGGGACGGCAATTCGGAACGAGCAGCTTATTAGGCACATTTAACCCTGTTCTCTGATTATGGAAGATCTGGGATTTGTTACTGGGGTTGTTGCAAGGATTTTCTGCTGAGGGTTTTTGGAGTCAGCACGGTGCACCCGCCCTGTGCCCGTGTAGCAGTCGAGCCGTGGGTGGTTGTGCTGCCACGGTGGGTCAAAAGTCAGTTCACAGGGCACCTGCCCAGGTGAGGAAGCAGTTCTGGCTTGCACATAAGGCTCATTAAATTGCTTTATGCAATTCCTCCTGCCTGCGGAGCTCAGCCACTGGAGTGTGTGTAAGACCAACACAAACAGCATGTGAACGAGGCAGGACTGAATTTGCCGTCAGGAGCTAGTTTGGATGGACACTTCACAGTGTTTACCCAAACCTTATCCATGTTAATGTGGACTTGCAAGGCAGGATTTGAGGTCTGTAAATGTGTTTTCTCTCCCCAAACAACCTTCTTGCTGCTCACCACTATGGACAGCACTATTTCAGAGAGAGGAGTGGGACCTGATCTAGTGAGTGGCATCCCTGCCCCTGGTGGGGGGTTGGAAATGAAATGATCTGTAAAGTCACTTCCAACCCAAATATTTCTATGGTTCTATGATGATGTGCACAATGGGCAGAGAGGGCAGAATGGGCAGAGCATCCTAGTGGGATGGGGTGGGTGCTGATGAGTGGTGAATGTGGCAGTGAACAGGCCCCTGAAGAAGCAGCAGCATCAGTTTCCCAGGGACAAACCACCTGCCTCCCACCCCGAGCCTTGTTGCTGGCACGGCATGAAACCCCCACCTCCGTGGCAGCAAAAGGCAAAGTTCCCAAAGCCTGTCCTGGGGCCAGGGCTGCCTCCAGCTGTCAGTGTACTTTGGTGGTGCCAGACTTAGGCCTGTGTTTGTGCAGGGAAAGCACCTGACTCACTTCAGAAGAAGCCGCTCCAAGCGAGCCTTTGGGACGGGCTCCGGCCAGTGCCTGGGGCCCCACTGCCAGCCATGGCCACTGCTCCCTGCTCCCTCCTTCCCAGAGCCTGCAGGGTGTCCTGTCTGCCCACAGCTGGGGGCTGCTCCCTGTCAGCAGCAAGCCTGTGTCAGGGCATGGAGCGGCTGCGAGCTCCTCTCCGGGGATCTTTCCTCCAAACAAGCACAGTCGAACAAAGCCAGGGGGGACAGAGGCTTTCCTGACATTGTCAGTCCTGGCTCTTTGGGAACGAAGCAAGTGGGGTTTTGGAACAAGCAGCACAAATGTGTATTTACACGTGGACACAATGGGTTGTGTGCTCACAGTGCAGGATGAGAGCACATCGTGTCCATCCTGCTGCCAGGCCCTACCAGCGAGGGGAAGATGGAAACAGCAGCCGCATTCAGCCATGAGGAAACTGCCAGCATTTGCTTTCCTGTTATCCATATCACCTCCTCGCAGCCTGATGGGCTGGGGGCTGGGTATTTAAACACCTCCCCTGCTCCTCCAAGCTGGGCTCTGCTCTGTCCCGTGCCCAGTGATCTCGCAGCAGAGCAGTGCCCAGTGCCCTGGGGCACCTCTCCCTGTGGCAGTGCTGGGAATGTGGCCAGGAAAGTGGTGTCTGCAGGGAAGGGACAGGCGGCTGCTCCGTCTGGGGTGTTGCTGGCACAACACGCCACAGGTCCTGCCTTTCTCTCCCTTCTCATCACTGAGGTTCTGGGGGGTTATTTTGGGGGAATATTCAGACATTGAGCCTGCCCAGAGAGGGAGAGTGAGGCTGGATGGTCCCACACTGCTGCCATCCCTTTGGGCAGGAGTGGCAGGGGCACCTGGGCAGGGATGCCAGGGAACAGATACACAGACTATTGTCCCCTCTACCTCCCCACAGCCCCATGAGCGGGGTCATGTTCACTCCACACACACAAACGTGGCTCCAGAGGTGCTCCTGCTCAGACACCCAGTCTGAACCACCAGGAGCTCACATGAGGGCTCTGCATCCCCTTTACTGGTGCAGGAGAATGGGAGCATGTCCCTGCCTTCCTCCCTGCAGCTTCTGCCTTTCCTCCCTGACAGGCTCCCAGACATGGAGCAGCCCAGGCTCCACAGCACAGGGATCTGCACTGGTGCCAGCCTGGCAGAGGGAGAGGTCTCGGTGCCTCCCTCAAGGATGGGTGGGTGCTCAGCCCCAGGGGGCTGCACACATGGCCCTGGGCTGACCCTCACGGCCTGCTCCACCAGTGGCTTCTCTCCCAAGTGCTTGCCAACTTGGCCATCCCAGTGCAGCTGTACTGGCAAACAGGGCTCCCAGGTGGAGTGGCAAGAGCAAGCTCCATGCTGTCCACAGCCCTTGTGCTCAAGCCAGGAAATCCCAGCCCTCTGGTACTTGCCAGGCTCCAGTTTAAAAATACCTAAGGAAAATAATCCTCCAGACTCATTGAGGCCAAAGCCATTCTGGGCAGGTTTCAGGACAAATACTGGGGGCTGTGTTTTGTCTGTTCTCAGCAGGCACTTGGCTCGGTGCTCACTGCCTCCCCCAGGACTAGCACGGCTGTGACGTCTTGGTGGCCATCCCTGGCCACACCTTGGTGGCCATTCTTGGCCATGCTGTGGCTTGGGAGGGGAGCACCCGGGCAAGACATCCATTGTGTGCTGTGGGGCGGGAGTGCTCAGCCCTGTTTATCTGCAGGAGTGGCCTGATGGTAACAGGCTGTAGAAGGTTTGGGAATAAGGTGACTCATGCCCAGGTCCTGGCACTCGCCCTGGCCATTGCTCGCCCTCTGTTTCAGCCTCCTCCTCCATAACTGATGCAGCCCTGGTCTGGGTATCCCTGGACTCCACACATTCAAGTCCCAAAGCACCAAGTGGGTCTCCCCAGTGATTCCCCCAAGCTGGGAGGGCTGAGGCTGCTGGTTACTGGAGGCAGCAGGAATGACTGCCCAGTGCTGTGGGTAACCCGGTGTGACTGTGTGGTGGGAACAGTGCAGATGGGGATGGAAAGGCACCTCTACAGGTGTCAGGGCCAGCTGGGCAATCCTCTTGACTCTCAGCCTGCCTGCAGTCCTTGCCCTTCCTCTTCAGACCCCCAAGAGTGCCCCAAGCTCCTCTGAGATGACGCAGGACCAAAAATGTCAAGTACTACAGAGAAAAGCTGGGTTTTGTGCAACATCCCAAGGAAACAGCTGCTATAGATGCTTCAAAGCAGGACCAGAGCTGGAGCACAGCCCGGATCTCCAGCTCATCCCCATGGTAATGCTACCCTGAGCTCACTGAAGGTGCCACTCTCTCAGAAGCAGCCCAGTCACCAAACACATCAGCAGTGGAATCTGATCCTAAAGATGCGTTGTGTGAAGAAGGAGAGGTGCTGCAGCCTGTTTGGAGATCAAGAGACATGGCCAGGAATGCCACCAGCTTCTGACAGCCAGGGATCACACAAGGCAGGCTGAGGCCAGGAGGAAATAGGCTCTCTGGGCAGGGATACAAGGGAGAGTGAAATGCAGGTGAGGTAGTGTTATCGACATATGAAGTTATTTGGTGCAGGATATGGTTAAATTATTTGCAGAGCCCCCACCTTTTCCTCCCCACCCCAAGAACAGGAATACAGTCATTAAAACAGCATGTTCTGGGACAGCAGTGATCCCATGGGAGGGCTGGACAGCGTGAGAGGTACGAGAGGTACACCCCTTGATGTGGCCTGACCTGATCCCCCTGCCTCTCGCCTCAGGGATCCCCAGCTCTGCCAGAAAGCTTTTGGAGAAAGATGATCCCAGCATCTGGTGTATGTAGCAGAACAGGATCTTGCTCTGGTCAGACTGGTTTGAGTGACCCCAGCTGCGAGAGGACAGCAGTGTGGCTGGGATGCATTTGGGTGTCCATCCAGCAGCATCACCTCTGTGTCTCCTTCAGCACCCCTGTTACTCCCTGGGGTGAGATTAGCCCCCCCCAAGCACAGAACTCAGCCCCTTCCCCTGCCTGCATGGAGGCACTGGCAGCACTGGCTACAGACCCTAAAGGATGAGTTGCCTGATTGAGTGGAGGACTGGCACTGCCAAGACGTGCTTGTCAGGCGGCCAGCACTAGGGAAATGAGGAAGGAGAGCATGGAAAGAACGAGTCACCGTGTTGGGAACATATGGGATGGCAATCTGCAGTGAAGGACAGCAGCCCCCACACTCCTCGAAGATCGAGTGGAGACCCTCATGAGTCCTCACAGAGCATTGAATTAGCATTGGAAAGGACATCAAACAGCATCACTTTCCTCTGGTTCCAGGGATTGAGATGGAGGAGGAACAGAGATACTATTTCTCGTGCCAGATAAGCTCCTTGGCAAAAGGTGACCTGCTGGTGCAGGCTGCAGCATGAGGGGCCCACAGAACAGAGCCAGAGAGATCTCACCCTGCAGGATAAGGAAGAGGCACAGTGCAAGGGACAAGGGAGGACCACAGCAACGTGTGACATCACTTAACATTTGCCAGGTGGTCTCCATGTGTTCCTTAACTCTAGATGAGCCCTCCAAGCACAGGATGCTTCTCCTGGCAGAGGAGAGCAGGTGTGGCAGCTGCTGGGACGTGGCTGGAGCCAGCACACAACACAGCACAGCCTTCCCTTTCCTAGGCAGGATGCAGTAAAGCCAGGCCAAAGCAGATGCAGCAAGCAAAGCTCTCCGCAGGGCACAGTTACCCTCTTCCCATCTGGAACAGTGAAACCAGATGACCTGCTGCCATGTGCCTCTGACTGCCACCACCCCACACCATCCTCCTCACTCCCCTTCCCTGAGGGCTCATGGGGAGGCGGCAGTTCCCTTCAGTCAGGGCTCCTGGGAGAGGCTTTGGGAGATTGTCCCCTTTCTGCTGGCCTCACATCATCTCCTGACCTAAATCACTGTCTGTCTCACCACTCACTGGTCACACTGTGCTGCTACAGCCAATTTTGACAAGGAATTATCTCCACTGCCACTGGGTAACACGTACTGGGCTTTTCATGCCGGTGGATGCAGGCCACAAGTGTCAGGATCTGAGGGACTTGGGACCACTTTGGGGAGACACAACCTTGCTAAGGGATGGTCTGTGTCCCCGGGGAACATGTGTGTGAGCCTGACACAGGCAGGGACAGAGCGGTAACAGGAGCCCAGGCAGGTGAGAGGAAGTGTTGCCCTAATTGAGCATAAAATGACCACAACCGCAAAGGTTTTCTATGGCATTAGAGGCCATTTTGAGCATCTTGGCAGGCACATTTTTCCTAAGGCAGATTATTTTCTAAACAATGACAGAGGCTGTTACACCAACACACCCCTGAACAATGTCGTGCCTGCATCATCCAGCAGAAGAGAACCTGTGTGTTCCCTGGGGACGGCACTCCGACGCTTTCTCTTCCCCATCCATTGTCACAGGGTTGCTATGACGGGTAAACTCAGAGCTTGGAAGCTCAGTTGAAGTGAAATGTGAATCCAAAAGTTCAGAAAACCTTTTCCCAAAGCTTAGTCAGGAAACTAGGATGGATATCTCAACAGAACAGATTTTCCCAAGAGATTTCCAATAATTCCTGGATTTGGACTTATGTTGTTATCTCTCTTATCAAGCAGGACATGTGTGTTCATGACAGATGAGGGCTAGACTTTTACACCTGCTAGAGGCATTAATTCCAAGAGAAACAGAGCTAGTGATTATGTTTTGAGATTACTAGAGGTCCTTAGTATTTACAATGGAACACAGAAAACCTGAACTGGAATTGCTCTGCCAAGGCCTCTCTCGCACTCGGGAGTGAAATGGTTTGGCTGTCCCGGACGTTGAACTTGATTAGTGTCCACAACAAATGCAGTCAGAAGCAGGACTGCAAGGCTGCTTAGCATTGCTTTTCAAGGACAGCTTTGTTGCCCAATATCCTGAAACAATATCCTGTTTTCCTCACAAGAAAAAAATTCCTAATGGGATTAATATCAAATCCGTCTTTTAAAGGAGAAAAAATGCAGCAGCACAGAGCAGGAAGAACTCCTTTCCACTTTCTATAAGATGAAGAAGCAGCAGGAACAGGAGCACTAATGCTGTCCTATGGCTTCTCACGTGCACCTCCGGCCCGTCAGTGTTCTGGCAGCTCCCTGCTCACCTGAGCTCTGCCATCCTTGGCCTCTTGTTTTGTGCATTGCTCTAAAAGCCAGACATGCCTGGGGCACTGTACGTCAGTGCCAGATGAAGGACACGCTCTCTGGCTTCATTCATCCCAGCGGCACTGGGTCTCCTCAAAGGAAACTGGAAGCCCCTGTCCTGGCTGGGATCCCCTGCAGCACTTCCCACTGCCTGGCCCCAGCAGAGCAGAGCCCTTGAGCCCAGATAGGATCTTAAAGAACAGCAGAGCCAAGTGGCACTTTGAGTTTGATCCAAAATTGCCCCTTTGAATTATTATTTATCTTGTTGTCTACGCAAAACAAAGCGCAGGCCTCTCCCTGCTCAGTCACACAGAAACACACGGATCAAGGGAGCCTCCCACCCACTCACTCTTTGGGTTACGGTGTCTCGCCTCAGAAGTGGGTGAAGGAGTTGGTTGTAGTGCCTGGTCTTTTATCGAGTGCACCTGGTCCATTCAGTGCCTCGACATGCTCGGAGCACACCCGTGACCGCGCTCGCTGCGATGGAGGGGCAGCGGTTCCTTTGATATGGAAACGCTCGCATCTCCCTGCAGCTGCTCCGTCTCCATCTGTGGAGTGTCACTGCTTATTCCCTTCTTTCCCTCCCTTGGCTCCCAGCACCACTACACCACTACATCACTCTAAAACAAATTAGAGCATTAGACATGCGACCCAGAAGACAATTAGCGTCATTAGGCAGTGGGAGAGAGCAGCTGGAGAAAAACATCCCCAGGTAACAGTCCGTTTGTGCAGGATTTGGGACACATGGGGAGTGAAGAGCAGCGGTTGCACGGCTGCTACGGGCTGGTTTGCATCCAGAGGGTGAGGAATTCTGCTTGGGATGGGGACACACTTCCAGCAAGGGCCTCTTCCATACACTGAGACACTGGGCATGCAGGGCCTGGGCCTGTTTTATCCTGGAAAGCCAGATTTTGAGGGGAATGACTAGAGCATCCAGCTTGTCCACATCCCTGGGCACACAGTAGCTTGGGGCACGGGGCTGGATCCAGCAGAAATAATTGTGATCCACCAGAAATGCCTTCCCCCTGGCAGTGCATCCCTGCTTTCACGGGAGCGCAGCTGCCTGCGAGGCCGGCGACAATCAGAAATGTTGTGGTGGATGTCAGGCGATGGATTTTAATTTTAATGGATTTTTAAGCGCTGATGGGTTTGGATATAGACACTGTGCAGCGTTCTGCACCCGAGGGGGTCAAGGGCCCCCAGAAACAGTGCCAGGACCCCCAGGAGCAGGTTCAGGACTCCCAGAAGCAGGGCCAGGGACCCCAGTAGTGGGGCCAGAACTCCCCAAGACGAGGGCCAGGGCCCCCAAAAGTGGAGCCAGGACCCACAAAAGCACGGCCAGTGACCACAGAAGTGGGGCCAGGAGCCCCAAGAGTGGAGCCAGGGCCCACAAGAATGGGACCAGGTACCACTGGAACAGAGCCAGGACTCCAGGAGTGGGGCCAGGACCTCTGTGAGCAGGGCCAGTACCCCCTGTAGTGGGGCCAGGACCCCAAAAGCAAGGCCAGGACCCCCTGTAGTGGGGCCAGGACCCCTGGGACTGAAGCCAGGACTCAAGGAGTGGGGACAGGAGCTCAGTGAGAAAAGCCAGGACCCCGCAGAGCAGGGCCAGGACCCCCGAAAGTGGGGCCAGGAACCCCCAGGAGTGGGGCCAGAACCCCAGGAAGCAGAGCCAGGAACCCCTGTAGTGCGGCCAAGTGTCCCGGGAATGAAGCCAGGATCCCTGGGATCAGGGCCAGGACCCCCGGGAGCGGTGAAGCGGCCGGGCCCGGCAGTGGAGGAGCAAGGGGCACCCCTCGTTCCTGACCCCGCGCCGAGTCACCCCGTGGGACAAGTTTCAGGGAAGTCCCGCTCTGCCGTGCAAAGTCGCGGCCGTATCCGGCCCGGCCTCCCGGCACACCCGGTCCCGGTCCTCGGTCCCGGCGGCACCGGAGGCCCCGCGCGGCCCGGGCCCCGCGTGGCCGGGGCGGTACGTGCCGGGGCTCACG
>NW_020897763.1:455136-562468 GCF_003984885.1 Neopelma chrysocephalum
CGGGGGCGGGGTGGGGGGGGCCCGGCGGGGCGCACGTGGCGCGGGGGGGCGGCGCTCGGCGGGGCCCGTCCCGCTCCCGCCCCCGGGGCCCCTCCGCCCCTTATAGCGGCGGGGGCGGGGGCGGCCGCACTCGGCGGCGGTGGCGGCACCCGCAGGTAGGGCCCGGCCGGCCCACGTGGCGCGGCGGGACGGGGACGGGCGGGCGCGGGGTTGGGACCCCCCTCCTTCGGCTGCGGGACCCCCCCACACCCCATGACTCCTGGAGCCTCCCCCGGCTGCTGAAGCGCTCCGGCGGCTCCGCGCTGCCCGGGGCCGGTGAGGGTCCCCGCGCCGTTGCCGGGGCTCGCGGCCGCCGCCGTGGCCGTTCGGTTCGGTGGCGGGTCGGTTACACCGCGGCGGTTCTGCCCGCGTTGGATCCGCCGGTCCGGCCCCCCCCCCCCGGCTCCCTCAGACCCCCGGGAGGGGGGGAAGCCGTGTTTTTGTCCGCGCACCGGGGTGGCCGCGTGGTGAGGGTCCCACACGCGCCCCGCCCCGACCGCCCCCGCTCCTCCTTCAGCGGCAGCAGCGCCCCGGGGTCGGGGATCCCCCCGCGCCCTTCTCCCGGTGACCGGCGGGACCCGGGCCTGGGGGTGGCTGGTGGTGGCCTTGGGGGTCCTGGGTTGCCCAGCTGCCCTAGGCAGCGTTTCCTTGCCCCAGAGGGGGTTCCCCTGGGCCGGGGAGGGGGGTCTCTGCCCCGGAGGCTCCTTGTCCCCCGACCCCCCTCCAGCGGGGCCGGGCCCAGCCCCTCAGGCCGCTCCCCGGGCGCGTCCGCGGGACGGTCCCCGCGCCATTTGAGGGTGCTCGATAAGCGCTCGGGGTGCGGGGAAGGGGCGATTACTGCGTGTGTCTGGCGGCTGATGAAGGCAGGGAAGGCCCGGCAGCCGCGTGGGAACCGTGTCCTGCTGCTGGGGGTGAGTTTAGGGCTCTGGGGTGCCCCCCGTCCCCGTGGGGAGCGCTCCCGGAGCCCTCAGCCCCTGGCTGGGCTCCACATCGCTCACACCAGCCCCGGGCGGCTCCTCTGGGCAGGTGCTCGGAGCTGGACCTCGGGCGCTCGAGGCCGGCCGGGTGGTTGAGGTGCCCGGGTCCCTCAGCGCCGGGATCCACTGCTGGGGTTTGCGGGAGGGACTGCGGGGCTCCAGCCCCGGGAAAGGCGCCTTTAACGCCTGTTTCTGCCTTGCTCAGGGAGGAGGAGAAGGAGGCGGTGAGGTCCCTACGGCGCCACACGTGTGTGAGGTGCACACCCGCCCTCAGGTGTGCGGGTGGGCTGTCACTCGGCCGCCGAGGTGTTGCGGTGATCGGCAGTGGGAAGGTTGGACTCTTGGAACTCGCTGGTGGCTGGTGGTCGCTCACACTCGCCCCGTAACGAGGGGCTGTCGAAACGCTCCCCGAGCTGGCACCTACTTGCTCTGGTTGAAGCCCAGTGGTCTCTGGCAGGTGTTTGCTGGCCCCAGAATGAGATGCTCGGGGAGCTGCGTGCGGCTGGGCTCCAGATGTGCTGTTGGGATGCTTTGCCCGGGGTGGGTGTCCTGGCTCGCGGCAGGGCCCCCAAATGTGTCACAAAAGGTTGAGCAGTATTGGGGGGGTTTGGGAGCTGACCTGAGGAAAAGGGATGAACAAGAGGTGAACAAGAGGATCAGAACAAAGTTGTGGGTCAGGTGTAGCTGTAGCAGGAGAGGTGGGATTTGTGTCCTTCCCTGGGACAGCAAATGTTCTGAGTGTTCAGAACCCTTTCTGCAGGCTCACACCCTGCCGTGTGAGAGCAGGCCCTTTGCACCAGGATTACTCACGTTCTCTCTCATGTGCTTTAAGTTCCTTCTGAGGAAAAAGATGGATTTTCTTAGTTGCATCACAAGAAACCAGGTCTAATGATTCTGTTTTTGTGCCTTTCTGTGAGCCTTAAGCCTTTTTGTGGTGCACAGGCATCCCATTTTCATGCTAAGTGAGGTAATTTAGTGCTGGCTGATTCTCCTGGGTGTTTTTGCTCTGAGGTTTCCTTGGCTGTGTCTGGAAGGGAAGGAGCAGGGCTGAGAAATGGGCCGGGGGAGGGAACAGCTGGGGTGTGCTGGGTGTGGAGAAACCCCCTGAGCTCCTGTTTGGTAGCTTTGTGGGAAGGGGCTTTCTCAGTCTTAGATGAATCGCTGGGGTGAGTGATCTTGTAATCACAGGTTTTGCTAGTGTATGGCAAACCTCCCTGCCCCAAAGTCGTGGGGGTGCCTGTGCCGGTCCCGGCCCCTCAAGAAGGTGTGAAGCCTCCTTCTCTTCCAGGAGGTGTTCCCTAAAAAAGGTGTGAATGGTCGCATGTGCTTTCTTTTGGCTCCTACTTCGCACGATTGGCCTGATTTATCTGGCAGCTAAGGTGGAAAATACCCGGTGACTTTCATGCTGTCATTTTATATCTCCTTTATGAGGAGTTGAAAAGCTGCACGTAGGCTCGGGGAGGCGAGGTGCATCTCATTAAGTGCTATAGTGCAAATCTATTGTTGCACTTTTATGACTCTTCCTATTTCCTTCTCTGGAATCAGCCTGTAACAGTGACTGTAAGAAAGTGGGAGCCTCTCGCCGGCTGACTCACTTTCAAACGTGCCCTTAGAGCCGCTGCAGTGTAGTTGCAGTTGTACTGTAGCCAAAGAAAATCCGTGTGGAGCTGTAGTTAGTTGCTGAAACCACAATCACCCGCGTGCTACTGGTGTGACCTCCTCTCCCACCTCCATGCAGGTGCTGCCTTAGTCTTCAGTGTGAGTCTCCCACCTCCATCCTGGTGCTGCCCCAGCCCTGGTTTGAGTGCTGGGTTCATGATATGACCTTTCCCAGCTCTGTCCTGGTGCTCCCTTATCCCTGGTTTGAGGGCTCAGAGGCAGCAATAAAGTGGCAGTGGCTGGGAGCAGAGCTCAGGCTCCTGCTCTTGGGGGAGAGACAGTTCTGTTTGGACAGTGACAACTGTGACTTTTTGGGGGTTTGCAGCCCCCTGCTCTGCCAAGACACCGGGAGCTGTCCCTGGCTGGCAGTGTGGGTGTCTAATGAAAGAATGCCGGTGCTATTCCGTACCACATTTTTCTCATTCTGAGGATTTCCTGGCGGGCACAGGGTGTTCTGGGAGCGTTCCTGAGCACTGCTGGTGCGGGGAGGATCAGCTCTGTGTCCTGCCAGAGCACGACTCGTGCTCGGGGTGGGACTGTGACACCACGTACAGGGGCAGAGCACCTCCTGTCCCCTCCGGAGACTGGGGGACTTGGCTGGCTGCTGGTGCTGTGGGAATCCTTTTCTCTAGGAATATGGACACAGTTAGAGAAGGGGATCTGCGTGCTGTGCCTGGAGCTGAAGCCAATGTGAGCCCAGAGGACACGCAAGAGCTGCTGCACGTAATGTTCTTGTAACCAGCCTGGCCACAGGGTTTTGGGTCAGAGTGCTCTGGGAGAGCTGTGGCCACAGCCAGGCTCTGGTGTAGAAATAAGCTAGGCTTTTGACTTGGGCTTGTTAGTAGCTTGCTTAAGCTTGACTTCATGCTAGAGTAAGATGCTTGGTCCTTGCTCAGACAGGCTGAGCCTAGCTACTGCTAACAACCAGGCATGGCATCCCTGCATGGGAGCTCCTCTGGTGGGCAGAAATAGCTGCTCACTCGATCTGGTTGGTTGTTTTTCCCCAAAGCTGCCAACAAACCATCCCAACATCTCACTTTGCTGGGCAGCTCACAGCCTTTCACAGCCTGTGCTGCTCTGGGGAGCATTTTGGAGGTCGGAAGGCTGTGTTTGCTGGAGAGAACCGTGGCGGGTGTCCAGGGAAGGTCTGTGGCGGGTGTCCAGGGAAGGTCTGTGGTGAGTGTCCAGGAAGGTCCATGGCAGGTGTCCAGGGAAGGTCCATGGTCCTGCCCGGCAGGGCGAGCAAGATGATCTGTGTCTCTGCAGGCCAGGGCTCGTGCTGGCGGTGGAGCTGGAGGAGGGCAGCTGCCAATGCCGTGCCCCGTGGCGTCTGTCTGTCTGTCTGTCTGCATGTTGGGCCAGCAGACCAGGGCACGTCTGGGGGTGCACTGGCCGTCCCCGGTGGGGAGAGACACTGAGCGGGCCCGGCTGCTTCTGGCCTAAACCTTGAGCCTGCCCGTGCGGGCTGCCGGCCTCAAGCAAGCCCTGCCCGTGCTGCTGACCTCACCTCACCCCGGCAGCGAGGGCTGGGGCTGAGCGGGGCCTCAATCGACCATTGTCTTGGTGCAGAGCCCTTGGAAGCGCTGGGGAGTCACGTAGGCCATGTGCTGCCAGGTTAAATCCCGGCTGTGGGGGCTCGCTGGAATTACAGCTCTGTGCTTAATGCCCTAAACCCGCTTAAAACCGGTGAAAGTGGTGTCTCATTAGCTCCTGACAATCTTGATTTCGTCTTGTTGCTGGCCAGAAAAGGGCCAGATTTGAAGCTATAAAGTGTTATTGGCTGTGGACACCTTCGTTTCCCCAGCATGAGATCTCAGTTTAGTTTCAGGGACCAGAAGGGATGCCGGGAGTCTGCCAGCTCCCAGTGTTGGACAAATGTCCCATGGGATGTTTATGGCCCTGTGCTGAGCACTGGAAGAGCCTGTTGTGGTGAGCTGGGCTTGGGAGGTTCTGCTGGGAGGGGTAGATATGTGTCAGGCTCTCCTTTGGCTCGTGCTTTGGGATGGGGCTGGTGGAAACAGGCTCCCGGGGACCAGTGTCCCCTTCTCTGCTGGGAGCTTGAGGGAGGAGTACCCCCAGGGAGTGGGATCTGTGCTGCTGGTGAGGGGCAGCTTTGTGCCCATCCTACCTTGTTTCAGTGTTGGCATTCCCAGGCCAAAGGCAGGGTCCAGCTGACAAAGGCGCAAGGAGCTCAAATGGCTGCTGTATAGCTGGGACATCCCTGGACTTCTTTTTGCCATGGAGATCCCGCTCCAGACATTGCTACATCCTGCTCTGGAGCTGGGAGAGCGCAGGAGGAGCAGAAGGCAGGGAGCAGAGGCAGCAGGGCTGGGATGAGTTGCTGTGGACTTCACACCTACCAAGGTGTGCTGGGTGAGCTTCTACCAGCAGTGGCACAAACCTGCATGGACACCGGGATAGGGGTGGGCTGTGGGAGCAGGAGCTGGGGCTCCCTGGCTGCCCTGCTTCAGGTCCCAGGCACTCTGAGCATGGGAAAGGCTTTGTGAGTTTACACAGCAGCAGATGCCATGAGTGTATGCCCCGAGCAGGGAAGCCTTGAGCTGGAGGGATGTGTGAGCAGAGGCAGAGGTGTGTTGTGCTCAGGCACAGCCCCTGCGTGGGTGGGGGATGTCCTTCTTCCTCTGACCCCAAAAAGGAGTGGTGTGAGGCCACTTTCATAAAGGCTTTGCCCCAGAAATACTTTGCAGCATTCGCAGCACTTTATAAATGTGAGCCTCTGTCTTTCTGTGCTGGAGTCCTGCCAATCCGGGCTTTGAAAAGCGCAGCAATTTGCTGCATTATGTAACTAAAAAGTCTTGAAATCATCCTGTTCCAGGCCCCTTTGGAGAAGGGATAACAGTGCCTGTGCGTGGGACCTCGGAGATGGAAGGGCTTTAGTCTCCTGTGGGATCTGTTTCGAGGTGATACCGTCCTCGTTGCCTCCATTCCTGCTCTCGATATCGCTGTGCAGAGGAGGGTGGCTGTAGGCTACCCATTCCTGTGGATTAGTCAGGACTTCAACAGGGAGCAGATGTGATACTCACACTCATTACTCGCTCTCATCAGTCTTAATTACTGCAAATATGGTTATTTTATTTCCTAATAGGGCAAACTGTAGCTGGCTGCCTGGCAGCTGTGAATTTGGTTTCCAAACACGTCTTACACGTTGCAGCTCTTCCAAAACAGAGCTGGAAATGTCATAACTATGTTCTGAGTGTTTTTTTTTTTTTTTCCTTTTTGCAAAGGGGAGGAATCTTTCCAATTAGGCTGCCTGCCTTACATGTGCTTTATTTTCTTTTTCCCTCGCTCCTTTGAAACTATTTCTGTGTGGAGGCAAGGAGGAAATCAGCAAGAAGCCTTAATGCGGTTGAGAATGAGCTTTCTAAAACTGGTCTTTCTTAATAAGGATTTTCAATGAGTCAGGGAAAAGTGTTGTGGCATGCAGAACTCCCCATGTAAACCCTCTGGCGTCAGGCTTTGGGAATCTTGCTTCATGGTCTCAAAACCTTGTTCAGCTGAAGGTTTTTTCATTGTGCCTCAGCAATGCAAGAGAGGTCATGTCTAACCTGCCAGAGGCCTTTTATTTTACAGAGAGATGCCACCTCAGCACCCACAGGAGGAGGAATGCTGCTCGCAGGGGAAGAACAAATAGGTGAACCAAGCCACAGTCATTCCTGAGCAGTTGAGCTCCTCGGGAACAGTGTATGTGTCTCAGGAGCAAAAGGGAAAAATCCCCAACACCTCATCCACACCCCGCCAGCCTTTGCCTTGGATGGCTTTTATTGCCTGTAGTTTTAATTAGTGCTCACAAGTAGATTGTATTCCGTGCTGGGAGTTTTTATAGCCAACACCTGGTAGTTTCAGCTTTTAAAAAAAACGTTTTGAATAAATCAGTGTGGTTGGATGAGGCTTTAAGGTTCACTGAAGGCCATGAAAGCTCAGTGTGACTCAAAGCAAGAGGTGGTGGAAGTGCCAGTGTGGGGAGGGGATGTTCAGCAATTCCCGGTGCTTGCAGTGGGTGGGCTGCTCCATGTCCGGAGAGGCCAGAGTGCATCAGGAGCCTCTGGCACTTCCCTCCCTGACTGCTGGTGCCAGGTGGGTGCCCACAGGTGTGTTGGCCCGGGGATCTGCCTGCAGCCAGACCCCAATGTGGGTCAAGCCATCCCTGTGAGTCCCAGAGAGGAAATCAGAGGAAAAAGTCTCTGGCTCCTGGGCATAGTTCAGCTGCGGACGTGCCAGGGGCAGCGTCTTGTCAATGATTCCTTTGTTGGAGCGGCGGGTGGCTCGGAGCTGCTCGTGATGGTCATGTGTCACACTGGCCAGGATGCAGGAAAATACCCTGCCAGTCAGAAACCAGTGTCTGGGTCAGGCTAAACCAGTCTTAGCGGCTTATGGAATCCGGCCTCCCGTGCTTTGCTTCCTCTCACCTCGCGTGGGTCCTCCGGGGCATCACCTGAGCACGGCCAGGTGTCGGGTGGCTCTGGCAAACCCAGTGCTGTATCAGGTAACTGCTGCTGGTGCCTCCGGTGCCAGGTGGGAGCGGGGTCTCCCTATGGCTCTGGGCTGTGCTTCGGGTGGGACGCCCTGATCCCGGCCTTGGATGTGCCTCGGAGTTACATGGAGCGAGTGAAAAGGCAGGCGCCCGCAGTGCTGTGGTGTGTGCCCAGGGGACGTGCCAGGTAGATGCTGGCATGTCAACAGCCGTGGATGAGATGGTAATCGCCGCGAGCCGGGGCGGATTCGCGCTATAAATAGGAGGCTGCACCTCTCGGAGCCAGCACCACGCTGCTTTGAAGTTGTCGCTGTGCCTGGTGTGACCCGACGAGCTCTGGAAAAGGCTCTCTGACTCCAAGGTGGCTTTTTCCTCGAGTGCAAACCTCAGCAGCAAGCTGCAGAGCGAGGGGTGGGCTCTGGTGAAGGAGCCCAGTGACCCCTCCTTGGCTGATGGTGCTTAATATGGGCAGGGCGATCTCTGGCTGGGGAGGGCCGTGGTGCATCAGAAAGTGTCTTCTAAAACCCCTGGGGCCACACAGGAGTTCTGGGGTTGGTAGTGATTCCTGTTGCTTTGCATGTTGTGACCCAGGTTTGTGAGCAGCTGCCCTGGTTGTGGTTCCTCCCAGGATGGCTCGTGCTGCTCTCGGCTGAGCAGCCGTGGTTCAGAGGAGCTGTGCCTCCGGGGTGTGATCCAGCTGTGCAACAGCTGCAGCGTGGGCCTGTTCATGAGCAGCCCGACCCTGCTGGCCTCTGGATCGCTCCCAATCAGCCTCTCCCTGCTCAGCCTCTCCAAGGGGATTCCATGCTTCAGCAAGACTGTGTGACATTTCCCCATTTATTTTGTTCTGTAATCCCTTCTGGTTTCATCTTTTTAGGTGAATTGGTTTTTACATTTTGGTGCTTTGCGAAACCTGCCTTTTGGATAGGGGGAGGGGTTTGGATGCAGCTGGGTCAGGAGATGCCCAGGCAGGGCCAAGTCCCCTGGGAATCAGGCTCTGCTGGGGCAGCTCCATGTGGATCCACCTCCCCCTTCCCTGGCAGCATACAGGAGCCTTCCCTGGTCACTGCTCAGGCTAAATTTAGCTGCAGCCCTTGACCTTTAGGGGTAGTGGGTGTGCTGTGACACCTGACTGTTCTTTAGCAAAACAGGGGTGTCCTGGCCCCTGTGTGGGGACTTATTTCAGTCACTGTGTCTGCAGTCAATAACCTGGGTGTGCTGCTCCTGCTCCAGGTGGCCTAGAGCTTCCTGGGATATTGAAGTGCTTGGGTTTCACTCCTGGAGATGCTGTGGGGGCTCTGCCCATGCAGATGAGCCCTGGCTGCTGCTGTCCCAGACACTGTCTGGCCTTTCCAGGTCAGGGTGTCATATCTTAAATTTATCCCTTACAAATACATACTGTCCAGGGCTCTTAAAGGCCAGCTGCAATATGAGCGTGTATTTTGGGGTGGCCCAGTGTGCTGGTGACCCTCAAGTGCTCCCACCCCTCGGATCAGCTCTCCTGGAGGTGGTGGGGGCACTGCTGCTGTGCCAGCCTTGGGAGCAGAGCTTGAGCTGTGCAGTTGTGTGCCAGGAGCAGGGATGCAGCGTCTGCTCTCAGCTGAGGCAACACTTTGTCCCTTGCAGATCTTTGAACCCCAACTGAGTCGTTGCCAACTTGGTTCAAGATGCCACCGCCCGTCGGAGGCCCCGTGGGATACACTCCTCCTGAAGGAGGATGGGGATGGGCCGTGGTCGTCGGAGCCTTCATCTCCATTGGATTTTCCTATGCCTTCCCCAAATCCATCACCGTGTTCTTCAAAGAGATTGAGGTCATCTTCAATGCGTCCAGCAGCAAAGTCTCCTGGATCTCGTCCATCATGCTGGCTGTTATGTATGCAGGAGGTAAGTGGGCTGGAGGCAGCAGTGCTTGTGCTCCTGTGTCACAGCACAGGATGCTGCTCTGCTGCTGGGGCTGGTGATGCCCACCTGGCCATAGCGAAACAACCAAAACTTTGCTAAAAGTTGGAATTCTCTCCTTATGTGAGAGCAAAACCTCCCTTAATGAGTTTTCTTGAAAGAGGTTGCTCAGAAAGTTCTATTTAGTGCCCAGAATGCAAAAACCGGGTTAATCTGTCCTCCTCTGCAAAGCTGTAAGTAAAATCTTTCCGGGGAATTATGACTTGTGTAATTCTGCCCTTGTCCTTGTTACAGTGGGCTATGGACTCTGTGTCTGCTCCCAGCACCCTCCTGAAGGCCAGGGAGCTGCTGTGCCACGTGTGGGAGCCTCATTCCCAGAGGCACTTTTCTTTTAGATAAGACATTGATTTTTTTTTTTTTTTATTATTTTTAAATTCAGTGTACAGTAGGTCTGTCTAGGGATTTGTCCCCGTTTTCTGGTGAGCTCAGCTGTGCTTGGAGTGCACTGAAGCCTCGTGCTGCCTTTTCCTCCTTGCTGGTGCCGAGCAGTGTCATGAGCAGCTTGTGCTGTTTGAGGATGGCAATGTGCACTGGAAGTACAGAGGCATGAGCAGAATAAGGCAAACCCACTTAAACTAAAGCAGCTCCCCTCCCCTGCCCTTCAGCAACTGCCTTTTGAAGGCTTTTAATCCCCCAGCCGTGTGCTTTATGCTTGTCTTTAATGGGTGAGGAGCAAGCAGGGCGCTCCTCGTCTCCAGACCCTGGGGTCTTGTACCCGCCTGCAAACACGGCCTTGTGCTGGGCTGAAAGAAACTCTTACTGGGAGCCTGCTGTTGTGGCCACTTCAGAGGCAAATGGGAGCTTGTCCTGCTGCCATGCCCAGCTGGCGAGGTGCCCGCGGCCTCGCTGCATTTGTGCATCCAAAGGAGCTGACGTCAGCTCCCGGCTGAGCACGAGGCTTTTCCTTTGGAGGGAACAGGCTCTGCTTTGTCCTCGCTCAGCCAGCGAAGCGACCAGCACATTTCCCTGCTCCCATGTTATAACAAGCTTGTAAACCGTGTAACTGCCTTAATGAGACCAAATCTGGGCCATTCCTCCCCTCCTAATAGCTCAGAGCTGGTTCCTCTGGGTGCCCTGAGGGCAGCACTGGCTGGAGCTACCTGGCAGCAGGGGTGAGAGTTGCCTCCTCCAGCCCTGGGGTCGTGGTTGTCCCCCTGTCCCCCTCTGTCCACACTGTCGCTGTCTTTCCTGCCCCCATTGATCTGTTGCCATTAAATTCCAAGAACTGCTGATCTTGAACCACTTGCTCATAAGCTGGTGCCAGGGATGCTGAAAGTACCCCAGACTTGCCCAAGTGCTTTTTTTTCACCCAGAGGGTGGTTGGGCACTGGAACAGGCTCCCCAGGGCAGTGGTCATGGCCCCAAAGCCTTACAAAGCTCAAGGAGCCTTTGGACAACACTCAGGCACATGTTGGGATTTTTAGGGTTGCCCTGGGTGGGGCCAGGAGCTGGACTTCAGTGATCCTTGCTGATCCTTTCCAACTCAGGATTTTCTATGATTTGTCCCACAGCTGCTGGAGCACAGGAACATGCTCCTGCCCGAACCCAGACTCTGCAAAGAGTCTGAATTGCACTGGAGCAATAGGGCACCTGGCACTACCCAGCTGGGTAGTTTCCTGCTGGCTGCCCTTGAATCCTGCTGCTCCCTGGCTGGACTTACTGGAGGGGAGGCCGTGGGTGCTGTTAGACTCTGTCCAGGGGCACCATATTTCTAAGTTCAAGGTCCAGTGCTGAGCAAAGTGCTGAGTGCTCTGCGGGGAAGCCTGTGGGATTTGGGGTGATGTGGCACCTCCTGGGTGCTGCTGCTCCCTCTCACGAGACCAGGGCCATGGCCCATTCCCATGGGACCACACTGGATGCAGAGAGCAGGATGCTGTGGGGCTGGGGGCAGCCTCTGCAGCTCCAAGGCCTCTGTAACCTTCTCCAGACTTTGTTTAAACTGGGCAAAAAGGTCAAGTAGCATCTGAGGATCCATGAACAACATGTTGACAACCTCTCTGTCTGTTAATGGCAAAGCGGGGTCTGTTAATATTCACTGGATGAACATCCAGTCTATTTAAATACCTTTTAGTGTCTGTAGAGCATGCTTGGCAGTATCTAATCACTGTTTGCTTTGGATTAAAGCTCCTGATAGTGAAGCACTTAAAAGGGCAATTGGGTCCTGTTTGCCTTAGGGGTAGCAGTGAAAACAGAAGCACCCCTTCTCCTGGGGCAGTGCTGCTCCTCCTGTGAGCCCTGGGAGCTTCACTTGTGCCCACAGAAGATGCTTCCTCACAACTTTGTCTGGTCTTGGTAAGAAACCTTGTGCTGGAGATGGGCAGTTGCTGTGCAGTTGCTTTGCTGCTGAGACCCCAGGCTGTGGTGGGTAGGTGACTGCAGGCAGGGCAGAGGCCACAGCAGGGGCAGGTGGCTTCACCCTGTCCCAAACCCCTGTTTTTGGGGACAGCTGGTGCCTAAGCAACTCCTGTTTCAGCCCACAGAAGGCAACTTGCTCAGAGAAATCAAAGTTTTCTGTGGTCTGACCAATTCCTACTCTTGTGGTGGTTTAGATTGGATATTAGGAAGAAATTCTTCCTTGTGCACAGGTTACCTGGAGAAGCTGTGGGTGCCCCATCCCTGGAAGTGTTCAAGGCCAGGTTGGACAGGGCTTGGAGCAACCTGTGGAAGGTGTCCCTGCCCATGGCAGGGAGTTGGAACTAGATACTCTTTAAGGTCCCTTCCAACCCAAACCATTCTGTGATTCTCTTATCTCCTCCTACCCTTACCCAGTTCCCTCCCTGGGTGAAGCATCACTATGTGAACGGTGGAACCCTCTGGCAGCAAAGCTGCAGTGTGCTTGTGTGTGTGTGTCCTGTCTCTCATGCAAAGATAACTCACCTTGGGTGCATTTCCTTTGTCCCCCAGGTCCCATCAGCAGCATCCTGGTGAACAAGTACGGCAGCAGGCCCATCATGATCGCGGGCGGGTGCCTGTCGGGCTGCGGGCTGATCGCAGCCTCCTTCTGCAACACGGTGGAGGAGCTCTACTTCTGTGTTGGGGTCATAGGGGGTAAGTGAGGGCTCTGCCCCAGCAGGGCAGTGACAGGAGCGTCTTAAACCCAGTGATAATTAAGGAATGTCTATAAACTGGCATAAATTCTGATTTCTGTCGCTGCCTGGTACCTCCCCAGCTGGCAGCAGGGGCTCACTGCTGCTTGTGCAGTTGGGAAGTTGGTGGTCAGGCACTGGAACAGACTGTCCAGGGCAGTGGTGGAATCTCCATCCCTGGAAGTGTTTAAGAAGCACGTAGGTGTGGCACTGGGACATGGCTTAGTGGTGGACCTGATAGTGCTGGGTTAATGGTTGGATTCAGTGATCTTAAAAATCTTTTCCAACCTTAATGATTCCATGATTCTAAGTTGGAAATGGAGCTGTGAAACCCCCACAGCTGAAACCCCGCTTGTCCCACCAACCCTTCTGTGGCTCAGTGTCTGAGTCCTGAGCCCCCATTTCTCTTGTAGGCCTTGGACTCGCCTTCAACTTGAACCCAGCCTTAACCATGATCGGCAAGTACTTCTTCAAGAAGCGTCCGCTGGCCAACGGGCTGGCGATGGCAGGAAGCCCTGTCTTCCTCTCCACCCTGGCGCCTGTCAACCAGATGTTCTTTGGCATATTTGGCTGGCGTGGCAGCTTCCTCATCCTCGGTGGCCTCCTGCTGAACTGCTGCGTGGCCGGATCCCTGATGCGGCCCATAGGTCCCAAGCCGGATCAGAATAAGGAGGCGCAGCAGGAGGCTGGGAAGGCAGGGAAAAAGGATGATGGTGACACCAGCACAGACCTCATCGATGGCAAGGGCAAGAAAGAGAAGAGCTCGTTCTTCCAGACAATCAACAAGTTCTTGGACCTGTCTCTGTTCACGCACAGGGGCTTCCTGCTCTATCTGTCAGGCAATGTGATCATGTTCTTTGGGCTGTTCGCTCCCTTGGTCTTCCTCAGCAATTATGCAAAGAGCAAGAAGATCCCTAGTGAGTCTGCAGCCTTCCTGCTCTCCATCCTGGCCTTCGTGGACATGGTGGCCAGACCTTCCATGGGACTGGTGGCAAACACCAAGTGGATCAGACCTCGCGTCCAGTATTTCTTTGCCATCTCTGTGATTTACAACGGGGTTTGCCACCTCTTGGTCCCCATGTCCACCACCTATGCTGGCTTCTGCATTTATGCTGGATTCTTTGGCTTTGCCTTTGGCTGGCTGAGCTCGATCCTGTTTGAGACCCTGATGGACCTGGTGGGAGCTCAGCGGTTCTCCAGCGCCGTCGGCCTGGTGACCATCGTGGAGTGCTGCCCTGTGCTCCTGGGACCCCCTGTGCTAGGTAAGGATGTGCTGTGCCTGGGGGACTCACTTGAGGATGTGGTTTAGTGGTGACCACTGTGGTGGCTCTGGGTTGATGGTTGGACTTGATAATCTTAAAGGTCTGTTCCAACCTTAACGGTTCCATGACTCTGGCTGTCCTGCCTGGCCTTGCTGAGCCGTGGCATGTCCCCCTGAACAATGGGCAGCCCTTGGCACTGGGGCAGGGGTGAGGAGACCACCCTGGCATCTGAGAGATGGCTGAGGAAGTGGGGGCTGAGCCCCTGGCATGGGGTGGGGGAGCAGGGAATAAAGGACTGTGGGAGAGGTCCTTGCCTGAAGGTGCGGGTGATGGTTTTGGGCTGGTCTTGGCAACATAACCCAAGAGCTGCTCCAGGTTTTGGGGATCTCGCTAAGCTGTCCCCTCTCCGTCCCTCAGGGAGGCTCAATGACATGTATGGTGACTACAAGTACACGTACTGGGCCTGCGGGGTCGTCCTCATCATTGCTGGGATCTACCTCTTCATCGGGATGGGCATCAACTACCGCCTGGTGGCAAAGGAGCAGAAGGCGGAGAAGGCGAAGAAGGAAGGGAAGGAGGAGGAGACCAACGTGGACGAGCCCGAGAAGCCGAAAGAGGCGAACAACGATGTGGCCCCCTCTCCTCAGAAGAGCTCTGAGGATGTTGTCAAAGAGGAGGAGAGCCGCATGTGAGGGACCGGTCTCAATCCCGGAGTGTCGGGAAAGCGCTGCTGCCCTGGCGGGGCGGCCGGGGCACAGCTCTGCTGGCGCTGGGCGGCCGTGAGAAGTGTTTAAACCAGGTGTTCATTTTTAAACAGGCTCTGAATTGTCTTTCCATCTGTGTTCAACAAAGGTAACAGGCCTACACATGCAGTATCCTCGTGTGTCGGGGGCAGGGGGGGTTTATAGTCTTGGCTTTTTAACAGTAACATGAATGTACTAATATGTGCCTTACAGTCTCCATATCTAGTCAAATCTGGATGAGCCTTAACTCTAAACTGTGCTTTAGCTCTGTATTCTGCTTGGGGTTGGGGAGGGTGGGGGGGGGTGTATGTGTGTGTTTTGGGGAGTTTTGTTGTTAAAAAGCCATAAAAAGCAGGATACTGGATTTGTTGGAGCACGATGAGCTTCAGGGCCAGCCCTGGATGAATACTGCTTCACACGCTTCTTACCGCAGGCCCTCTGCAGGGGGGAGAGCCGGGCACGGGGCAAGGTGCTCCTCGACCCTCGTGCCCGGTGCCTCCTGGCTCTGTAGGTGGTCTTTTAGGTATGTTTTGAAAACACTTTTTAGCTACTGTAGTTCTTTAAAGTCCCTGTTTTTGTAGCTGTTCTCTCATGGGATATTCAGGTTCAAGAAGGACGGCTGTGGTTCTTGCTGAGCAGCGTTACCCGCTCCGGGGCCGTGGCAGTCTGGGTGTGCCCCAGCCTTCCTTGGGCAGGGCTGGGGTCTCCCCTGCCTCCCCACTCTGCCCTGATGGTGCCTCTTTTCAGCCCCATGCTGGGTGATGTGAAATGGGGGGCTCAGTTTGGGGTGCTGGCATTGATCCTGCTGCAGGTCTGTGCTGCCCTGTCCCTCCACGGGGTGGGTTTCCACCAGAGCATCCCACCCACAGGAGTGTTTTGGGTGCCTGACCCTGGGCAGAGTGGTGGGGCACGTGGAGATGGTACATCCCTGAGACTTTCTGCTTTTGCTCTTTTACCTGTTAGAGAAACCTCTTTTACTTGCTTCTGTTCAACTGAGATCTTCAGGCGGTGGATGCCGAACCTCTCACATCTAGGACACGTAAGGGGGAGGAAAGAATTTGTATGTATTTATTTTTTATTTTTTAGTGTTGGAAAATATCTCAATGTACGTGGAGCAGGTTAATGGCTCTCAAGTTCTAGTACATGTTGATCAGAATTCATGTTAAGAGGCTGAGTTTTTTCAAATAAACTTGTTTTTTTTTTACAATTTACCCATCAAATGTTGAACTTCTTTCTTAGAATCATACTTCTGTGTGCTAGACAATGTAGATTTAGGGTCAGTTTGGGGGAGAGGGAAGTGGGGCTGTGGCAGGGCAGATGCTCTTGCTGTCTGTGCTGTCTCCCTCTGAGCTGAGTGGGACCACGGCCGTATGGGAGCTGAAACCAAAAGAGGGGTTAAATGAAGGTGGTCCTGAGGGAGCTGTCCTGGGGTCCCTGGACTCCTGGTAGGGTCAGGCCCTGCACTGCAGCCACTCTCCTTATGCTCCCTTGGCTGCTAGGCCACTTTGGGCCTTGCTTTGGTCTAAATCTTACAGAAAGGAGGGTGGGTTGGGTTTTTCATACTGCAGAGTAACTTAATAAAGCCAACAGGTTACTTTGTACAAGAGGATGTTGTGCAGTGCTAAACTGTGATACTGTAAAGCCAAGTAACTGGCTGATGTGTCTACTGGACCACAGGGATGGGCTCATATCACAATAACCCACCCTTGGGGAGCTGCCCCTGTTCTCCTAATTTTTGCAGTACAGGCAGGTGGGTCTCCAGTGGGGTAAAAATCTCCCAGTCAAGTAGGGGCTGCAGGAGGGGCTGGGATGTAGCTTGAGCTCCTCTGCCAGGTGTGTGGCTGATGCTCTGCTGGTCCCCTCCCTTCCTGAGCAGGGGGGGTCCTGTCTGGGCTGTGGTACCACTGCAGCTGACAGGGGTGTTACCATAGCCAGCACTGCTGGGAGAGGCTCACAGAGCCAGAGGCAGGGAGCCAACCCTGCTGCTAAGGAAAAAAGTGTTTAAATAATTTCCTGCTGCTTGGACGTGGCTGGCCTGGAACACTTCAGTAGTAAATCCCAGTTGTTTTCTAAGGGTGGCCTCCATGCCCTGTCTGGAGCTGGGTACCAGCCCTGTCCTGGTTCCAGGACCTCCTGTGGGACTGCTCCTGGGATCCAACACTGTGGAAGTGCAGGTGAGGGAGGAAGGTGTGTGTGGGGTCAGGAGGAGAAACTCTTGCCCTCTATTAGGCTATAAACTCTCAATTGCCCTGGTTAGGGCAGAGCACAGTTCTTGCTGTGCCTCGGCAGGGCTGACACCACCCCAGAGCATGGACTCTGCCCTGGGCCAGCCTCTCCCACTGGACAGGGGCTGTCCCTGTGCCTGTTCCTCCTGGCTCAGCTCACTGGAGCAGCAGGGCTATATTTAGTCACGTTATTTCTGTGAGCAGAGGTATCTCCAGTGCTGAGAAGTACAAGAGCTGGGCTCCCAGAGCCTCTCACTGTTGCCTCTACCCATAAACCAGGAGCTAAAATTAGGCACAGGGCTCAGTGTGTCGGGTGGGAGCCTTGACTTTCCCTGTGGTGATGAGTGAGTGGGCAGTGGATGCTCAAACCAGCCCTGTGTGTGCAGCCTGTGTCCCAGGACTGCCCTGGAGGCTGAACCCACGGCACTGTTTAACTGGAGCAGACTGGGATCTGCTGGGATGATCCCTTTCCAAAGGACCACAGGACACCTATGGGGACGTGTGAGCGCTTCCCTGCTCCCCAGGCCAGGAGGTGTG
This sequence comes from Neopelma chrysocephalum, assembly GCF_003984885.1. Classification (NCBI taxonomy): domain Eukaryota; kingdom Metazoa; phylum Chordata; class Aves; order Passeriformes; family Pipridae; genus Neopelma; species Neopelma chrysocephalum. Next base: position 472,116 of record NW_020897763.1, read on the forward strand.
AGCAGTGGGAGCATTGTTGGCCAGCTCCCCTCATTCTTCCCCAGGTTTCCTCTGCGGGACCGGCCACGCCACCTTCCTTCCTCCGGGGGCAGCAAAATAAAATTCCCTTCATAGCGGGCAGAATTGAGGAAATAGTTGGGAGCTAATTCCCGTGCAGTTTGTTTTCCCAAACATGCTCGGCAGCAGCTGGGGGGGTGTTTGGGGGCTCCCAGAGGAGCAGGCGGGTGCTCCAGCTGCCGGCTGGGAACCGCTGCCAGCGGCTGATGGCCAGCAGCAGCCAGGCTGGCTGAGGGTGGGATCCAGGACAAGGCAGGCAGATTCCAGCTGCCCTCCTTCCTTCTTTCCCTCTGTTAGGGAATTTGGGAGGCAGCTCACTGGGTGGCCCCTCTGGATGCCGTAGTTGTGGGTTGGGGAGCCACTGCTGCCTCCGTCTGGGTGTTGGGGACATTCTCCATCGCCTCCCTGGGGGTGCCCAAGTGCACCCCAACCCTTGAGCCCATTGCCCAGGTCTGTGGGGCAGGAAGCTCCTGCCGTGGTGCTGTGAGAGGCCAGGCAGCCCCTCAGCCCTACACACAGACACTCCTGGCCTCCTGAAGCAGCCTAATCCTCCCCACAATGCTGCACAATCCCCTTCCTGGGGAGAGGGGAGCTCGGCCCCAGAGCTCATTCATGTGACAAGCATGAGGAGGGGATCTGGGTCCCTGCCCGCTCCCGCTCCTCCCAGGGACTTTATTCAGTTTTTTTGGGAGATTTGGGTTCTGCTGAGTGTGCAGCTCCATCTGAGTGCTCGGGGCTGCTGCTCTGCAAACAACCGCTGCTGTTCCCAGCCGCCGCCAAGGCGCTGGCGGGCCGTGCTGGGGAGGGAGGGCAGTGCTGGGAAAGGCTCGTCTGTCCCACAGCTGGCACTGCCCGGCTGTGACTGCCCACGCTGGCTGGGACAGGGGTGGGGAGAGTCACAGAATCATGGAGTGGGTTGGGTTGGAAGGGACCTTAAAGCTTATCTCGTCCCAACCCCTGCTATGGGGACACACAGGAGGACCAGCTTGCTCCAAGCCCCGTCCAACCTGGCCTTGGGCACTTCCAAGAAGTGGCAGCATGGCCAATGCCATCCACATGGCTGCTGCCAGCTGTCACCTTCCTGCTGCAGGTGGGTATAGGGGGATGAACAGAGCTCTGCAGTGCCCACCCCAACTCCCACGGAGGCTTTGGGATGAACTGTGGCTGCAGAGATGATTTCTCCAGCATCACTCAAACCCTCCTGCTTGCAGCTGAGGAGCAGGAGGAACCCACAGGAGGAGCTCATGGTCCTCAGGGAAGGCTTCCCTCTCCTCTTCTTCCTCCTTGGGCTGCCTGTGGGCCATGGCTGCGTCCGGGCTTGTGCCTGGCACAGGCAGAGCACACTTGTGCAATGAGCACCCTGACTCAGCCCTGAATCAGGCTGGAGAACCCTGCCCGTGGCACAGCACGGGGGTGGATGGGCAGGAGAGGGCAGATGGACACAGTCATGGCTCAGCCTTCTCTGCCTGGGCTGGATTCTGTGGGGAAAACCAACAGGCCCCTAAAGCAAAGGAGCAGTGCAGGAGACAGATAATCAATGCTGCAGGATGATCATCAATTATTTTCAGTGCACATTATATTCTGTTAATGAGAGCCCTTTGCTGTGTCAGAGAGCAGTTCCAGAGGAGGTGAGAGATGCCCTGCTCCACAGAACCATTCCAGAGGGGGTGAGAGATGCCCTGCTCCACAGAACCGTTCCAGGGGAGGTGAGAGATGCCCCGCTGCCACGGAGCCATTCCAGAGGGGGTGAGAGATGCCCTGCTGCCACACAACCATTCCAGAGGGGGTGGGAGATGCCCCGCTGCCACAGAGCCATTCCAGAGGGGTTGAGAGATGCCCTGCTGTCACAGAGCCATTCCAGAGGGGGTGAGAGATGCCCTGCTGCCACAGAGCCATTCCAGAAGGGGTGAGAGATGTGGGTGCAGTGCATCCCGGGGTGGCTCCACAGGGCACCCAGGACTGTGTTCACTGCAAACACGGCCAAGGACAAACTCTGCTGCACTTTGCCCGGGCTTTTCCCCTGGGTGGACCCGGGACCTTTGCTCTGGTTCATGCAGGGGCTGTGGTGTCCCCGTGTTGCTCACGAGCAGCCCCATGGCCCAGGGGTGTGCGGTGCTGCCCGGGCAGGGCTGGGGCGCTGCTCCCACGTGCCCGTGGAGTGCTCAGGATGGCTCTGGGCCAACGAGGCAAAGGAGGAGTTTGTGGGAAATGCTGTTTGGAGGCAAAGCAATGGGCAGGCAGATCCTGCCTGAGCTGTGAGCTGGGGCTGTGCACGGTGGGAAAGGTCCGTGGTGGCCCGTGATGGGCCCAGGTACATCCTGAGCATCCCGGGTTTTCTACGGTGCTGGCAGATGGGAGGTGTCCACAGCTGCTGGGGCCAGTGCTTCAGCCAAATGCCCATCTGTGCCCACCCCCCTGCCTGCCCTGCACCCATCCTGCTCTTTGGAGAGAGGAGGAGATGCTCATTGGAGCAGGCACTGCTCTCTTTGGTGACCAGTGACAGGACCCCAGGGAATGGCTGGAGCTGTGCCAGGGCAGGGTTAGATTGGATATTAGAAAAAGGTTCTTCCCCCAGAGGGTGGTGGGGCACTGAACAGGCTCCCCAGGGCAGGGGGCACGGCCCCAAGGCTGCCAGAGCTCCGGGAGTGTTTGGACAACACTCTCAGGGGCGTGGTGGGATGTTGGAGTGTCTGTGCAGGGAGCTGGACTCAATGACCCTTGTGGGTCCCTTGCAGCTCAGGATATTCTATGATTATATGATTTACCCCCCTGTAAATCAGCAGAGCCTCCTGGGGTTGCGGAGAGTCGCCTGCTCATTCCTCTTGGTTGTCACCTTCTCAACAGCAGCTTTTATTGCCGTGCTGCCCCGTGATGTTTGGCTGTGGCTTGATACGAATTTAATTATCACTATTAATCATGAGAAGGGGCTGTGACGGTGGCTTGTAGAGCCACCACCAGGATTTACAGCCAGAGCAGCCGGTCGCTGGTAAAATTAGGGCTGGGGCAGAGCATCAGCGACCCACGCTGGGGGGAGCAGTTTGCAGGCAGGAGCGACGTGCAGGCAGGAGGCTGCACAGTCATCCCGGAGTCGGATCCCAGCTCCATGAGCACCCTCTCGTGGCAACCACCCCCCCACGGCCCCGCTCCCCCAGCAGCACCCCCAGCCCGGGTCCCCTTTGTGCCCCGCAGCCCACGAGCATCCCGGGGGGGCCGGATGCTGCATCCCGGCAGCTCCCACAGCTTGGAAGTCCCTGCTGGGACTGGTTCCCACAGCGGGAGGAGGAGGTGGGAGCACGGTGATGAATTCAGGGTGCAGTGGGAGCCAGGACAGGGTCCTGCAGGGGCTGCAGGCAGGGCTGTGCTGAGTTATCCCAGACTCCTTCACCTGCCACTCCTGGTGTGAAAGCTGGGAGTAATTGCCCTGGGAAAAGACTAAAACTCAGTAAATCAAACCAGTATGATCCCAGCCACGATTAACAAAGTATTAATTAATTACGTACCCACAGAAAGAAAGATCGCTAATTAGCTCCCGTGGAAAATTAGGGGGGAAAAGACAGAAAACGAAACACGTTTAAAATTTAATTAGAGGCCGCATGTTGTGCATGAGAATGAGCCTGTTTTTGTGAATTTAATTGTTTGCAATTACAGATCAGTGTCTCGTTTCCATCTCCTCCCTGTCAGACTAGGGTTTGCATCCCTCCTCCAGCAGTGCTGGGCTCCCTGCATCCCTCCTCCAGCAGTGCTGGGCTCCCACCTCCCCACCACCCCATCCCCAGCCACTGCTGTGGGGTGTCCAAGCCCAGGGGAGCCAAGTAGTGTCACAGCAGCTCCTGGGTGCAGATCCTGAGCCCCCCTGACCCCTGCATTGCTCCCCTTCCTTTGATGTCCCTGTCAGGAGCACCCACGACCCTCAGACAACGCCAGGGTGAAGCTCAGCAGGCTTTGAACTGCACTAAACCGTGTGAAAATGGAATCAATCCTGCAGTTGGATGACTCAGTAATGAAGAGTCAAGTCCCCCACTGCGGTGTGACACATCTCTGATATCTTCATTGCTTTTATCTGCATGGAGGGAGCAGATTTACCCGGCTTTCAACCGAGACTGCAGCAAACGGGCTGGTGATTATCCCCTTCCCAGAGACATCCTGGAGGTTAATCCCTTGATCCACCCCAGCACACCGGGGCAGAGGGGAAGCTCCTGTGCTGTCAGTGGGTGCTGTGGAGCATCTCCAGCATTCCCAGCTCTGCCTGGCACCTACGTGCAGCCCATGGCAGGGTGGCAGGGGCAGCCCAAGCAGCACCCAGTGGGCTTTGGAGCTGTTTTCCAGTGGGAGTGTGACCTGGGAAGAGTCAGGAGCAGCGCTGAGCTGCCTGAGAGGGCAAGGGGGTTCCTTGTGGGGCCCTGCAGGGCATCGCAGCTGGTGACAGGGAGCAGAGCAGTGAGGGACTAATGCATCAGGAACATTTTAAAATAAAACACTTGGTCTCACCCAGAACAATTCCTGCTACTCAGCCCCAAGTTAGGTAACGGCTGAGAAACCAATCGGGGCAGCACATCCTGCACAAGTCCTGGCTGGCACTGGAGCACTCCTATCCTTCTGGGAAGTTAAAGGGGAAAAAGGAGGAAAAGGCACATCTGGCTCCAGTGCCAGCCCCAGCTCTGCACCCACCCCCCATGTACAGTCACATTTCCAGGCACCATCCCCCCCAGTGTGTGTCCTCACCCAACGTGCAGCTCCACAGCTCCGAACAGCCTGTGCCGTCCAGATCTCAGGCAGGAGCTGAGGGAACAGCTGAACGTGGCTGTGAAATAATTCAGGAGCTTCTCTTCCAAGTTTCTTCCTGCATAAAGGGAAGGAACAGCAAGAGGGGGTGATTTGGTCCCAGCCCATGCGGGTGACATTGGTGTCTTGCTGGGAAAGGGGGTCCCTGTTGTCACTGCCACGTGCTCAGGGCAGCCAGAGCTGCTGGGCTTCACCATCAGGACGAGGTGCAGAGCAGTGGATGCTTTTGCCAGGCCTCAGGCTTGGAATTTTTGCCTGGGAAGGAGCGGTGCTGCCTTTGAACCCTTCTCTGTGGGGTCTGTGCTGTCCCACGACATGGCCCTGTCCAGGAAGGGGCAGATACTGGAGTGGCTGTGTCACATCTCGTGTCCAAATGGGTGAAGTCTCCCCTCAGTCAAAGCCATAGTTTTGTCCTGTCCTAAAAATGAGATATCAGGTTTAAGCATGTAATGAGTAACATACAAGTCAGAACAAAGCTAATTACAGAGGACACTTGTGCTAATAAGTGCTTTGGAGCCCATATGGGGATCTAATACCCGCCAAATAAAAGGCAAAGCAAGCCATTAGCTGGAAATGTCTGGTTCTTGCTCAGCCAAACACTATGAAATCATTATGTTTAATTATGGGATATCACCCTGGAATACCAGCTTACTAATTATTTATAATGATTTCTGAATGCACATTATAATCTCCTGGACAGGGCACTGACTCTCTCTGCAGGTGCTCTCCTGTGCTGGGCACTGTTTTTACCAGGATTTAAGGCTGTTTTGGTCTATGATCCAACAGGTCCAGAGGTTCCTGCTCCGCCAGGGCACTGCCACGTCAGGAACAGCTTTGGCTCCCTGCAATACATTGGGGTGCTGGCTGTGCACCCACAGCTTCCCAAAGGGTATGGTGGGGTGTCCCCACCCCCAGGGCCACGGGAAGGGTAAGGGTGGGACAGGGTAACTGGGACTGGGCTCCTGTCCCGTCTGGACACGTGTGCCAGGGGCTGAGGAGCTGCTGGTTCTTGGGAAGTGTGAGAGTGTGTGTGTGTGTGTGTGTGTGTGTGTGTGTGTGTGTGTGCGAACAGCAGCAATTTCGGGCACAGGCTCCCCTTGCACCCCAGCCAGCATCCTGGGGGTGCTCCTGCCACTGCCACGGGCACGTGGGGCTGGAATGGAGCCTCTTGTGGCCACTTTGCCCCTCCTCCACACCCCACCCACTGCCCTCATTGCTGTGTCCATGTGGATACCAAACTTTTTGTCACCAGAACATCTCCTACCCATCACTCCACACCCCAGCGAGCACTGACCATCCAGGGGGTCCCTGGGTGGTGCTGGGGGCTCTTTGCCCCAGCAGGGAGGGCTCTGGGGGGCATCTCCACGGTGCTGTGGGTCAGAGGGGTGACAGGGGCACAGGGCCCCCCTGGAACAGCTCCTCGATGCCATGGCCACGTTGATGGCAAAGTGAGCACCCAGGTATTGGGGTGGGGGGTCCCACGGGGGGGCAGGAAAGGTCCTATTTGCTGTGTTGGCAAACAGGGGGGGTGGGTGGAGACGACTGGGGGTTGTTTCCCTACAGAAGGGCCGAGGTCAAGGTCGAGGTCAAGACCGAGGTCGAGGTCAAGACCGAGGTCAAGGTCAAACCGCTCCGCTCCCCCCTCGCTCCCCGCAGCCCTTCCCGGCGAGGCCGCCAGAGGGAGCCCGGAGGCCTTGAACTCTTCCAGGGATGGGGCATCCACAGCTTCCCCGGGAATTCCATCCCAGCCCCTCACCACCCGCACAGGGAGGAATTCCTCCCCAGTATCCCACCTATCCCTGCCCTCTGGCAGTGGGAAGACATTCCCCCTTGTCCTGTCTCTCCATCCCTTGTCCCAAGTCCCTCTCCAGCTCTCCTGGAGTCCCTTTAGGCACTAGTAGAGGCTCTCGGGTCTTGGACTGGATGATCCTAAAGGTCTCTTTCGACCTATATGATTCTAGGATTCTGTTCTATGACAGTTTTTCTTTAGCCATGAATTTAAAAAAAAAACCAACAAACCAAACCAAACCAACCAAAACAACAAAAAGCAGGAAAAATAATGACGAGCACTCTCAGGATGTCTCTGTGGAAGTGGAACAAGCAGGAAAAATGCACAGCAGGGTCGAATAAAGAAGTGCTGCTCTCAGTGACTTCAGGGTGACAAGAAAGGGGGAATGAAAGCAGAGCGTGGGAGGGGAATTAAACTTTGCACAGGCAGAACTCTGAGCATGGCTCTGAAATGACCCTCACCTGTGGAGCCCAGGGGAAACTCATGGGAATCATTATTCTGCCCCTCAGCCTTTCTTGGGGAGCTCAGGGCACGTTCCTGGCCCTGACACTGGTGGGAATTAAAACTTCCCCAAGGCAGGACATCCATCCACTGCCACGCAAGGACCTGAGTGCACAGCCAGCATCACTTGACACACACAGAGTTACCTAATTTACAGGATTTATGACCTCCAGCGTTTCCTATGTTTTCTCTACCCTCTCCTATTAATCCATAATCCATTATTATAACCCTTAGCAAATGATTTATAGATTGTATCTTCAGTTTCCATCTTGGAAATGGTGCTTGTCAGCATCACAGCTGGCTCTAGAGCCTGTGTGCTGGGGGGTTGGATAGAGATGGTGTGTGCTGGCTGGAGGGGAAGGGACAGGAGGGACAGCAATGAAAATATCCTGTGCCCCTGTGCAGCACCAAACCACAGATCCCCTTTCCTGCCTCAGCCAGAGTGGTGGAGAATGGTCTGGGATGGAGAACTGTGGGCAGGAGCAGGAGGTAAAGCATCAAATTCCAGCAGCCACTGAGCTACTGGTCTGTATAAAGCAGTTTTCTTGTCACTGCAGCCACTGCTGGCAGTGTGAGCACAGCCCTGAGTGTTCAGTGCCATCGGCTGCTGAGTGTGTTATCTCCAGAATTAATGCACAATCGGCCAGGGGCAGGGATTATTATAGGGAAATTATGCAACTAAGTAGGTTGTTAACAAGTTGATTTAAAATTCATAAATGAGGGGGGAAAAAGATAACAGGGCAGAGAACGGCGGGCTCAAATTAATTTAAACTGTTTGATGAGGAATCAGTGATGTAGGGAATGAGATAAAGGAGGAGGATTAAAGGGAGTTCCTATTTAAAATCAATTTGAAAAGGTGCCAGAACCCACTCCATTGAAACTTGGTCATTGTGAGCTCACATCACTCCTTTCATTAGTTCCAAACTCCTTGGCTGTAATTAGTGGGTCCCAGGTGGGGGGGGAGGTGGTTGACCTCCTTCCAGGGGCTGCAGAACGGCTCCTCTGCCCCAAATTGGTTTGCTCAGGACCACGACAACCTGGATCCTGCTCCGGGGGGAGCGGGAAGGCACAGCCATGTCTGAAGAGGACCCATCTGGTGGGTACAAGGGCAAGAGGCTCGTGGGGAGGGAGAGAGGGAGGGAGGCGGATGGAGAAGAAAGAGCAGAGGCAGACACAGCTCCAGGTGATGGGTTTGTGCCGCGCAGGCACAGCTGCTGCAGGAAACGGAGGAGGGAAGAAAAGGCGGCTGCAGTGCTTCAGTTCCCCTCTGTCATCACACGTGTTCTCATGACGTATTTGCATAAATGAGGCTTGGAAGAGCAGGCTGAGCACACCCAGTGACTTCTGTCCTGGCTCAGGAATAAGCAAAGCAGGGTGGAGAAAGCTGCCAGCTCTTGTCTTCTGCCCTAGTCCTTAGTGAGAAAGAACGTTTGCATTTTTAAAAGTAATTTGCTAAATCATCGTGGAATACCAGAATGGTTCGGGTTGGAAAGGACCTTACAGACCATCTCATTCCATCCCCTGCCATGGGCAGGGACACCTTCCACTAGCCCAGGCTGCTCCAAGCCCTGTCCAACCTGGCCTGGGACACTTCCAGGGATGGAGCAGCCACAGCTTCTCTGGGCAACCTGTGAAACTGTTTCACCAGTCTCACAGGGAAGAATTTCTAGTGTAAATCTCTCTTAGTTTAAAACTATTCCCCCTTTTCCTATCGCTATCTGCCTGTGCAAAAAGTCACTCTCCCTCTTGCTTGTAAACCCCCTTCAGGCACTGGAAGGGGCTCCAAGGTCTCCCTGGAGCCTCCTCTTCTCCAGGCTGCACAGCCCCAGCTCTCTCAGTTTGCTGCAATACTTCCATGTGAAGCTTTGCCACATCCCTCGGCAGAGGCAGCTCCCCGGGGCACGGGCCCTGTGGGATGTGCTGCCTGTGAGTGACCACAGCCCGGCCCTCTGACTCCCTGTCTCAAATAAAGACCTGCTCCCAAAGCACTTCCAGACAGGAGGCACACATAAAACTCAATTACAAATATTCCTGCTTTGTTTTTACTCTCGGTGACTTGTCAGTTTGGCAAACATTGGTGCTTATAACCATTAATCATCCAGGCTCCGTTTGTGCCGGCCGGCTCCTCACCTCCCCAGCCGGCAGGTCTGCGAGACTTTCACTGTGTGTTTAACTTCCCAAATGATTTATCAAACACAACACCCAGTTTAATTGCCCTTCTCTATCCATTAGCCACCATATTGATCTTCTTCTTGCCGCCTTCACCGCTGGCTGTGGGTCTCAGGTTTGGTTAAATCATAAATGTTACTGCAGCCCTCCCCTAAAATCCTGCACTGAGCATCACCCGGGTTTGCTCCGCCCTGTCTGTCCCCAGCTCTGCAGGACATCCCCTTCTCCATCGGTCCCTGGGGTGAAACCTCGGCTGCTGGTGACAAACAGGCACGAGGAGGTGCAGAAATACCAGATGTCTCAGCAAATCCAAATCTCTTCACTGCAGGGAACCAGCGGAGAGGGAGCTGGAGACTCCTGGTCGCTCCCAGTGCTGGGGACAAGGGACACACCGGGATGTGCCTACAGCTGGGCTCGGCTGTTCCAGTGATGGAACAATGAGGTGTGATCTCAGAACATTCCCAAACATTTCCAGCCTTCATTATTGCTGCAGAGCGTGTAAATAGCTGGCTGCTTTATCTCAGTGCAGGGTTAAATGGCACAAAAAAGAGAATTAAGTGACTTGCCCCAGGCTACCCAGCACATTGAGCATATCTGGAGATTAGAAACCAGGTGTCCTCAGTCCCTCCCCTCTGCCCTTCCCACCAGATAAGGCACCTTCTTTAGTCTTCTTTGCATCCACAAATCTCAGTTTAATTAGCTTTATCTCCATATACCTGCTTTATCTCTCTTCCTTCACCTCAGAGACTGATCTCTGCCATACCCCTGGGCTGGGTGTGCTCTTTTGCTAAGACCATCCTCTTCACCCCCAGGAGAGGTAATAAATTAATTTACCCTTTGGACTAAGGAATATTCTTCCTAATTCATTGACACATTAAAGTGTTTTGTCTCCATTCTTCACAGAAACCTTCTGAGTAGGACGAGTTTCCACCAAAGCGAGGAAGTTTGTAATCCTGTGTGATTTCATGGATGCTTGGAAATAACACATTAAGGGAAAAATCCTGTATTGTGCCAAAGTATCCGGGAGCACTGAGTATAGTGAAGATAATTAGACCCTAACAGAGTTATTCCATATTGTCCTCTGAATTGTATTGAGCAAATGCTCTGCTTCAAAACGAAGTGGAAAAATGCTGCTCAGTCATTTTTTTTTGCAGCCACAAAGCCACAAACTGACTGTATTTGCTCCTGTCCTCACAGCCCAGCTTCTGGAGCCTGGAATGCTGGATGCCCACTGGATGAGGGATGTCCTGAACCCCTCTCTCCATAACCCACAGTCCTGGTCACCCCGTGGGAGCACGTGGATGTCCACGGACCTGTACTGAACCCACAGCCTGATATTGGGGGGCACCGGGGGCAGGTTGGTGTCTCCTGCCCATCCTGCAGCCAGGAGAGCTGTCAGGGCTCACACAGGAGAGTCCACGGCACCGAAATTAATCACTTTATTTATTTACTTAATTAAATTGGAGTGGTGCCACCAGAGAGTCAGCGGAAAGTGGAATGAAAGTCATAAATAAAAGAGGAAGGTGTAAACTCGGGCGGGGCTCCCGCGGCTGCGCTGGGCGGGTGTTGGGGGCTGCAGGGCAGGGGGGGGTCCTGGGGGAGGAAAAGACCCTCTGCCTGGAGCCGGTGAAGTCTCCAAGGGGCCATCGGGAAGGCTCCTAACCTTCAGGAGTCCCATCCCGCGCCTTCCTGGCTCCAGCCTGTGGCTCCACCTCTCCACAGCTCCCCTGGCCGCCCACCTTCTCCGGGGAGGATTAGCCCGGGGCAGTGGAAACTCCTCTGGCTGCAGCTCTCCCTCAGCCCTCCCGTTCCTTCCAGCCTGCCAGGGGGAATGAAAAATTACCCACGCACATCCCTATTATTTCCACATTAATATTTTCTAATTTAAAACGCCACAGCACATTAATCTAATGAGAGCATTTAAACCTCTCTTTCCCTGCCTTGGCCCTCCAGCAGGTTGGGCACAGGTTATCACTGTGTCTCCTTCACCCCTGTGGAGCATCCCTGGGCACCTCATCTCCTGTGGGCACGTGGAAAGGGAGGGCTTGGGCCTTTCTTACCTCCCTCTTTGTGCCCCTTCCAGCAAGAAGAGGTGAGGTGGGGTCCCACCTGCATCCCCTGTCCCCGTGGCTGCTGGACCACTGGTTTGTGCCAGGTTTCCTCTCCAGATCCAGGCTGCAAAGGCAGGGAGAGGGAGTGCATGGGTGCCCATCAGCAGGCAAACACACACCCCTGCATCCTGGGAAGGAAGGAGAGGGCAAAAAGCTGCTCCTGTGGCCACAGCGTGGCACGATGGGATCTGGCAGTGCATGGGGTGATGGGTCAGGGTGGGAACAGCAGGAATTTCAGACTCCAGAGAATATTTGTGGGCCAAAGTGACACTGAGTTCTGCTCTGGGCTAAGGAGGGAGGTCCCACTGCAGTGCTGGGGAGCAGGGTGGGCACCCTGTGTTTCACTCTGAGTAGTTGTACCCCAAGGGGAGGTGAGTGCCCAGCCCGCAGGGATGATGTCCCCTGTCACCATCCCCAGTCACAGCTTCAAGGCTTCAGGTGCCAGGAAGGTGAGAGGGTCAATGCAAAGGCCAGGAGAACCACACAGACCCTGGCAGCTCTGGCAGCCCCCCGAGCCCCCGGGATGGGCAGCATTGCTCAGGGCACCCCTGTGGCTTTGGGATTTCTCTCATCAGGGCATCAGGTCTGATCAACAGGAACCTGCCCCATGGGCACCTCTCCTTGTCAGGCTGTGCCCACCTGCTCGAGGCAGCCCCTGGCACTGGGAACCTGCACGCACTGCCCTGGCTTTGCATTCCCAGCACATCCCTGGCTAACGGATAACTGCGGCAGCACTATAATTCCATAATCACTTGCAGAGAGACTGGTTCCTGCCTCCTCATTTAAAATGTCACAGCTTGTGTTTGCTCTTTTATGCTTTGTACTTTCAATGAACTTCTTCTTCCCAGGACCCATTAGCCGGTTTAAAACTTTATAACAATCATTAGGGAGTTGTTCATTGCTAATTGTGCAGGCAGGAATATTCCTGCCAAGCTCCACCACCGCCTCCCTCCTCCTCCTCCTCTGCTCATTACAGCTCCTGCTCTCACACTGGTCCTGCCTGGCACAGGCAGGAACCCAGGCAGGGCAGGGATGGTGCTGGGTGGATACTGGGAAAAGGATTCTTCCCCCAGAGCGTGGTTGGGCACTCAACAGGCTCTCCAGGGAAGAGGCACCACCCCAAGGCTACCAGAGCTCAAGGAGCATTTGGACAATGCTCTTGGGAAGAGGGTGGGATATTGGGGTTGTCCTTTGCAGAAGTTGGACTCGATGATCCTTTTGGGTACCTTCCAGCTCAGGATATTCCATGATTCCAGGGCACTGCAGCACAGGGTTGCTCTGCAGAGAGTGGCCTGATCAGCAGAGAGAAGGTAGTTTCCAGAGTTTCTGGCTTCCCCCAGGACTTGCCTCTCTGAAGGGCTGAAAAAAGAGGCGTTTAACAATCGAAAGCTGCTTTTTACGATGAAAAGTATAAGCTGAATCCATCATGACTGCAGGGGGATAACACGTTTAATCCTCCAAGCAAGAGGGAAGATCCCTGCTAATCCACGCTCAGCCCCAGGAGGAGCAGGCAGGAGGGACGTGGGGGCATTTTGGGGGGCAGTGGATTTGCAGAGCTCTTCTCTCTCAAGGGGGATAAAGGCAGCTTGGAGAGCCAAGGCTGAGCATCACGTCCCAGGGTGGTGAGGGCAGGGTGCCAGTGCCAGCCTGGACCACACATGGCTGCAGATGCACCCCTGGACACGCTGCTCAGGAATTATTTGTGATTCATGGGTGTATGGCCCCTCTTTGCCACCCTCCTGCATCCTGCTTCCCCCTGCTCTTTTCTCCCCAGCTTGTTTGTCCTTGGGAGAGCTCCTTGTACCAAAACTAGCTCTGTTTGCCAGCAAAACAAACCCCCTTCGTCAGCTGGATACTTTTCCACTGGTGCTGCTCATCAAATGCCAAATTAAATAAGTTGTATGAACAGTCTTTGGTGCAGTGACAAGCTGGAGGAGACCTCTAGTGCCCGGAGGATTAATGTCTAATCCTTGTCCTGCATGTGGAGCAGGAGGAGAGCAAAGCAGTCAATAACACACTCAGCTTTGCTGCTCATCCCCAACCTTCTTCACCAGTAACCAGACTGGGAAGTGAAGAAGAGTGTGGGGATGGTGGCATTTGCACTCTGACTGGCTGGTGCTAATCAGAAAGGGGAAATACACATCTTTTAATTGGGTTATGCAATCAGATCTGATGAGAGGAAGAAACTTCCTCCTCCTGAACAGTGATTTGTTGTTGCCTGAGTGAAAGTGTCATGCCCCCCTCTCTCACTTTGTGTCATACCCCATTAGCAGACTTATTTTCCTATATTAAAGCCAAGTTATTTCCTCTATGTCCAAAAGCATCCTGGGTCATCTTCTGTGTGGCAGTAACAGGTTTTTCCTTCACCAGGGACAGCAGAGATTCAGAAATCACTGACATTTCAAGGTTTGTGACCATATTCATCCACCAAAAGAGGACACGAGGCACTTCTGGTGCAGATGCAGGGGGAATTCTGACAGAGCAACGATTTTTATCCCCGTTTCTCCTCACCCAGCCCACAACCATCAAAGGGAATTAATCTTCCCTGCCCATGTGCCTCCTCGGGCCCCCAGGCACCGCTGCTGGTGCCCCCCACGCCGGTGTGGGAGGTGGGTGAGCTCCTGTGGCCAGGCTGGGATGGCTCCTCAGAGCCAGCTGTCACCAGCACTGCCTCAGCTGTGAGCTCCTCAGGGACATCAGCCTGGGAGTTCCTGCCTCCCCGTGCAAACCCATCAATCCAGCTCCTTGTCAAGATGACTGAAGGAGCTGAAGTGATGAAGGTCAAGCCATCACTGGGATGCTGAGCAGTGCTCTTGCTCCACTGCCTCTGTCTGACTCTTCAGCCTTCCCAGGCCCACTTCTGTTCCCATTCCCTGCTGCATCCCTGCTGTGTGCACATCAGGGCCCTGGGGACAGGAGCACCAGGACCAGCTGGAGTGTTCACAGACACAGGGATGCTTGCCCAGGTCAAAATTGGAGGAGGAGGTCAGGAGATTCCCAGCTCCAGGCACAGCTGGGAGCTGGTGGCCCTTTGCAGTGAAGCTGTGGTTTTCCCAAAGCTTATATACATTTTTGAGACCCAGGTGTCACAGACCTGTACACACACATTGAGCATCACCCGTTTTCCCCCATCACTATTGTGTGTTCCCCATCATTATTGTGAGTTTTCCCCATCATTATTGTGAGTTTCCTCCATCATTATTAGGGGTTCTCCCCATAATTTTTCCCCTGGGCCCTGCTGGAATGGGCAGTGTAGGACCAGCTCAGTGTCCTTTACAGGGTAATGGTCTTTTTGTCTGTTTTACAATGTAAAACAACTGAATATTTTTTTGTCTTGTTGGTGTTGTCTCAGTAATAACTCGTGCCCTTCCTGTTTGCCATGATATTGTTCTAAACCATTGCAGGATGCTGCCACTGCATGTCACTGTTAAGACAGTGACAAAAGGGACTGTGTGAGGTTTATTAGGGCTGGGGAGGCCCCAGTGCCCACTGGCAGGAGCTGCCCTGTCCCTGCCCTCTCCCCACTGCAGTTCCCTGGTCACACTGGGTGATGCCAACCCTGCAGCAGAGGGAAGGAGGGCACAGGGACGTGGCTGGTGGCTCTGCCTTGGAATTCCTACATGCTGCAGACTCAGCAGATCTACAGGAAAGGAAAGAGCAGAGCCCAGAAATCCCCATCCTGAGAGGCACAGCACAGGGAAGGCACCATTCACGTCCCGCTCGCATCCCTGCAGGATGAAAACCCATTATCCTTGCAGGAACCTTCAGGTCTCAAAGCATCTCAGACGTAATTTGGATTCCTAACGCAAAAGGGAAATGCATTCCAGGTCCACGGGGCCAGTGACAGCTTCCTGCTGCCATTCCAGTTAAAAGCCCTTTGGAGACCAGGATGGTGCAGGGGCAGGAAGCGACAGCAGAGCCCGGGGATGCAGCGCTGCTGCCATTCCAGAGGCATCGCAGCTCCACGGCCTTTAAATATTTATCATTATTTTTCTCAGCTGCTGAATTATGAAACGCTGGGTGTGTGGTTTACTCTACAGGAGCGGCTGAGCTGCATTTTTTTTCTGAATGAACTGGGAGCTGCAAGGATTGCCAGGGATGAATCCTGCCCAGTTGTGAGCGCCCGGCAGAGCCATTAGCCCTGCGGCAGCCCGTGGCCCTGCGGATGCCACAGCTTGTTCTTCAGC
Source organism: Neopelma chrysocephalum (assembly GCF_003984885.1). Taxonomy (NCBI): domain Eukaryota; kingdom Metazoa; phylum Chordata; class Aves; order Passeriformes; family Pipridae; genus Neopelma; species Neopelma chrysocephalum. The sequence continues at coordinate 487,712 of NW_020897763.1, forward strand.
TCCTGGGGCTCAGTTCCAGCTGTGATTAGCACAGCCCGAGCAGTGCACTCAGACAAGCCCAGCTGACAGCACCAGGGCTCTGCTCACTTGGCACAGCGCTCCCTCCGGCAGTCCCTGCGTGAGAAAGGGCTCAGTGGAGCTCCCTCCTCTTCCTCCCCGGGTTTAAGCCTGACCAAGGAGCACTGTTCAGCTCAACCTTGCACTCAGGCTGCTCTGCAGGGACGGGTTAGGTGAAGGGCAGGTGTTAAGTGAAGGGAATGAGATCATGGAGACAACGCCCAAGGCAAAGAAGGGACTGCGGAATGATGTAGTCCAGCCTAAGGCTTTGTGTGCAGAGTAAAACTCACAACCCTGCTTAGCAACTGATTTGCAGCGGTGGTGAGGGCCAGGTGGAGGCAAACAGTGAGGCAGAATAAAGAGTAACTTGGCTGCAAATCGCCCTCTGTATTTTTAATTTGCCTTGTATGAGCAGGCTGCAGTCCAGCACACAAGCAGTGCCCTTGCTCAGGCAGGCAGGGCCATTTTGGGCTGCTCAGGCTGGCAGCAGTTTCAAGGACCAGGCTTAGAAAATGCCTCATCCCTGGAAGTGTTCAAGGCCAGGTTGGATGGGACTTGGAGCAACGTGGTGTGGTGGAAAGTGTCCCTGCTGGTGGCAGGGGGTGGAATGAGATGAGCTATAAGGTCACTTCCCACCCAAACCATTCTAAGGCTCCATGATTCTATATTTAGGAGAGGAGGAACCTGCAGAAGATGCTAAAGGAGTCCCTACCAGGCCCAAGCTGCCAGAGGAGGCAGGTCCAGGGCTGCAGGTGGCTGCCAATAAGTCAACACACACAAAGAGCTGAGCTGACAGTGAATCACCACTTGCCATTCCCTCCACACCTCAAGGCTTATCCACAGACAAATAGGGAATATCCTCTTCTGAATCCAGCTGCCATTAGAAAGGGCTCATCAGCCTCTCTTGGGTGCTGCAGATAAGGAACCAACACGTCCTACAGACAGTGCTGGTGCCAGGAAAGCAGCTCGTGCCAAGCGCTGACACAGGGATGTGCCAATGCTGGATGGGAGACGCAAGGACAGCTTGGCCTGGGCAGCCAGCACCAGGACTTGGGAAGGGATGTCCAGCTGCCAGGCACTGGGCAAACCCCTGTTCCAGGTGTGCTGGGGCTCCACAACCCTCTGGGGGTTTACAGGGCCTGAAAGGTGGGATGAATTTGATTTAAACGCTGAGGACCCAGAATCAATCTGTTTTAATCAGCTAAAATCGTGAAGGCTGAAATCTATGATTATTTTTGCATATATTACTTTGAAATGCAAATTCTAATGCCAGCTTAGATACCTGTTCAGTCTCTCAGGGTTAAAGGACAAAGGGCAGTTAAGAACTTGAAAAAAAAATCCATTTCCCAATAACGCTTTGTACTATCAGGCAGCATTTAGCCCTTGTTTCTTCTACCTGGCTGATTTCCATAAATCCAAGAGTGAGAACCCCTTTGTACTTTGCAAACAGCGTGGAAATCCAAGTGGTGGCTGGTTCTCACTTTGGCCCGTTGGGATTCACAGCAGATGCCAGGCACTGTGGCACCAGGCAATTCCCAGGCTCTGCCTGTTCATCACAGGGAGTTCCCCTCTTCCTCTCTCTCCAGGATTACCTTAAAAGTGCTGTTTATTCTTTCATTGTTAATGTTTCTTAAAAGCAGATGGATTTACAGGCTCCCAGTCTGTCCCGGGCACAGGTTCCCCTCCACCACACAACCCCTGGCGATGCCCAGAGGGGTGTTAATTAGACAAGGAGGGTGTTAATTAGACATCGGCGATAACACGTGGTGAACGTTCAGTCCTTCCACCCCGTGTGAACGGGATCAATAAGCAATTCAGCCATTAGAAATAAAGCTACTCCTATTATCTGCTGATCAATAACTCATTAGTCTTGGACATACCTGCCTTGGAGCACCTCTGGAAGGAGAGGAGCTTGCAGCAGGCACACCAAGGGCAGGGCAGGGGCTGCAGCCACGTTTGTCTCCACCTGCACCCCCGTGAGCCTTTGGTGCCTGAGGACAGCAGGATTTTCTTCCCTCCAGGCCCGTGTCTGAGATTAATATGCAGTTGTAAACAGCTTTTTATTATTGCACACCTCCACCCTCCCCGTCCCCCCTGCCCTCCCGCTGCTGCTCCCCCACTGCCCCCACTGGAAATGTTGACAGTAATAAATGGCTGGCAAAGCAATTATACACATTAAGCTGAAAAGTATGGAGCCGAGGTCAAAACTATTTTCTTTCTATAATTACATGGAGGATAATTCGTTTTGCCAGGAATAGAGTGACACAGAAGGTCAGGGTGAGCAGAGGGGAGCTGGGTGGTCAGGCTGCCCCACGCCACAGCCCCGTGGGGAGCTGCCTCCACAGCCACCCCCCCAAACTGTGCCCCAAAGCTGGTGCATACAGCTCAAACACCGAGCTGGGAGAAAAACCCCAAACCCAGGTAAGAGCTTTTTGCTCCATTTATGGTCCTCTTTTTGCTTTCAGGACACTTCCACCCTCTGAGTGAGTGCTGAGCTGGCTGTCCTGCTGTTTGAGTGGGAGCCAGCACTGAAACAAGGCTGCTCACTCTGGAATCGGGTTTATTAAACTGTAATAGGGTTTGTTACTCTGCTAATGCACCATATAAAAAAAGCTATGAAAATCAACTGCCAGGTATAACAACCTGCTCACTCCCTGCTGGAGTGTCTTGGCCGGTTTATAAGTGACTTTACCCTCAGCAGAGGAGGGAGAAGAGCTTCATTCCACAGAGCTGGGATGTTGTCCCATGCCCTGCTCCTACCTCCAAGCCCCATTTGTGGCTGGGGTGACCCTGGATCATCCCCAGGGATGGGCTGGGGAGCAGAGGTGGCCAGTGCCCATCACTGTGCTCCTCGAATGTGTGCCCTCTGTTGTGGGCAGTGCTGGTGGGGATGGCATCCGAGGGGAACCTGAGCTTCCAAGACCTGAACAGATTCAATTTTTCCTGGGTATTAACTGAGTCTCTCAGGGAAAAGTGTGTCATTTGCTTTTCCAAAGCTGGGTTGCCTTTCCTTGGATTATCCCATCTGTAGGAGTTGGCTTTTCCCACAGCCCCAGTGCTTTGGGGGAGGTTTCTGAGCTGAGACAGCTCGTGGTATCCACCATTCATCACCCATCACTGGTGTGAGTTCTCCCACATATTCCCTGGCCAGGGAACAGCTCACCCTGGCAGGGAAAGGGACCAGCTGGGAGCACAGGATGGGAGCACCGAGCAGGTTTTCCTGGTGCCATTGGGATGGAGGTGAGCTGAGTACAAACACCAGGACTCTCCTTGTGCTGAGCAAGGTTTCTCCTGAGACCTCCTCCTGGCTGGCTCTGAAGTGTCTGGCTGTGGCTGAATAATCACCTGTCCTACACTGGGAAAGGATTTCCACTCCTTAAAATTAGCTTTGGTGAGTTTTTGCTTTCTTGGAATCAAAAACCTGAGACAATTAATCACTGCCCACCTCCTGCCCGTGCAGTTAAGTGCTCAGCTTGAAACAGAGAACAGGAACAGGAATTAATCTTTCTGCAACAAGGTCTTCAAAATAACCATCACTGTCCTGCTGCTGCGCTGAAAGAGCTGTTCTGCCACCCTGCAAACTGAGGGGATCCTGCTCCAGGTTTCACCAGCAGTGAGAAAGGGCAGGATTGCTCTGCAACCGCTCCCACACCTCCTGCTCCAACCCTTCCCAGGGAGGGGCTGGAGCGTGTCCGGAAAAGGGCAACGGAGCTGGGGAAGGGTCTGGAGGGGAAGTCATAGGAGGAGCAGCTGAGAAAGATGGGATTGGTTAGCCTGGAGAAAAGGAGGCTCAGGGGGGACCTTCTGGCTCTGCAACTCCCTGACAGGAGGGGGGAGCCGGGGGGTGGTCGGGCTCTGCTCCCAGGGAACAAGGGACAGGAGGAAAGGACACGGCCTGAAGCTGAGCCAGGGGAGGGTCAAGTTGGACATCAGTAGGAATTTCTTCATGGAAAAGGTTGTCAGGCATTGGAAGGGGCTGCCCAGGGAGGTGGTGGAGTCCCCACCCTTGGAGGTGTCCCAGGAAGGCCTGGCTGTGGCCCTCAGTGCTCTGGGCTGGGGGACAAGGTGGGGATCAAGCACAAGGTGGACTCAATGGTCTTGGAGGGCATTTCCAACCTTAATGATTCCCCAGGCATTGGGATGAGGTTTGGGGCAGTGGCTGCTCCTGGAATCATGCAGTGCACAGGAAGAAGAGAAGGAAGAGAGCATTCCCAACCTTTCCTGGCATCCTCCTTGTGCCGAGCCCTCGCAGAAGGCAGGGCAGCAGTCAGGGCACATCTCCCACACTGTGCTTGTCAGGGACGAGGGTCCTCATCCTCCCAGGACCCCTTGGCTCTAGGGGGAGGCTCCCAGGGCATGGAGAGTGTGGGACACACTCCCCTCTCCAACACCAGCCCTGCCACCACTCCTCTCGCTGCCAGCTGGTGACCTCCTGCTCTTCTCACAGAGTGCTGGAGTTAACATCTGGCAACACCTAATGAATCTGCAGATTATTAATGACTTCCAGGCAACATTTACAGTGAAAGGGCATTTCCCACAGCTGTTTAGATTTCAGTGGAGGTGTGTGCAACCTTTCTGTGGGATCCCCAGGGCCTCACTACGGTAACAGCATTCGATAAGGAAAATTCAAATCAACTCCTTTCCATTTTTCCCCCCTCTTTCTTTCTTAGTTCACAAAGCATGAAGGAAACAGATGGGAGTTGAAGAGAGATTGAAAATGACAAAGGAAGTCTAGAGACATTTATTTCCACTCAGAACAAATTAATTAGGATGTCTGGGGACACCTGATTAAAGTTCCTGACAGAGTAAGGGAGCTAAAGCACCGTTCCCTGTCCGTGCAGGGAATGCTTTAGCACATTCCATCACCAAAGCAGAACTGCTGGGGTGCAGGGAGCCCAGCACAGGCAAGGCTGGGCTCTCTGCCCACTGGATGTGCCCTGGGAAGCCATCATAGAATCCTGGAATGGTTGGGTTGGGAGGGACCTTAAAGATCATGTCATTCCACTTCTGCCATTGGCAGGGACACCTTCCACTCTCCCAGGTTGCTCTAAGCCCCTTCCAACCTGGCCTTGGACACTTCCAGGGATGGAGCAGCTGCAGCTTCTCTGGGTAACCTGTGCCAGGGCCTCACCACCCTCAGAGGGAAGCATTTCTTTCACCCACTCTGCTTTCCAAGCTCCCAAAACCCCTAAAGATTTTTATCCAGGTGCAAGCTTTCCTGCTGGGTTATTCTGGGGTATGTTACCTGTATTATTTAGAAAGCCAAGAAAAAAAAAGTTTTCCAGTTTTTAAAGTTGATAGTTTTTTTTTACTTTCTCTTTGATATTGGGCTTTTCCTCCTCCTTCCCATTTATTTTGCATGACTGCCAAAGGGGAAGAGAAATAAAGAAATGAAAAAGTGTTAGAGAGCTAAACCTAGAGTCAAAAGGAGAAGCAGTGGGAGAAAGGCTGGGAGCAGCCTTTAATCTTAGAGATGTTCCACCTCAGGGGATCCCCCTTCCTCTTACCAGGAAATTTAGTCATTTATTAGGGAGCCCTTTATTAGGGAGCCCATCACTCCACCTCCTGGGATCTGCTGCCGCACCAAACGCCTCTCAAGCTGCAGCAGAGACTGGTCTGACTGGGAGCAGAGGAGCGTAAACACGAGCAGCGATTAACAATCACCTTTACTGGGACTCCCACATCTCAGTTAGGTGCTAATTGGGTGCAAAACTCCAGGTCCTGCCCCATACAGCAGCAACTGGTCCGAGTTTTGGGGGGCGGGTCAGTGCCCTGAGACTTGCAGTTGGCTCTGAGTGTTGTTCAGTTTTATTTCATGTTCTTTTGGGTGTTTCCAGGCAGTTTCTGCTTTATGTGCTCTCTGCTCAGACTGAGCCAGGAGGGGTCTGGTACCCAGTGGTCTCCATTGAGGATGCAGGTGGTAGTTACTGGTTTCCATGGTGGGATGTGCTGCAGGAATGGCAGCGGCTGAGTGGGGCTGTGGGGGGGGCTTGGCAGGGAGGAGTCCCTTGTGGGTGCTGGATACCACATCACCATCCTAAATTAATTAACCCATTGCTCATCTCCCAGTTACCCTTCAGCAAAGAACAGCCGAAGCACCTCAAGATTTGTGTTTGCATCACACCACAGACTGAGGCAGAACAAGGGTTTCTTGTCTTCCCTGCAGGCTGGGACATGAGAGCACAGACACAAAACAAAGTGCTGCTTTTCAGGATTCCCGGTGTCCCTTCCTGGTGCTGCCGCAGCCGGAGCAGGAGGGTGGTCCCTGAGCTGGGACAATTTCCCGAGGCCCGGCATCGCCCCCTCAGGGATAGGATGGTGATGCCAAGGTGTGCAAACCCCCTCACGCTTATCCCGGGAAATGACAGCGTGACGAGCCACTTCCATTTGCTGTCTCCTGATCTGGCTGGAAACATCAGAGCACATGGCAGCAAAATGCTGTGTTTAAATCCATAATGACTCCTGGCACCGTTCCTAATATAAATCAAGGGGGATGTAGTTATGGGAGAGAGCGTTTTTATGACCCCATCTTCATATCATCTGTCAAAAAGACAATTTGGCCTCTGCAGTATTCATCTATTTTTATCTAGACATGTGCACTTGTTACTTCCATGCTATCACCTTCCAAATGGCAAGATTTATTTTTTTCCTGTTAGCCTCAGGAATTGCTTCCATTCCCCTGGATGCTGTGGGTGGGTAACCAGTGGATACACATTTATGGCCTGATGTAAAGTGTTTGAAAAGCCCTTTGAAACCCACTGTGTGGGTTGAAGATGGCACAGAGCAGGGTGGTGAACCCTTGGTGTCCCTGCCCAAGCCAGGGCTCAATTACCTGAGATGACACAGCAAAGTCCTTCCTAAATTAAATATATATAAAATCTGCAATTAGCAAGCTGTTTTCAGCAGAGAATGCTGTCAGCTCCTACTCGTTCCTCTTCAGTGGTCCCTCAATTTGCCACCACTGCTGAGCCTGAAGTACCTCCATTATTCTACACTCTGAGGGGACCTTTACCAACATCCCCATTACCCCCCACCTCTTTTCCTCTCCAGCTTCTCATTCCCATTGTCCATGACATGCCAGTGAGTGTGGATGTAGCTCAGCTTCTGACCACAAAGAGGAAGGAATGAAGGGAGGGAGGGAGAACATATCAGTGTGTGTGTGCGGGGGATTTTTTTCTCCATCAATAATTTCTGCTTAAAATCTGATAAACTCCATGAAATCAAATTTCTTTAGTTAAGTCACTCTGAGAGAATGCAATAAAGCTGCTTTGGAGGAAATCTTCCAGAAGCTGCAGGCATGGGAGGGGGGTAGAACCATCTCTTTCCTCCCCACCAGAGAGGAGGACGCAGGCAGTGGGTGCTGAGGCTGAGCCCAAGTCCTGCACCAGCACAGCCCACAGGGTCCCATGATTGCAGGGCCAACTAAAGTTTCTTTATTAGCCCTATTTTTAATCCTAAAAGTCTTCCTCCTCATGGGAGCTGACCATCATCAAAATATAACCCCCCCAGCTTTTATGGCTTATTCAGTAGTGGGAAAACCGAGAGCCATCGGTGCCAGTGGGAGCTTTCTCTTTTGCCCAACAGCATTTGGAAATTTGCTGCCTGCAAGAGCACAGGCACTTAGAGAAGCTAAAGGAAAACTTTGCTTATGAAGCACTATTTCATGCCCAGGGTGATTGGGTGCTGCACAGGGGCTGCAGGGATGAGCAAACACGGCGATGTCACCCACGCTCGGGGAGGACACTGAGACCTTCTGCCACCTCCCTCCCAGAGCAGGGCATAAATCAGCCTGTCAGCACGGGCAGTGCTCAGAGAGGACAAGCTTTTTAAAAAGCCCTGTTTATTCCTGTCACCATCCATCTCAGTGGTCCCCAGGCCCCTTGCACTGTGCCAGCCATCAGTTTTACAGGGATGGGGCTCCACGTCCCTCCCTCCTCCTGCCCGGAAACCTCACAGCCATGCTGAGGGAAAGAATAATAAATAACAGTAACAACATTGCCACTATATAATATATTATTATTATTGTTATTATTAATAACAGCAACAATAACAATGGCAAAAGAAGGAGGATTGGTGGCTTTTACTCAGAGCTGTTTCCCTGGCTGGTTTAGCCACTCTCACTGCCCAGGAGAGGGATCAGCTCACTCAGAAACCATAGCAGTGGCAAAGAGTTGGTTGCCTTCTCATCCCCATGATATGTTTCCCATTCCACCCTTAAGGGGAAGTAACCTCTACAAGGGCCTCTACAAAAGCTGTTCCAGCAGGGAAACAGCCTGAAGCTACTGGGTTCTGTCTTTCCCTCCTATTCTGTGAAAATGCCCTTTGGGCATCACGTTGTCTTAAGTGGAAATTTGCCCATTTTCCCTGGAATTGAATCTAGTAACAGGTCTGGCACAGCTTCCCCCCCACTGTGTGGTTTTTGCAAAGGGAGGCCAGAACAGACTCACATCCCTTAACTTCTGCAGCCTCTGCTGTCAGATAGTGACATAGATATGGAAAGCATAAGGGAATCACAGCAATAATGATTTCTTCAAAAGGATACAATTTGGAAACAGTTTTCCTATTTTCACTTTATTGGTTATTTTTAGTTGAGCAGCTGTTCTTCTGGTGTTGATGTAAAGCCTGTTTCTTTTTGCTCCTAAAGGAAGAAATTCTTTATTCTTTTGCCTATAGAATTCAACTTTGGAGGTCACTTATTGTTTCCAAGTTCGGTGCGCTCTGGAAGGAATCTATATTCTCCTCATATGGTTCCCGGGCATGAAAGCAATCTCTAAATACTCAGAGGATAAAATGAGGTCAAACCTGCAATTCCAGACGGCTACTGCCGAGGGAAGCCAGCACTCCGACCCGCCGCTTTGTTTCTGTCAAAGCAGTTTAGAAAACAACAATGGGAAATTATTTTGCAATAAATAGAAACCTACAAGCACAGGTGGGCTGCAGCCTCGGGTTTTCCTTCCAGCTATTCCCCTACAAAGAGATTGGGAATTTCAATTGGCCAGACTGAATTAGGCGGGTGAAGGACGAGCTGTTCCACATACAAATTATTGCAATGGCATCGTTTACAAACCCGCCTTGTCCACCAGTGCAGGGCTTGAGCTGCAAGGTTTCCTTTGGTATGTGGGTTAAGATGGTGCTTAGAGGTGAGAAACAGCACCCAGCACCCCACAGCTCCGACAGAACAGGAGCTTCCCCCTCTGTCTCCGTGAGAATTGAAGCAGGAGCTGCAGAAGTTCTGCGGATATTTGCTCACAGGTGGTGGAGAGGAGGAAACACTCTCCAGTGCCAGCTTGGCATCACCCAAGGCTGGCTGGGGTCTGCATGGCCAGGTCCACTCTCCATTTCCCATGGGAGGATCACAGAATCATTGTCATCAAGGTTGGAGAAGACCACCAAGATCATCAAGTCTGACCTTTGGCTGAAAATCACCGTGCCCACTAAACCATATTGTGGATGGGGATGTCCCAGGCCAGGGGTGCTGCAGAGCCACCCCTTCACCCAAGAGCTGGGTGGGGGCTGAACATTGCCCTCGAAGAAACCCCTCTTTGCCTTATCACTTTTCTTCTCTGTGCAGTTCATCTTCGAAGCCTCCACTGTGCCTGAACCTGAGCAGAGGCATTAATTACCCCCTGCTCATTTCCAAGGTGGGGATCACGATGCCTTCCCTGCTGCAGCTGGAGCTGGGGGATTTTACAAAAGCATTAATACCCCATTCTGGAGAAAATCAAGCGTTTTCAATGTCCCCCAAAATGCATTTAAATATTTCACACGATTCAGCATTTGCAGGAGTTGCAATTAGCTAAGCCAGTGCTGAAGCTCCCAAAATAACCAGCCACTTTCTTTTCTGGTGCTTGTTAGAGCACCCAGAGGTTGTTAGACATTTTCACACCATCAGATTGTAGTTAAATTTAATTCGTATAATAGAAAATATAAAACCAGTTTCTTTTTAACCCTCTTCTTACAAAAACTTCATTTCCTCCAGCCAGCTGGTTTTAAACTAGCCAGAAATACTGATAGACTGTTGCTATATAAAATCCAGGAAACTTTGACATCCATGGAAGTACAAGCAAACATATTCCTGCTTAAGTTGTCTCCTTTTTGTTCTCTTAAGCTCAAACTCTTTACCAAGTTAAACTGATACACAAACTAGAATTTATGTATGTGTGTATATACACACACAGCCTATCTTATCTCCTGCTTTTTCTATTTCATGTGTCAGCAACTCTATATAGAAAAATATTGTGTGTATAAAGAATCTTTGCTCTGACTGTAAAACTGTAGGTTTCTCTGGGTGAGAAACATTATCTGTTTAACTGTGCAGAGCAGCACCACAAATCCATAGAGAACATGAGGCAGCATAATTCCATTGCTATCTCCCGTGGAGGTTGGGCAGCATCCCGCTGGTCAGGATGCTGCTCATTTTCTCCATGGAATAGTGGAATTTGTACAGGGATTGACCTTTATTTCTTCCAGGGATTGGCTTCATTGCTTCCACAGTATCTCTGGAGGTGTCCAAGGCCAGGTTGGACAGGGCTTGGAGCAACCTGGGCTAGTGGAAGGTGTCCCTGCCCATGGCAGGGGGTGGAACGAGATGAGCTTTAAGGTCCCTCCCAACCCAAACCATTCTTGATTCTACATTTCCTCCCTTTTGCAGGCAGGGTTATAAAACATTTAATTGCCTTAATACCTGAGTTCTTTTGAAATCTGGAGGAAGACATCCAGCTTTCTGTGCCCTCAGACTCCTGTTGTGCTACTGCTCCTGCTCCAGCCCACCCCAGCAGTGGGGTCTGCTGAAATCCCACATTTTACTCACAGGAGCTGCCAATCCCTTTTCAAATCTGTCAGCCCAGAGTTCTGACCAACAGCAAAAAAAAAATAAAAAACCAAACAACAACCTGTTTAAAAATAAGTCTGAGCAACTCTGTATGTGTAGCTCATTGAAGTAAAAAAATTGCCCGCTGCAGCTTCAAGATCTTCGTAATTAATACACATAAGTGATTGATTGACCTCAAAACTTTGTGGCAGAAAATCTATCCACTTGCCAATCAATCCAAGAAGAGCTGCCATTTAAAAAGGACTAAGACAGATGGCAACGATGAATTGTGCCGTGGAGAAATGAAGCCGGGAACGCGACGTCAATTTGTCACTTTAATCTGCACCCCGAGTGTCACCGTGTTCATTTACAGAGCCCGGGTGTGGGGCCACGCACCGTATGGAAAACGACTGGCTGAGGCTGAGGGAGGGCTGAGAATTCCATAACAAATTACAGCAGGGGATGGGAACGGAATGAGAAATGTTGTGCCCCAGACGGGCTTTGCTCTGGAGCGGTGGGTGGGAAGGAGGGAGCCGAGCTCCCCACGCCCTTCTGAGGGGCTGGGTGGAGCTGGGCAGCTCTGCAGGGCTTTGTTGAAATCTGGGAGAACATGGTTTGTGGAGCCAAGTTGAGTTCCCCAGCATGACAAGGACAGGGTGTGTGTCTGAGCGTGATGTGCAGCTGCAGAGACTGGCGAGGTGCCACCAAAGGACATGTGGGTTGAGGACGAGCAGCGGGGCTGAGAACTGCTGCTGTCACCCCCCAGCCCCACCTTTGCTGGAGCACTTTGCATCCTGTAACCTGCACTTCCATCTGCACTGCTTTGAGCAGGCAAACAGAACAGACAAGATCAAGAACATTGCAGTGCCTTGGTCTGTATGAGCAGGTACCTGCACAGCTCTCACAGTGGAGATCAGAGCGTGATGGAATGTTTTGTGTTGGAAGGGACATTAAACTCATCCCATTCCACCCCCTGCCATGGGCAGGGACACCTTCCACTAGCCCAGGTTGCTCCAAGCCCCGTCCAACCTATCCTTGGACACTTCCAGGGATGGGGCAGCCACAGTTTCTCAGGGCCTCCTCACCCTCACAGGGAATAATTTCTCCATAATATTCAATCTAAACATTCTCTCTTTCAGTTTAAAGCCCTTTCCCCTTGTCCTGTCACTCCATGCCTTGTAAAAAGTTGCAAACAGTTGATTAGAACCTTCTGGAGAATGGGCAGGGCTGAGAACCATCAGGGCTTTGTAGCTGCCACCTCATTGCTGAGACCCCTTTTGCCCCCCTGCCAACACTCAGCTCTGCCCAAATCAGAGGACCAGTGAGGTCCTGGGCAGGGATGTCATCCCACTGCATCTTGGATCCTGCAACAGAAAGTCATTTCTCCCAGCTTTGGGTCATTGAAGCTCCTGTCAAACAGTGATGAACCACCCAAAGGTTTTGCTGTTGCACAGCTGGGCAGGCACAGGTGGGACGGGAAAAGCAGCACAAAAACCAGGCACAGTTTTATGGGAAGTTATTCCGGAGTCTAAACCAAAGCTCTTTCCCGTACAACACTTGGAGTTTTCAATGAAAACACTTTATCCCATGAAAGCAAGAACTGCCTTGGCCACATGGACAGCTAATAATTAAGAAGTGCAAATGAAGGCGTTTGGTGAAGTGTTTTGCTGCATTTCAAAGGGACACACACACACAAAATCCTCCTTCAAAGGCTGCCAGTGCCCCGAGCGTGTGGGAATCTGCCTCTGCCACCTGCTCCCCACCCAGCACGAGCAGAGGATGTGCACACACACTAATTGCTGTTAGGCATGGTGGATTTTTTTCTTTAAAAGCAATTCCTTCTTTCTCATTTAAGCCTTTTCTCTTTCCAGATGAAAGAGAACCGCATTAATTTCCCCTGATTTAGTGGAACCCCAGCTCTGTTTACACTGACTCAGTGTTTCCTAATTTAAACCCAGGACATTTGTAATTTCAGGTCTATTTGCAACCATTCAGATTTTAATACGTTAGCCTGAACATTTTTGCAGAGGATGCTGAGCACTATTTTCATTATAATTACTGTCACAAAAGAATTTTTGGTTCTGTCATCTCCACTTTAAATATTCTATAATCGATACCCAGATAAATAATAACGCAATCAGGACCCCCTTTGCCAGTGATACAAATGATCCTGAAACCCAATTAGTGCAATTAAATTTCTACAGAGAGAAATTAAAAGAAAATATTAAGATTGCTGTCAGCAGGATTATTTATCTTGGAGGGGAAAAGTAACAAAATTCTGGTGGTGCCACAACTTGTGCTCTGGCCAAAGGAGGGATCCTGCTGGGATCCCACTGGTCTGAGCCCATCTTAGGGTCTGTCCATCCCCCCAGCCCTACCAGCAACACCCACGTCCTGCATCCTCCTGGGGCCACAACAACGTGGAGCAGGTTCCACAGTGCATGATCCCTGGGGAGATCTCCTCTCTCTCCCTAGGAGAGGTTTTTCCCTGTTTTCCTCTTTCTTTTCTTCGTGGAAGAAGAGTCCCTGTCATTACCTACATGGAAGTAACATCCCTCCTCTAATCGATTGGACAAGGAGAGTAATGCCAGTATCTGATCTTCCATTAATTACAGAGACAATTAACTCAAGAATCCACGGACTAACATTCCCTGTGACTAGTGGGAGATCATTATCTCCTCTGATATGAATTTATTCTTATTTTAATGGTGATGTATCAGGTGTGGCTGGAGCTGCCCTCCTGCATTAATGGCAGAGTTGTGCTGCAGCCCCATCCTTCCCCCCACCTCCTGCATCCAGGGGGCTCAGTGCTATCAAACTGTCCCAGCTCATCCTTTCTGGGCAAATAAAAGGCAGATACTAAACAAACAGGACATAAACACTGTGTGTTAAAGCAGCAGAGGTTCAAAAACAAAGTGGCTTTTCCCTGGGAAGGACCCCCTGTTCCGTGCCAGGTTAATTCTGGGGATCCCCAGAGCTGGACTCTCCCTTCTCCCTATTCCCCCAGATGAGGGTCTACCTTTCTTTAGAAGAACAACAATATTTATAGTCAAAAAGAAAGTTTAATTTACAAACCAGTTTTCTGTTTAGCAAGAACCCAAACACCCAACAAACCCAAGAGCACTGCAGCCCACCAGCAGCCCCCCTTGGCCAGCCCCTCCTCTCCCCTTTCTGCAAGGGGAACAGTCCCCACAACAGCTAATTTCGGTCCTAGAGGGCTTTTTATCCCCAGATGATATGTGAATATTTCAGGGCAAGAGGTTGTTGCTGCCAGATAATGAGATAAATAACAAATAAAGAGGCCCTGGCAGGTGGTGGGCACGGGAGGCAGAGGAGCTGCTGTGATTTACAGGGGCTGAGCTCAACCCCCTGAGCCATAAACCATGACTCTGCAACACCATGTATAATTAAAATACTAATATCTGTGGGAAGCAGATGTATTTAGGAAGACCATAATCATGGCTGAACACAAATGGGGTTCATTCTCACGGATGCAGGACAGCTTCCAGCAGGTAATAGCTGCCTGCAGTGATATTTCCCTCCCTCCCTGCTTCCCCCGGGCTGACCCTCTTGATTTAAATTAAGCAAAAGCAGAAACAGCTCTCCATGAAGAGAAATACGTTCATTAGCAGCAGAGTCTGATAGAGCTTCATTAATTTATCTAAAGCATCTAAAAAACTATTCTTGAATTATTGCTTATATGTTAGAATTTGACTCCTGAAAGTCCATTGCTGGTTCAAGTGCTTCGAAATTTTGTGTTCCTGGATGGGCACAGGTCAAATTTACCTGGGCACGTGTCCCCACAGTCACAATCACTCACTTCTGCAGTACTTTTAAAACTTTTCCTCAGTTTTAAATGGCTCACGTACAGGATATCACCGTGAGAATTTGCTAGAGCCCATCCTCATGGTGTATTTGTCCAGTATTTAGTGACAGAAAGAATGGATAAAGGGCTCTAGTCATGGATCAAGTACCTGGGAGAAGAGTAGGCAACATCCTGAGAATGCAAAGTTTTAAAACAAGTGTTCTGAGTCCCAGTGGGGAAGATATTCCCAGCTTGCACTGTGGTTTGCCCTGTGATATGAGGGAAAATGCATTCCAAAATTTCACACAGTTTGGCATTTGCAGGAGTTGCAATTAGCTAAGCCAGTGCTGAAGCTCCCAAAATAACCAGCCACTTTCTTTTCTGGTGCTCGTTAGAACACCCAGAGGTGAACTAAAAGGCTGGAAATTTTTTATACAAGGACAAGGGGGAAGGGTTTAAACTGACAGACAGAAAAAAGGTTTAGACTGGATATTAGGGAGAAATCCTTGACTGTGGAGGTGGTGAGGCCCTGGCACAGGTTGCCCAGAGCATCCCTGGAATTGTTTAAGGCCAAGCTGGATGGGGTTTGGAGCAACCTGGACTAGTGGAAGGTGTCTCTGCCCATGGCCAGGGAGCTGGAATCAGCTGAGCTTTAAGGTCCCTTCCAACCCAAGCCCATTCTGGGATTTGATGATAAATATTCCAGTTCCTAACATGGTAGTTCAAGTCCTTGCATTGAAATTATCTTCAGATGGTGTGGAATATTTAACAGCACTTACCTGCTCCTGCTGCTCCAGTTCACATGGACAGGAGGCTGCTTAAAATTCGGAGCAGATGCCTCCGAGTCAGCCCTGCTGCTCCCAGGGAAGATCCCATCTGAGCACAGTGGAAACCACTGATTGGCTTCAAACCAAACCTCTGTTTCAGGTCATGAGAGCCATCAAAAGATATTTGGAGCCATTTGTATGCGGGTGCATTTATTTAATCTGAAGTTATTTGTGCAACTGCGTTGTAACAAGATGAGAAATGGGAGATAATTTCACAGAGGTTCTGTTATCTTTTTCTTTAGCAACAAAACATGTTGGTGTCCTTTGCCAGGGCTCAGGAGGGCTTTGAAGAGCAGTGACTTCACTATCTAAACCACCACAGGGTGTTGCCACTCCGGGGGTCAGAAACTCTCTTTGGGGAAGTTCTGATATTCTTTCAGTCAAATTTCTAATTTATTGATTTAAAGCAGGGTCCCCAGGCATGGCAGAGGTTGCCTGAAACCTAAAATTCCACTGGAAAGTATTCCAGATGAAGAAGTTTGTCTGTTATCCTCCTAATCAGATGGTCTTGTAAAGCTTCTGGGTAAAACTAAAGAGAAATGGAGTTAAAAAAAAAGAAGAATGGGAGAGATGTAATGGAAGGAAAGCGGAGATAAAGTGCTGCCTGGAGAGAGGAGGGAGGAAATATGCCCCACAAAATAAATTGAGAAACATGAGAAGATGATGAGATCTCATTTATCTCTCATACGTGGCTCTCTCAGTGACTGAGCACTAACAGAGCAATAAAAGGGCTGGTCTGAAATCTTCTCTTGTTCAGAATTCACAAGAACACCCAAAGAACAAGCTTTTAGCACAGCTATGAATATTTTTTAAGACTTTCCTTAAAAAGGGACAGATATTTTGCCTCACTAACTCTGCGTCATCACTAGAAGTTGCTCGTGGAAATTTAGACAAGCAAATTGTTTTTAACTGGGCAATTAAGCATCTAATTTGGGCAGAAGGTGCAATGAGAATCCCTGTTTTTTCCCCACACTGTAACAGAGGAGCAAATAACTTAATCAGAGAAGGGGTTTGTGAACAAAACTGTGATTTTGGATCCTCAGGGAAGAATAAAGGACTACCCTTATGATGGCAGTTGTGTTGGGATTTGGGGTGTTCATCTCCCTTCCCTGGTGCTGCTTAAGGCTCCTCACAGCCACTGCCTTCATTTGCCCTCTTCCCAAAGCAATGTTATCCCCACTCAACAGATCCAGCAGTGGGAATTACCCTTTGGAAGGCTTTGCTGGCTTTATGGAGCCCAGTAAAAGCCAGAAGGCACCGAGTAATTCCACGAGTTTGTGGAGAAAATATGGCACAGTCCACAAATATCTTAGGAAACGTGGTGAAATCTTCTGAAATGACACCTAAAATATCTGGGACGTCCCTCCCTGGGGTCAGGGCTGGCACAGCTTGTGCTCTGCCATGGTGAGGAGCAGGGCTGGAGGAGACACCACAGATCACCCCTGTCCTTGGCTCAACACCCAGACAAACCCAATTAAGCCAGGATTTAATTGTGGGTCTTGAATAAACGAGCCCCAGAGGAGCAACACCTCTCCCACCTCCCTCAGCCCACACAACCCTGGGTGTGCATGTCAGATAAAGTGTTTTAAACCAGAGGAGAGGGGAGGAGATCAAAATGCTGGGCGGCTTCAGGAGGAAGATGCTAAATATTCCTCAGAGTTTAGGAGGATTTTTCTCTTCCAAGAGGCAATAGCTTTTGTAATGGCTGTGAATAGATATTATTTTTAGGACAACCTGTCTGGAGACTTAGTGTTGGCAGTGCAAAACCTCTGTATTTGCTTTTCATTAGAGCGATTTAATTTGCATTTGGCAGTATGAAAATTCCTTGTCGTCAGCAGGAACAGCAGCAAATGGCTTGCCTGGAAATCTGTCCCAGAGCCCCACGCTCTGAGCTGTGAGTGGGATCAGCTCTGCAACCAGTCACCTCAGATCCCTCCAAAAATGCTGTTAAACTGAACTCCTCCTCCTCTCCCCAAGCGCTGCTGGATCTTGTTCAGGAGCTTATGTTGAAGATGAGGAATAATCTCTTCCTGCAGAGAACTGCAGGACATGCGAGTGCCAACAGCTTCCAACATGATGGTCATGGGGTTTGGGAGAAGAGGATGCTTTTCCAAGAGAAAATAACAGCTAATCCCAGCTCTTGGTACCCCTCAGTCTCCGAGGGTGTCCCTGTCGGGGGGTGTTTGGGGTTGAAGTTGGACAGACACGGCTTTAGGAAATAGTAACAGGATCATAGAATGATGGAATGATTTGGGTTGGAAGGGATGTTAAAATCATCTCATTCCACCCCCTGCCATGGGCAGGGACACCTTCCACTAGCCCAGGTTGCTCCAAGCCCCATCCAACCTGGCCTTGGACACTTCCAGGGATGGGGCAGCCACAGCTTCTCTGGGCACCCTGTGCCAGGGCCTCCCCACCCTCATATTTCCTCATTTATTGGAGAATTTGGGCTGTTTTCGTTGTTCTATGAAGTTCTTACCACCTCAGAAGCTTGTGGAGCGAGTTCAAATAAAAATCTGAGGTGGTGCAATGGAAATTCCACTCAAAGCAGTGGAAAACAGCCTCCAGGAGGTGGATGTAGCAGTAAAGCTCAGGAATGTGATTGAAACACTAGTGTTATGATTAAAATTTGAGGAAGTAATTAGTGGCATGATTGCAGCACTAAATATAATCCACAATGGCAGCAAATGGGAGAAGCTCTGGAGGTGTGAGTGATGCCATGGGAATGTTCTGGAAGAGCAGAGCTCAAGTCTCCAGTGGTTCCTCTGAGGTCCCAGGGTTTGCTCTCACTGCATCACCTTATCCAAGGCCATCACCAACACTGGAATTCCAGGCTTGGACTCCTATCCTATTAGCTTCTCCTGTGGTTTAACTCTTACCTTTGCCACCTTCAATTATTTCCACGTCCCCCACGGCTGTTTCTGAAGCCTGGCGGAGAATTTCCCCAACTCCCGCCTTTCGGTGCCTTTTCCTCCCTCTCCTCATTAGCATTCCAGCACACATCAGTGGGGTTATGTCTTCAAGGTTAAAAAATTCCGATGGCAAGTCGGATTCCTGGTCTGAAGTTTCCCTTTGAAGTCTCTTTTTGGAGCCGCTGGGGAAGGAGCAGGCGGGGAAGCGCCGTGTAGAGCCCTGACCCACGGCCTCGTGCCCAGAGATTTCTGCTGGGGGAAAAGCTGCTGCTCCAAGAGAGAGGGAAAAACCACAGGAAAATTAATCAGCCAGCCTTTTGTTTTCAAAACTATAGCTGTTCATCTGCTCAAAATTCATGAGAGGTAACTTAATATGTAACGTACAATAAATTGAAGCCTATTTCGGCGTCCTTCTGCTCTTCCAGCAGTGCATGACACACGTTGTGAGACTGAAAGGATAATTACAATTCATCCCTGGGAAAGGAAATTCAGTAATTACCATTAAAAAAAAAAAATCTTTATGCTGTTTTCTATCAAGCAAGAAATTCTGCTAAGGTGTGAGCAGCAATCAGGCTGGGAGCAACCTGGTGTAGTGGGAGGTGTCCCTGCCCGTGGCAGGAGGGTGGGGTGAGATGAGCTTTAAGGTCCCTTGCAACCCAAACCATTCTGTGATTCTATGAATAGCAAAGCACTTCAGTAACTGATGGAAAGCACACGTGCCAGCTGGTTAAACTGACCTCAGGGCATCTGTCTGAGTGCTCCAGGAGATGCTGCAAAGCCTCACAAGTGCCCCAGCCCAGCAAGAGCTGCAGCATCTCAAATCCGCATCCATCTCCCTGGCAGAGGTGTTGTAATCACAGGTGGCAATTCAAGACATGGAAGGAATTCAAACTTCAACGTTTTTTCCTCAAATAATGTTAGGTTTTCAAGCTGGAAACATCTTTTTTGTAGCTGTTCCTAAAAATCCACATGTTCTCCTGCGCTATGGGAAGAGCATCTCTGCAACCTGTGCTTTGGTGTGGGGTCTGGGGGTGCTGCAGGACCAGAGGTGTCAGGTAAACCCTGATTTAACAAACCAGCCAAGGAAAGCCCAATTTAGTATAAATGCTTGACATTAAATACGTGAAGAATTCACTCCAGACCGTGCCCATTTATTTTTGGTGGGCTGGGATCCCTGATGGGGTGTGAAACCTCAGCAGGGAGGACCTGGGCTGAAAGAGTTCCTTCATTTTCTGCCAGGCACTTTGATTTTCCAGGGGCAGCAGGGCTGGCTGTTTTAAATTCTTCTGATCAATTATTTTTTCAACCGTCACTTGCTGGAATTAAGTGAGTTTTGATTGGAAAATCAGCTTAACCAACTGCTTTATTAGTCAGTGGAAACTGCTTTGGCTAATTGACAGAGGAAATATTGGAAGAGAAATCAAGATCTGGAAAATGTTACTTGCCAGGAACAGTTCAGCTCCCCTCAATCATGTTAGCTTTCCATTCTGTGGTGATATTGAATTCAGGCATGTTAAAGGCTCTTTTTCAAGGGGAAATGGAAAATTTCCCTGGTAGTGGAAAGTAATTGCGTTAGATTTATCGAAATAAAGATGATTCATCCAGATTTGTGACTGGGAATATGAGTTCTGGAGGTGTAGAAAACCAACCTGGTTACTTGATTCACTTTCTTGTAAAATTGAAGGTTTATTACTCGAGGTGGAGGAGGTGGAGAGAGGTTGGCACCTGGTTCCCAGCCCCCCAGTGCCCACGGTGGCCCCTGAGTAAATTCTTCCCAAATGCCAGGAGGTGGGGAATGCTGAGTGGGATGTGATGAGAGGAGTCTGGCTTTGGATGCTGGCCCTTTGCTGCCAGATGGATGCCTCTACCTACAGATGGGCTTCCTCCAGCATGGGCATCACCAGCTTGGGCACCACCAGTGCAGCACCCAGCTCAGGTGCCCTGTGCCAAAGTGACTGAAACCTCTCCTCTGTGGTTTTATTCCGAACAGAAGAAAAACTGTGATGGATTTGACCCCTCTGGACCGTAATCATCCCTCACTTCAGCTGCTGATGGGCTGTGAAAGTGAATCCCCCAAGCTCAGCTCTGCACAGCTCCCATGGGAGCCCAGAGGCAATCGCCTCCCCAGCCCATGGGGATTTGGAGCCCAAGGGTTGGCACCCACCAGGAGAAGCAGAGCCCATCTGCCAGTGTTTGCCATCCAGCCAGTGCCTTGGGAGCAGGGCCCTTGCCTGGGCTCTCCATCACACTGACAGCTCCTGAAAGCCGTGGCTCTGCGTGGTGGTGGCTGCCAGGCTCCCAATGGCACCATCAATCCCGGCCTGTCAAGGCTTGTTGTCCCTTGCAGTGGTCAAAACAAAAGGGAATTCAGGCAGCAGCCGTGAAAGAAAGAAGAGAAAAGGAAAGGAAAGCTCTGGGTGTGCGAGGAAGGTGAGTCAAGTGATGGAGCTCCACATCAACCTGCAGGTGTGAGGTCCTGAGGGGTTTGCTCAGGTGTGTGGTGCTTCCTGGCACTTGGAATCCACCTGGTCCTCAGCAGGATGGACCAACTTCCCCTCCCATCTGCACTTCTGATGCTGGTGAGCTGCTCAAGGTGAGTGAGCGCCCACGGCTGGGTGAATTCACACCGAGCTGCAGATTCACAATCTGCCTCTCCAGGCTGGACTTTCATGGCCCAGGTCATGAGCTGTGGGCACGGGGCATCCTCACCTGCTCCTGCCCAGCTTCAAAATCAACAGAAGACAAACCCAAGAGCTCTGAGATGCTGATGCCCCAAATCTGTTCCCAACAAGAGAGGCTTTACACTGGGTGTTTTGGTTCAATTAGCACTCTGTGAGCACCGAAACCGAGGAACAATCACTTCAATTCGTGTCGTACAGCTTGGCCTGAAGTTTCCTCTGCAGTGAATTATTAGCTTGGTGATAAATACGTTTTGTCATTTCCTACATCATAAACATTTATTTCTAGTACTAATTAGAACAGATTCATTGTCGCAGAAGTTGTAAGTGTCTATAAAAGCTCGCCATTGTTTCACTGAGCACTCTGCAGGCAGCTGTGCCCCCACAAATCTGGGATACAGTAGCAGATGGCAGGTATTCCTGTACAATTAGCCAGCAAGCCTGGGTTACCCACTTACCTGGGTAATTAAGGAGTTTGGAGAAAAATGTTCAGCCAAGGCACAACTATGAATATTGCATCCCTCTGCCTCTGCTTTTGAGCCTTATGTTCACTCTTGGCTTTGAAAGCAGAAGTACAAGGGATGGAGTACAAAAGGATCTTTTCCAATTGCTCGTGCGTTTGAGGGATTTTTATCTTGGTGTTTTTTTTTTTTTTGGTTGGTTATTTGTTGCCTTAATGAGGGCTAAAAAACCTTTTTCTGTTGCTTTCTGGTCCTTTGGTGGCAACCAGAAACATTATTTTCAGCTGTGTTTTTCTGAGCGTTGCTGTTGAGCACGGCTGTACTCGACACAGTCAATAAATGCTGGGGAATAAAATGATATATAAAACGTTTAAGAGACAAGAGGCTGTGCAGCAGTCCTTAGCCACAGGGCATGTTTTCCCCTCTGTCTCTGAACCCCAGGAATGTGGGATGTTTCCGCAGCTTTCCCTCACCGACGCAGCCGGTGGAGGGTGGTTTGCTGGGCACGGAGGTGACTGTGGGCAGCAGATCCTCCCGGCACCGTCAGATTTACAGCCTACATGTGCCAAAGTGCCAAAAAACACAGTGTTTTGCTGATGGGAAACCTTTTGGACTGGCTCAGCATTCACCATAAATCACTGGGGTGGAAGCATCCCCCCTGTTCCTGCTCCTGCAGACACCCCGCTCCCAGCCAGGCCCCAGGGGCTGGCACAGGGCACAGGGCAGCCTGAGGGGATTGTTCTGTGTCCTTTGCTCCCAGAGGTCTGTCCAAAGGGGTGGGTGAAGGTGCCTTTGGTGCCAGAGGCTGGGATGGGGATCAAAAGAGGAAGAATACAAGGCTGGACACAGCAAATGCAGACACAGCTGTGCAAACCAACACTGAAATCGTGCTGTTTGGCCCCTCTGATGCAGCCCAGCATCTCAGCAGGGTGAGCAGAAATCCCTCAGCATCACACACAGAACTGCAAATGTGCCCCTATTTCTGCTCAGAGTGGGTGCAGAAATAGTCAAACTGCAAACCAAGAGGCAAATATTGAGCTTCGTATTAAAAGTCTTGCCTAATTTTGTCTTGAAAGACACTGGACCAAGTTCTTATTGTGGTTGTAGTCAATAACTCTGTTCCTAAAATCACACAATCCTGTGAATGAATCCTGGAATGATTTGAGATGGAAGGGACCTTTAAGCTCATCTCGTTCCACCCCCTGCCATGGGCAGGGACACCTTCCACTAACCCAGGTTGCTCCAAGCCCCGTCCAACCTGGCCTTGGACACTTCCAGGGATGGGGCAACCACAGCTTCTCTGGGCAACCTGTGCCAGGGCCTCCCCACCCTCACAGCCAAGGATTTGTTCCCAACATCCAACCTAAACCCATTGCAGGGTGTATTACAGGATCATCTGCAGAGGGAATGAGGCTCCCAGGCAGACTCCCAGCCTGATGAAGACGCAGCTCAGCTCAGGCTTTAATGTCCATTGTTCCTCATGGAGTGATGAACTCTGAGCAGCATCAGGGCAATTTCTTCTCTGGATCTCATTTGGGCCAAAAATGACAAATGTAGCTGCTAATTTAATTGTCAGCTGAATTGCCTTTCCCAGAGCTGGCCCGAAAATCAATGCATGGAGATATGTTGGCTGCATGTATGAGTGTTATATATACCCCCAAAAAACCCTGTGCCTGCTTTTAGTCAATTGGAAAACAGTGCAAGATGATAATAAAGACTGAACACAAATGGGCTATTTGGCTGAAATATCTGTAATTTAAAATGTGAATGTTCCTGCTTCCACTGGAGCAGAAATGGAAGGTCGTGTGCTGCTGCTGGCAGCACGAGGATGGGGCAGGGGAACCTGGGCAGAGACAGTGAGTGTGGATGTGGGTCTGCTCTGTGAGGACTCACATGGGGGGCAAATCCATGCCTGAGTGGGGAAATGTCCCCAGGAAAAGGTGGTGTGGTGTGAAAACTGAAGAGCTGCACAGTGCTTGCTGCTGGGCTGAGTTTTAATCATAAAATCCTGGAATGGTTTGAGTTGGAAGGGACCTTAAAGCTCATCCAATTCCACCCCCTGCCATGGACAGGGACACCTTCCCAGGTTGCTCCAAGCCACATCCAACCTATCCTTGGACACTTCCAGGGATGGGGCAGCCACAGCTTCTCTGGGCAGCCTGTGCCAGGGCCTCCCCACCCTCTGAGTAAAGAATTTCTTCCTAACATCTAATCCAAATGTCTTCTCTTTTAACCTAAAACCATTCCCCATTGTTCTGTCACTATCTGCCCTTGTGAAAAGTCGCTCTCCCTCTTCTTTGCGAGCCCCAAGGATGTGCTTGATTCCTGCAGACTGATGATCCCAGCCACTTTTCCAGGCAGGACCCAGCTGGGCTCCCAGCTCATCTCCAGCTTGGTTGTTCCTTCTGCAGGAGAGACATGGAGACACCAGAACTTATTTTGGTTTTCGAGTGTATTATTTCCCATGAGCAACATTAACCCATGTTTTGTTGCTTTAGCTGTTTAGATCACTTAATTTGTTCACACTAATTTCTGCTTCATTATGGTGACGTGCCTGCTGCGAGCACAATTTCAAGCAATTTAAAAATTTTGATGTAGAGTAAAGTCCTTGAGCTTTGGGCCAGTTTTTTGCTTAATAATTTAATTTCAAATTCATGTGAACCCCTAAAGCATCACAAGCTCCCTCTGGGAGCCCAAGTGTGTTTCTCTCTGAGCATCACTTGTGCTGCCCTCAGCAGCTGAAATGGAATGTAATGCACGATGTGATGTGAAAATGCTATTTTCTCATCAGGAGCACAATGTCAGAATTATTTTCCTCCTGTTCTTTAAGATACCTGTGCTTTCCCATCCTCGATTAAATGTCAGGTCACACTCAGTATCCAATCAAAGCTGGAGCTGTTTCAGATCCCATTTCACATAAGCATGGAGAAGAATGTTGAATTTTTATCACCTTTTTTTTTTTTTTTTGTTGAATTGAAACATCCAGATACATCTGGAGACTCCATAACCTGAGGAATAACCTGAGAACTGATATATCCATCCAGCTCATGGAGAAACAGAGCTGGGGCTGCACTCACCACATCCTGCCCCAAACAAACCATGTGTGGATCTCATTGCCTCCTTCATCCACTCTGTTCCACTGAATTAAGTTCCAAGATTAAAGCAGTAAGAAAACAAAATTGAATTAAGTTGATGAGAATGCAAATAATGTCATTTGTAATTAGATCTTTTGTCTTCCCATTTCATTCCCTACTCTTTTATAGTCTTTCCAGCTTCCGTGTCTCCTCCTCATCCTTCTTTGGAGGTTTTTTTTAAATCCCTTGCTAAGCCCTGAATAACACATCTGCATTATGTAATCCTCAGACAAATAATTAACCAGGAGGGGCCGTGGCATCTTTCCCTGGCATCTCTGGTGCCTTGACCTCTGGTTTCTGACAGTGGCATCACACAGATCCCAAAGGCACCAAACCTGCAGCTCTCAGGGTACTGCAGGCAGAGGATGTGCCCTGTAAATCTGAGGGTATGGTGGTGTTGGAAACCAGCCTGGATTGTTCTACCAAGGCTGGAGAGCAGCTGGGGGAGGATGGAACTCCCAGCCCTGCACCTTGTGCTCCCCCTGATTAAACCCTGTCCTCCCTGAGCTGGGAAGGCAGAGCTGGCCTGGGGTGTAAGACTCCCAAAAGAGCCATAACTCATACCTCCAACTGTAAATCTCCACTGTCACCCCAAGGAAGGGGCTTCACCAGCCCAAGCCCCTGGTCTTTGAGAAGCATCACCAGCCCAGGGACCTGAGCTGTCCAGCAGGGATTTGAGCAGGGACCAAGGGAAAGAGGAGAGCAGTGCTGTTCTCCACGTGCTCAGAGCTCCGTGGGAAGGCTCAGCTCAAACTACCTCCCAAGAACTGACTGTATTTGCCTGGAAGCCCAGCTTTTATAACAGCATTTTTGCAAATTGATAAAGATGACAGCTTTATCAGCATCCCCTTCCAGCTCCTGCCAGGCTGGTTTTATCACCCAACCGACTCTGTTCCCATTCATTCCTACCTGGATGCTTTTGCTGTAGCTGGTGTTCTATGATTCATACTTCTGGTTTCCCTAAATTGGATTATTTCAATCCCAGGCCCTTTGGGCTGGTGCAGACTGTTCTGGCACGGGGCCAGGCTGTAGCTCAGTGTAACACACAGAAATTCCAGCTCTGATCCCTGTTACGGTTAATCTTCATCCACTTCCTTGCAGAGTGGATTGAGCTAATGCTCCATGGGATGTTCTGCCCTGCTCATCCCACAGGAATCCCCCTCCTTCCCCTTATCATTCATGTGGTTTTGAGGCTGCAGGGCTGGTGCATGTCCAGATCATGTTCTTTACCAAACCCTGGACTGTCTTACAAAGAAAATGCCACCAGGTTAAACGGAATTTTCCCTTTCTGAGTGGGGCTGTTCTTGGTCCTGCTGTGGCAGTTCCCCCCTTATTCTCCACAATCACAATAACCCCATCCTGGGGCTGATCCTGGTGGGACTGTTATCAACATCCCAGCCCTCATCCTGCCACTATAAATAGTCAGTAAACAGCATCCAAAATGTTATTTTGGTGGTGTATATACATAATAAATAGAACATAAACATTTGATTGTGGGAATCAAAATGTTGTTCCTTTCCATGCCCCTTCACAGGAGTTTAAGTTGATTTCTAGATCATTGTTGGCAATTAACAGCGCACATTGCTGCTTCTAATTCCTCATTTTGTGGTCCTCAGGTGCAGACCACTTCCTGTGGTATCAGGGCATTTTGGGGCTGTGCCACACACTCACACGGGTGGGAGATAATGTGGAGTTCACTGTGTAAAGAACCATTAAAAGTGACTCCAGGAGTCAATAAGCTCCCAGCTCCGGTTGTGTTATCAGTATTGATTCAGTTAATAACTATTTATCTTAATCCCAGGCCCCTGGCAGCTGCTGGTTTAACCCTTTGGAGGAGGCACGTTAAGGACGCGCCCACCCGGCATCCAGGCTGCAGGAGGTTTGTCTGGGATGAAATTCCTTAAGGATTTTTGCTGTGCTGGCCCTGATGATCGATTGGAAGCTGAGATAAGTGGCAGGGCAAGCAGCCCCTCTCTGGGATGGGTTGTGAGTATTGATCCTGCTCAGTGGGACTGGGAGAGACTGGAACAGCCCTGCGCTGAACCCCATATTCCCTCCTCCTGCATCCAGGGGATATCCATCACTTCTCCTAGGAAACCAGTGCATGGCATTGCTGGGCTTGATCATGCCCCTTCACTCCCCTTTACCTCACATAGACCTTCCTTCTCCTTTGGCTCTCCAGACCCAGCAGTATTAAATACTAATTTCCCATTTATTCTCAAGAAAAAACATTCTTTAACTCCTAATAGCTTTCCTAAAGCCATAACCTGCTTTGTCTGCTGTTTAATAGGGAATCAATATTGTTGTAATACAATGAAATTAACATTGATTTATCTCATTCTAACTGGCAGCTAAACCAATAAGGCATTAGTCGGGTGCTCCTGCCAGGAGGCCCAGTCGGCTTCTTCAAGCCTGACGTGTTTCTCTTTGCTAATAATTAATTACAAAAATCTGGCATAAGGCTTGCAAAGGGGATTAGGGAGAATTACTACTTGCAGCAGTTTTCTAAAATTAATGCAAAAGTGGAACCTGTCAAACTGAAATGCTTTTTAAATGTGTTCACAGCGGCAGGTGAGGGCTGGACAGGGACCTCCAGCTTCACCTGATGGGCTGGGTGAGGGGCAGAAGCCTTGAACTCTTGTATTGACCATCTCATAGAATTGCAGAACTGTTTGTGTTGGGGAGACATTAAAGATCATCTCATCCCACCCCCTGCCATGGGCAGGGACACCTTCCACTAGCTCAGGTTGCTCCAAGCCTCATCCAATCTGTCCTTGGACACTTCCAGGCATCCAGGGGCAGCCACAGCTTCTCTGGGCAACCTGTGCCAGGGCCTCACACCCAGCTGGGTCAGAGGAGGTGTGTGGAGCTCTCACCTCAGGGGTCAGTGGGTGCCCAAGAGCTTGAAGAGAGGGCACTGATTTACACCACAGCCTTCTAATTGTCATCATCTGAGCTCTGCTGATGGACATTCTGTTCTTCCACAAAAAACCACGTGTGTCTGGAGGGAGCTCTCCATCCTGGGGAAGGTTTGTGGGAACAGTGATGCTGCTCTGACCGGCCCAGCCCTCTCCCTGTCCCTGCCACCACACAAGCAGAGAAGCGTGGGCTGGAGATCTGAGCCTGAGGTGTCTGTGCCGTGCTCTGAGAGCTTAATTAGCCAAACAGCTTCTGTAATTACAGCAGCACAACCTGCTGCAGGAGCATTCCCCAACTGCAGCTCCAGGGAGTCCATTGTGCATCCCTGTGGACTGGGAGGGACCTGTGATGGCTCAGGGGATGGCATGGGCAGGGGAAAGGACAGGACAGGATTCCTGTTGCTTTTGCTTCAACAGCCAGTGTGGATCAGCCAAGAGGAAATGAAAAGGTAAAAATGGATTTAAATCCAAAAAAAAAAAAAAGGATGTTTGTCTCTCACTCAGGGGACTGGGAGAGCCATTTCTCATTCTAACAATGCAGTGATTAACTCAGAGGCAGGAGGGAATACTCCTCTGAGACAGGAATGCTCCCGACTGCAGTTTACACGGGATCTACAGTAATTCTGTTGTATTAATATAATTACCAGACAATCCATTTCAATAACATAATCACAACCCGTATTTCATTCCTCAATTACTGTTCTGATGAGAAGAGTTTCTAAGCCATAACCTCCTCACAAACCCACCACTAAAATGATTTTTTAAAGAGAACAATCCAATAATTACTAGCACCATGTTAAGCCAATTAGCCCAGTGGCAAGGGAACAGAAGGGATTTTTTCTTGCTGGCTACTCATTGGCAGTGGGAAAAAAAAGTTTCAGGGAAAGGACATGTATCTCTTCAGAGGCTTTTCTTTAAGATTTGCAGTCTTCAAACAACAAGCACCCTGGGACAAATCAGCCCTGAGCAGATGATGATGCACTGGTGGAGTTGCCCTGGTAAAGAGTTGTAGGCTGGGGTTTGTCCAGTCCCATCTTCTCCAACACATCCCATCAGTTCCTCCTGTGAGCTCCCACATCTCCCTGGTCTGGCTGGGATGGTGCATGTTGTACATCTCGTGGCTCCCCCTTCTCCATTGCTTTCCTGAGCCATTTCTCCAGTTCCCCAGTTCTGCCTTGGCTGCCCTTTCCAATTTAACCATGGGTTTTCCCACTGCTTTTCCTGCTCCACCTCGCAGTACTTCTGCAGTGCTTTTGTGCTGAGGGTGACCCCAGGCTTGGCCAAACCCTGTGTCTGCAGCCAGTGCAGGGAAGGGGAGGGTGAGAGAAGCCAACAGCCAAACTCACAGAGGACTGAGGCTCCCAAACTCAAAATTTTTGGACTCTTTCTGTCTCAGAGCCTTTCCTATTCCTGGCTGGTAATGGAACAGGTAACACCATCCTCCCACAGGCCCAACAGCCTCCAGTGCCTGCAGCACCTCCTCCTCCAGTGCTGCCCCAGACACCAGCCCTAAACATCCTACCTTTAAACAAATTACATTTCCAGCTGTCCGGGAGATCAGCCCAACATGCAGGGGATGAACCCTGCTTGCCTCAGCACTGGAATTAAGGAGCAGAAATGCGATTGTTTGCCACAGGAAAGCAGCTCAGGAAGCCTCGTGCTGCACATTGTCATGTTATACATGACAGCTTTGCACCGCGGCCCCCCGAGACTGCAATGAATAAAATCTTGACAACGTTCTCTCCTGCATTAATCATTTTAAGCTGATCCTACAGGATACAAGGGCAAATTAAATTCTATTTGCAATTTCATGCATGACGCCCGGCGCGGCCGATGCCTGAGCCAGCAGTTTTTCAGCAAGACAAGCGTGTAAGCTGCAATTATGCAGTTACTTTCTCCCATGTGCCAACTCCCTTATTACTGACAAATTTACAAATGAAAACGTATGAAAGGTATTAAAACTCACCTTCAAGGATGGAGCAAATTTAAATGAATAACTTGTAAGACTGTGTTTGAAGAAAAAACACTGCTCTTAATGGTTAAAGTGATAAGTGGGGGATCTGTGCCTTCCCAAGGGTGTTCCGTGGGGACCAGGAGGGTCTGATCCCAACCTGTTGGTGCCAGTCTCTGTCTCCCACCTGGAAACGAGCAGTGGGGGGCATGGATACACCCCAGCTCTGATGTGAGGGATATTCCCTGTTCCAGGGTGCTCCCGCTGTGGGTGCTCCCCTGTCCTCAGTCGGGCAGGGCTGTGGGTGCAGGCAGCTCACAGGCAGCACAGGGGTGGCTCTTCAGGCAGATGGGCCTTTCAAGACACTTCCAGCACTTCCAGCGTGCTTCCTTCTTCCTTTTTAAACCATCAGACACAGGAGGAGCCCAGCTGTGCAGAGCAGCCCTGCAGCTACTAACAGCTCTGAAACAGCAGAAGGCAAGACCTCTCCTCCCCTGTTGGCATTCCAAAGATCCTTTCATTACTGTCAGAAGAGCACAGGGCTCCTGCTTCCATCTCTCCCCTTCCCACTCCAGTCCCTGCACCAGTGACAGGTCCCCACTGTCCCCACTGTCCCCTCTGTTCCTGCAAGGAGCCCCTCAGCACACTCTGAGCAAGCCCCCAGCACCTGGTGGAGCTGTGCTGGAAAAGCCCCTCTCCTGCAGAGATTTACAGTCCCCATCTGACCCGGTACAGCAACAAACTGATACTTCTGCAGGACTAACTGTACCTGTTCAGGCTGACAGAGGCTCACACTCCTAATTTTACATAACCACAGCCCTGATGTCTTCTCACTTTTGGGGGCGTGCAAGACGTGCAGCGCGTGCGAGCCACGGTGTTGCTGTGTGGTGGTTCTGAGCAGCACAGCACAGGCATTTATTAACTATTTATTATCTATCTAATGCACATCTCATGAGGGATGCCAGCTCAGGCTTTGCTCTATTTTCCATCCTGCATGGCTGACCCCCAGCCAGCCTCCTCTGGCCAGGGCATTTTGGATCAGGAACAATACTGATGCAAAGTTCCAGCTCAACTCCACTGATGAAACACAACAATTTTCTAAGCAGCAGCTCGTTTCCAGCTGCCTGGGTCACTCATAAAGGAGGGCTTGGAAAGCAACAGCCACAGGTAGGGTTGCATGTGGGGACATCAGCAGGAGAGAGCCCGGAGGAGCCCAGGGATTCACACAGGGAGACTTGGCAGAGCATGAAAGGTCTGGTGTTGATTCAGGGCTTTAAATAGGAGCAGAGCAAGGAAAGCAAAGTCATAATAAAGGTAATAACAACCCAAGTGTGCTCGCTGCCTGTGTGTAGGGTCAGCAGTGCCCTTGATGTGCTGACACTGCTCTGTGTGAGCTGTTCCATTAAACACGAGGAATGTTCCTGCTCCCTGGCAGGTCTGTTGGGAGGGAGCAGGTCCCTGGGGCTCCCAAACCTGTGCTGTGCAGGACTCTGAGGAGATGCAGGTATTGCCCACTTGAAGCAACACTGCCATCACCATTCCCTGGGCCATACAGATCCCTTTGTGGGACCCTCTGTATGTCCTCCCCAAACAGCTTCTTGGCTTCCCCTGTGCAGAATCTACAGGGAAAAGCAAGGGCAGAACTGCCAAAAATCTCCCAGTTCTCCTCTTCAAGCTTCACCACAGTGCTAATAATTTTTTAAAATGCTGGTTTTGTTTTGCTGTTCTTTGGATTTCAAGGTGTTTTCGTGTTTCATTTTCCAAGGTCCCAGCCCCTGAAGTTGGACTATGATGGGAATTTGTCACTCCAGCTTTCATAGGGTAAATTTTCAAAATAAATGAGTGAGCTGGAGGAAGGGAAATACTGCAGAGCTGATGCCTTTCTGGAAGGCACATTTGAGTCAAAATACAGGTCATAAAGATAAAGAAGGGGTACCTGGTGAGTGCTTGAACCAGTGCCTTGCACACCCTTTTATAGGACAAGGGGGAATGGCGTCAAACTGCCAGAGGGCAGAGTTATATGGGATATTAGGAAGAAATTGTTCTTTGGGAGGGTGGTGGGGTCTTGGCATAGATTGCCCAGAGAAGCTGTGGCTGCCCCACCCCTGGAAGTGTCCAAGGCCAGGTTGGACAGGGCTTGGAGCAACCTGGGCTAGTGGGAGGTGTCCCTGCCCATGGCAGGGGGTGGAACTGGGTGATCTTTAATATCCCTTCCAACCCAAACCATTCCACAATTGGAGGATTCCCACGCCCTGGCAACAGTAGCTGGCTCTGGAGAGGGCAGGAAAGGGGCCAGATAACAAACCTTCATCTCAGAGAAATGCCTTAAACTTCCCTTTAGAGGAATTAAATTCCTGCCTAAGTACTCCCCAGCCAGGCAGCCCCGTGATCTCCTGTCCCCCTCCACTGTGCAGTGTATGCTGATCATGCTCCCTGCAAGAGTTCAAAGCCATTTCCAGCTGCATTTGTAAGGAGCCCTGTCTTAATCGGGTTAGAACATAATATGCTCTTAGTCCTCTGGAGGGGAAACTTACACTTTTCTTCAAAGCAGTTTTTTCTGATAACTTATAACCTTCCCCCCTCTGCCTTGCTCCTCCTTCGGTGTTATTTCCCCCCTGGGAGACAGTGAGTTTTGTGAAGTTATCATGCACAGCATCATCCACCAGACTCCTCTGCTTTGGTCTCAGAGCGTCAGCTGCAGCAGAGCCCTGAGAACACGTGGGGCCCAAAATGCTGGTGCCCATCCTGTGGGGATAATGCAGCTCCCATGGGTTTTTTTCCCCTCTGTGTGATCTTAGATTAAGAAACTCGTCACTTGAAATTGCAAAAAACTTGGTAAGACCCTGGGAAGGATTGGACATCAGTACAGAGCACAAGGCAGCCTGGAAACTAAAGGAGGGCAGGTTTAGATTGGATATTAGAAAGAAATTCTTTACTCAGAGGGTGGTGAAACCCTGGCACAGGTTGCCCAGAGAAGCTGTGGGTGCCCCATCCCTGGAAGTGTTCCAGGCCAGGTTGGACGGGGCTTGGAGCAACCTGGGCTAGTGGAAGGTGTCCCTGCCCATGGCAGGGGGTGGAGAGAGATGACCTTTAAGGTCCCTTTCAGCCCAAACCATTCTATGAAACCTGTGTGCCCTTACAGTGCTCCCCAGCCTTTCTCATCCTTTGTTCATCTCTGCGTGTCCCTCCCTCTCCCTGCTCTGCATGTTGTTTATCCCTGTAATTAGATCAGCCAGCTCTGCAGCGTGTTCAGGAGGGCATTTGCCTGGGAGATGCTCTGTGTGACCCAGCAGCAGGGTGCTGTCAGGATCCAGGTGCCATCAGGGTCATCACACACCCCATGCCAGCCCTTCAGGACCCATCCTGCCCAAACAGCCCGTGGGAGCATCTGTGGCCATCAGATTCCTTGGCAGGGAAGCCACCAGCATGTGGCTGCTCCATGAAACCCCCCAAGATGCTGTACCAGCATGGATGGCCTGGGACCAGAATTCCATAGGCTCATCCCAAGGCTCCTGTCCCCTGGGTCCCCTCGCCCCACTAGTGTCAAGCAGCGACCCTGCTGCTGCTGGGGCTCTGTGGGCCACACAAAATCTTAAATGAGGGATCAGGAACCCCGAGAGGGAACACACCAGGTCTGACAGCAGGTCTGCAACAGGTTGAAACCTCTTCAACAGAGCCATTTGCCCGGCTCATCAGCAG
Organism: Neopelma chrysocephalum; assembly: GCF_003984885.1. Taxonomy (NCBI): domain Eukaryota; kingdom Metazoa; phylum Chordata; class Aves; order Passeriformes; family Pipridae; genus Neopelma; species Neopelma chrysocephalum. Next base: position 520,964 of record NW_020897763.1, read on the forward strand.
GTCTGAGTAAAGCCAAGAGCTCCCTGCCACGGCTGCCTGCCTCTCGAATTTACCTAACCCTGGAAACACGGTCCTAATTAAAATATTGATGGGAGGAAGTGGAATCAATCAGCAGCTGGCACACCAGGACGAGCTCTGCATTAAATAGCAGGCGCTGGGCTGCGACGGCTCCTCAGGTGACATTTAATGGCTGTTTGTACAGGAGGAGGAGTGACCCCCGGCTCAGCAGCGGCAACAATTAGCACAGAGCACACCATGGTGTGAACGATTTTAGTGTCAAATAAAAGCTGGTCCTGCTACCCTTGAGCATCCCGGCAAAAAAGCTGAGTCTTGTTTTTCAAGGATGATGAAGGTCCCGTTTTCGGGGCCCCGGGGTGCAGCTCTGTGTGGGTCGTGCTGGGGGGTGGTTATTGGGTACCACCCTGTGGCAGCTTCCCCTGGGACGTGGCACAACCGAGGGGGGATTTTCTCATGTGCTTCTAGGGAACAGCAGCCAAACCCTGGGATAGGGGGAGGAGAGCCAAAGGCTTTGCTGAAAAAGGTGTTTGGGAAGGGAGGAGCCCTCTGGTAGAGCAGGGTGGGAGGTGGGGACTTCGGGGCTGCATTTCCTGCAACTCCATACCTGCAGGTGATAACGGGGTTCTTTTCCACTCGCTGCCCTCACCAGTGCCCCTGCTGTGTGTGCAGAGCCTCAACTGGTCCAAACTGGGCTCCAGGTGCCAAGGGGGAGTGAGAGTGGCTCCACCCCACTCCTACCCTGCACACTGCCTCTGGAGGATGTAAAAGCAACGTTAGGGGGAGTATCAAAGGGTCAGGGGAGGTATTGTTAACCCACATCAAAGATGGGGACCCGAGCAAGCGGCTTGGTGGGGGCAGCGAGCACCACGGCAGCCAGATCAAAAGGAATAAAACACCAAGATGTGCAGAGTTTCTTTGCCAGCCACAGAGATAACTAAGAGAGCTTCAAAGGCATCTTCTGCACTCATGACTGACTGATAAATAAATAAATAAGGCAGTTGGCTCCTTCTGAGCTCTGCAGGAAGAGGATGAGGAGTGGGGAAGGAGTGCTGGCTTCTAACTCTGCTTGATGAGCCCGTCTCTCCCTGACATCCTGTCTCTGACTCACTCAAGGGCAATAATCACAGAATCCCTGAATGGTTTGGGTTGGAAGGGACCTTAAAGCTCATCTGATTCCAACCCTCTGGCCATGGGCAGGGACATCTTCCACTCTCCCAGGTTGCTCCAAGCCCCATCCAACCTGGCCTTGGACACTTCCAGGGATGGGGCAGCCACAGCTTCTCTGGGCAACCTGTGCCAGGGCCTCCCCACCCTCTGGGTAAAGAATTTCTTCCTAAATAATCTAGAAATGGGTAAATACTCAATGAGAAACGCCACCTGAGGTTTTGCCTTCCCCATACAGTCATTTCCAGCGCCTGCTCTGGGTGTGTCTGTCCCATAAAGCAGCAGTTGGTGCAGGACTCCCTGGCAGAGCATCCCCTGCTGCCCACCCCTGGCATGTCCTGCCCTCCTCCCTCCCTCTTGTCTGTAGCTTTAAGCTGATTCTCTCTGAGAATGCAGTGGCCCCTTGCACAAACCCTCCTCCCGAGTGTCATATTAAAAGGACCATTAAAAGACTTCCAGAAGTGTAAGTTTTCACACTCCCGTTACCTCCGGCGTCTGCCAGCAGCGGCGCCCAGAGCTAATTAACAGCCCCTGTTATCAACATATGAAACCCATTATTTGCAAGTAACCTCGTACCTCGTTCCTTCTCCCGAGGGATGTTCAGAAAATGACACATCAGGCAATTTTTTGCCATTCATGAGTTGCACTCCATTTGAGAAAGGACCACAAGTCTCATTCTTTGTGAAATAGAGGATTTTGGGAGGAAACCTGCACGACAGTGGAAAAGCCCTTTTGATCCCATACCAGGAGCAGTTGCCTTGGAAATAACAATCCCCTGCTCCAGAGGGAAAAACCCTGAGGGAGCAGGAGCACCATACAGGGTGGGAGCAGCAGGGCTCACACACAGGGCAATGGATGGTCCTTCCCAACACACAGAATCTGGTGGGGCCTCAAAATGAACCAAGTGATCAGCACCAATGAGAAAAGGGTCTTGCCTGCCCCCTCCTCATTTTGGCAGCACTGTGGGGCAGAGATAACATACCCCACAGTTTCCTTTTAATCCTCACAGCTTCGTATTCCTCCTCTCCTCTGTCCACGTGGGAGCTTCATACACACTCCTCTCCTCTGTCACACATCCACCAGAGCCAGGGGTGCAGGCATGACTGCAATTCCCTTTGGAGGCAGAACCCTGTTTGAGATATTCTTCTGATTTTTTGGACATTCTTCCTGCCAAGGAAGCTGCAGCAGCAAGCCCAGAGCTGCCACTGAGCAGAGGAGGAGGTTCGTTCATCTAACCAGCAAATTCAGAAAATAAGCAGGGAGAGAGTTTGGCTCGAAAACTCTGAGAAAACTGCAAATTATTCTGTTTGAAAGAAAGGAGCCTGTTGGAAATTTCCAATTGGGCAGCTCGGGTTTGAGTGTTGGCGGATCAAAAGCTGCTCGTCCCTGCCTGGCTGGAGGCAGCAGAGTGGCAGAAGCAATTCCTGGGCTCTGTGGGGTCCCTGGGCTGGGCTGGTTATTTGCCCGGTGGCTTTAACCAGGGTTCAGTCAGGCTTATCTGTGATTACTGAGTCTTTAGACCAGCCACGATGAAAATGAAATAACAGCACAGCAGACACAGACTGAGCTCCCTTTGCTCGACAAACCCAGAGCCCTCTCCCTGCTGGGGCACCGGAGCACAGAAATGGTCCATTTAACACTGGAACCGCAGCCAAACAGGAAGAAATTTATTCATGGCATTTTTTGCAGCTTTTGTTTGGGGATCTGCAGGGGGGAATTCAGTGTAAATGTGCCCGGCTTGGCTTTTGTTAACCCTTGGCTTGCTCTGAGTGAGGGAAAGGGAAAAGCAGCGGAGCTTCAGGCAGACCACGTGGGTTCTGGTGTCCTGCGAAAACCAGGTGTGGGAGTAAATTCCTGGAAAAAAATTTCCCTTGAAGTGTGACACAAATGCAGGTGGTGGAACAAACAGGCTCCCGCTCAGCTCAAGGCTCACTGCTCTAATCCAGCACCAGAGGTGGCACAGGGCTCAAATCTCCACCCTCTGGGTGATTTCCCATCCTGGCAGGGTTTTTGGGATCTGATCCTGCAGATTGATCTGTGCTCCACTCAGCCAGAGGTTCCCTCTAGATCTGCTGCCCCTAAAAGCTCTTGTTACAACACTCAGGATTATTTTCTTGCTGGTTTTTTTTTCCCCTTTCCTCATTTTCTCCTGAATTCTCCAGTGTGTTTGCAGCATTTACGATCCATCCCTGGAAGTTGCCAAGTTGGATGGGGCTTGGAGCAGCCTGGTCTAGTGGAAGGTGTCCCTGCCCATGGCAGGGGGTTGGAATGAGATGAGCTTTAAGGTCCCTTCCAACCCAATCCATTCCATGGTTCTGTGACTCTGCTCTTCCCTGGCTGTCACACTGTCTGACCAGATTGCCTGAGGCTTTTCTGGAGGCTCCTCAGAGAATCCCAGCCAAGGACTGTTGTACCAACTTGCTTTTATTGCTGATTTAGGTCTAGGAATGTTTTCTGTCACCTCACTTGTTTCACATCCTTTATGGCTTGCGTATTTTGAACGTGCTTCCCCTGACAAAAGCAGAACAGCAAAAGGGAAGAGCCTGAAGGGTGAGAGAGTTCAAGAGTTAGGAGGTGACATTCATCAGAAAAGATCTAGAATGAGCATTTCCTCCAGGGAAAAGACACTGCATCCCTGCCCCAACCAGGAACTGGAGCTGGAGGATGGGAGGGAAATGGGAATGGTCAGGATGCACTGATGGGTAAAAGTCTCCTCATGGACAAAAAATTTCACTGTGATGTGTTAAACTGCCCTGATGGGTAAAAGTGTCATTTCCAGCACCAGGTGAAGGTGTTCAGCCCTGTGCAGTGTGAGCCAGCTGGCGTTTGAAGTTCTGTACATTTGCATTATAAAGGATCAGATCCAGGTATAAATTATATATCTTGTTTCAATACCAGCTTTAAAGCGAGGGAAAATTGGCCTTTGAAGAGCTGGTTCCTGTGATAGCAGACCTGAACCACGCCTGTGAGGAGCTCACCCCCTTGGCAGAGGGGTGGCAGAGGGTGGGGTAAGAACTGTCCCCCTCACAGACCCAACTGGTTGCTGGGAGTAGGAGAAAGCAGCTCCACTTCCATGCCTGGGAGATGATTATTTCCATTCTGGATATAATAACATACATAGGGACACACGCTGCCAAATTGCTCCCTGGCTGCACTGTCTCCATGGCAGGTAATGCAGTTATTCCACAGCTGAAAGGATGTACAGTGGTGAAGGAATTCAGGCTGGAGTTCCCAAATTACTCCCTGAAACAGTGCCAAAGGGAAGTGAAGTGTGGTGATGTGTGGCCTGGGAACAACACTGGGGTGGAAGAGACCTGCTGGCTGGGACAGTCTGTGGGGTCTCTGGGAGTGGGGATTCTGCTCCTGCCCACTCCCAGGAACAACCCTGGGCTAGTATGGGGGTTCTGGGGTGAGGGAAGAGCTGGAAGCAGTTTTGTGACACCCCAAAACCCACCTGCAGCCCTGCTTGGCCACTGCACCTCTTGCCAGAGAGCCATGGCATGGTGGGAACCAGCACCTCGCCCCAGAGCAGGATGCAGGGAGCTCACTGGGCACAGACTGTGTGAAAGCCTCCAGTTTTTGGCAGCCTTGGCATCAAAAGCTGAGCCCAGTGCTGCCCTTGCCTGCTTGAGGGGTGAAGAAAACTCACCATCACCATCCCATGGAGCTGCACAGCAGTTTCCCAGCTCCACATCATTACACTGAGCTTGTCTGGGTCCCACCCATCAGGGTCACCCAGAGGTGTGGGCTGGAGGGGGCAGAGGGCACTGGGGACCCCAGCCCTGCCACCCCTCAGCTCCTCACCTGGGCAGCGTGTGATGGAGCCAACCTCTCTCCAGGTGGAAAAGAGACAGAAAAAATGAGTGTGGATGCTGTGGAGCTGGGGCTGCCAATAAATCCCAAGCAGCATTCCTGATCTGGGGGTGCCCAGAGCCATAACCCCAGGTCAGCTTTGCCTGTGTCCCCCAGTGCCCCTCTCTCAGCTCCCTTTCTTCCCTGTGCCACTGCCTTCAGCCCTGCTCTCACCCCAGAGCCTCTGAGCAGCTCCCTGGACCCCCAGCACTCGTCTGGGGCCATTCCTGGGAGCTGAGTCCGGGCAATCCCATGGGCTCTGCCCACCCAGAGTTGCAGCCGTCCCTGTGGAGACAGAAGAGGTCAACCAAGGCTGTTGTATCACAGCTGGAACAACACCTTTTCCTGTGTCCACGGGGAGATGAAGGAGTGCTTTCCAGCCACAATCTGTCGTGTGATGCAGGCATTTCTGTTGTCTCCTCTGAACATATTTCGAGGATTAGAGAAAACCCACATCGTACAAGGGATTTAAAGGTTATTAAGGGAGAGATGCATTTTTCAGCACATGCTGCCTGAGAAGTGTGCAGCCAAGTGTTTTAAATACCCTGGCGCTGTTATTCATAGAAACTGCTTTTCTTTTAGTTTTTTCTTTCCCTTTTTTTTCTTTTTTTTTTTCTTTTCTCCCAGTGTAACTGTAGTCATCGTTCAGCCCTATAACTATAATGGATGGTTGCTAGAAGCCTTCCAAACAAGGCAGCACAATAAGATACAGACGGTTAACCCACATCAATTCTCTAAGGAAATTTCATGTTGGGCCCTTTAATTTGCTCTTTTTGAAATTATTCCGATCAGTTGGTGCATGGGGCACTGCTGCGGGGAAAAGATTGAACCTGGAACAAAGTGGAATGAGATTTGAAATAATAAAAATAAAGGAAAAAAAAACCACAGAGGCGAGCTTCAGGTACACCTCCAAAATTCAAATGAGCTCATTTGCAGAGCTAAAAATTTCCCGGGGACTCCAGTTGATTCAAAGAGAAATGTATTTAATTTAAAACAACTCACTTCAGGGAGCTCTGCACTGGGATGAAATGTATTAAATAATTGATCAGCCGGGGAGTAAGAAAGAGGGGAGGAAAGAGAAAGAAAAAAGAAGGGAAGGAAGGCACCTGGATGGTGTGTGAGATGGAGAGGGCAGGCACAGCTCCACACGCAGTGCTACAGAGGCACAGGTGGCACACAGAGGGGGTGACAGGGGGCCCAGAGCCACCACGCTGTCCCTGAGGCTCAGGGTGGCTCCCCCCAACCCAGGATGAACCCCCAGCATGGCACATCCAGGCATTCACCTCATCCCACTGCAGTGACACAGATTTTGCTGCCTTTCCTTCCAGCCCCAAAGTCACACGGAGCCCCCGTGTCCTGCATGGTCTCTGCCGTGGGATTGCTTTCCTTTCTGCTTCACTGGGTGTTTTACAAAGTGCTTAAAACAAAACAAATATGCTCCATCCTTTCTCCTCAGCAGCTCTTAAGGGCGGATTAGGATGGGGCTGGTGTCAAAACACACACACACCGATAATTTTTCTGCAGTGGTTCGGATTTGGATGTAAAATGGAAACACACATTTAGTGCTTGGCTGTGGCACTGCTGTGTATGCAAACAGCAATTAAAACCTGCAGCCAAACGCCATAAATCCACCAGCGACAGAGTAACTGCTGTTAAAGGGGGAAAATGAAAAGGAACTGCGGCTCATTTGCATTTTTGAAGAGTAATTTTGTTCAGGCTGCAGTTGCTCTGAATGAAATGTAACTTCTAAGTACTGTTTCACTGCACTGAGGGCCAGGCTGTGAGTGCAGGAGGCTTTGGAGACACAGATGGGCTGTCCTGGAACAGGGATGTGCAGAGCAGCAGGTGTTGGGGACAGTCAGTCCAGCCTGGTCCATGGACACCAAAAGCTCCCTCCCCCTCTGCAGGGAGGTTCTGAGCAGCTCCTTCCCTCCCCAACAGCACCACCTCTCTACATTCTCATTTTAATGATTTTTATTTAAATAGATTTATTTAAATTTACTCCCTTTATTAACCAAGCCAGGAGATGGCACAGCCTTCCAGACAATGTCCTTGCTGCCATGTGGGTTAATACACACTGGAGTTAAGATTCACCTCTTTTTACTGCAGACTGTGCCCACTCCTTTTTGGGGCCCCCCCAGGCATGTGGGCTGGTGAGAGCCTGTGTGAGAGTTTGCTGGTGTCAGGAGCAAACAAAGGAGCAAACCAGAAGGATACTCTTAGAACTTCAAGTCACTGAATTAGAGGAATAAATGTAATTGTTATCCACTTAATTTACTCTTGGCTGTGATATTCCTGCTCCATAAGGCTTGATGAGGGAAGCATGAGATGCATCCTGGACTGTGGGGAGACATCCCAGCAAACCCCTCTGCAAACACAAATAAATGCTGTTTGCTGGAGAAAATGAACTCAGATTGTGGGGATCATACAAAAAATGAGGCAGGGGAAGCAAACAGGCAGAGGTGGAAGAGGATATATAACTTTACTCATCTTAATAGCAGATGGTAAATTCAGGTTTAATTAATTGGTAAAGGAACTGATAGGACAAGGGGGAATGGCTTTAACCTGTCAGAGGGCAGGGTTAGATTGGAAATTAGGGAGAAATTCTCCCCTGTGAGGGGGGGGAGGCCCTGGCACAGGTTGCTCAGAGAAGCTGTGGCTGCCCCATCCCTGGAAGTGTCCAAGGCCAGGTTGGATGAGGCTTGGAGCAACCTGGGCTAGTGGAAGGTGTCCCTGCCCATGGCAGGGGGTGGCACTGGGTGAGCTTTAAGGTCCCTCCCAACCCAAACCATTCAGGGATTCTGTGGTAGTGGCTCTCCCTTGTGTCAACAGGCCAAGAAACATCTGTGGATTTACCCTCTCCTTCTTCTCCCTCCTCTCTTCCCATTTACTACACCACCCTGGATTATTTCCTTTCATACCTCATTAGGATGTGTAAAATATGTAAAATTGTAAAGAGCATAAACAGAATTTTGAACACTTGTTCCTCTTGCCTTTGATCTGACAGTGTTGATGCCAGAGATTCCCAGCACTGTTTGCTTTTCCTCTGCAAAACACAGCTGTCAAAACCGACCTGGTTTGGGACATCAGTTGTGCTGCTCAAGAATGCAGAAGTGGTTTAGGTTTAAAATCACAAGAGCTTTGTTTCTTTTTCCCTTTCTTTCCTAATCTTAAATGAAGAGAACCATCCTGTTTTCTCATCATTAAGTGCTCAGGAGTATTTCAGCTCTGCAGGAGGTCTCAATTTTCCAGCAAAACGTTGGTACCTCTCACTGACAGGTGAAGCAGAGGGTTAAACACAACTGGCAAAAACAGGGACTTAAGGCAGTTCCTAAAATTCCCAGGTTTTTTATCCTAAAAGTATGGCATCATTCAGCAAGTGAGCAAAAACCCTTGGGGTGTAAAGCATACACTAAAATACAGGATTGAAGTCAAAGTGACAAATTTAAGGAGATTATTTCGTTAACTGCGATTGTGAATTTTCTGTCCTTTTCTTTGCAGGAACATTTTTATCCTCTCCACACACCCGATTTCCACTGCAAGCTAATTGTTGTAATTGCCACCAATTTTTTGTATGCAAATTTAATGAAAGACTGTTTTCAGTGTTTAACCAGCTCATTAGAAGGTTTTATCTTTGTGAAAAGGAAAAAAAAATTAAACACCTGGACACTGGAAACGCTGATGGGATGAGCTGCTGTGGGTCAGCCTGAGCCCAGAGGTCCATTTCTTCTTCCAGGAGTGAAGAGTTCCCAGGGGTGGGTGAGCAGGAGGGACCCCTTGGGCTGGGAATGCTGCTGGGGCCATGGAATTGCTCCTGGAAGGAGGGAGCCACAGGGAGTGAGGGATCAGGGGGTCTGTCTGGGCTGGGGGGTTGGAAGTGTCCTCATTATGCATCTGAACACATCTGTCAGGATGTCCCCAGGGAGAGGGGCTTGCAAAGGATGCTGTTAGCAGAGGGATAATGAGGGATGAACTGAGGAATATATTTAGGCTGGAAATTACAAAAAGGTTTCTGAGCTCGGAGCAGGGCAGGGCTGGGCTGTAAAACCCTTCCAACAGCAGTGGGGAAAAAAACGCATCCAACTTCTAAGGAGTGGTTTGATTTTCCACAAGGACGTGCAGGGAATGGTGCTGATGGCAGGAGGGGACTGGGCTTGCAGGGCTCCCTCTGGCCCTGAGCCCTCAGAAGTTGGCACAAAGCAGTGCCAGTTCCACCTGAAGCAGATGTGTCACCTAAAGCAGAGGTGTCACCTAAAGCAGAGGTGTCACCTACAGCCTTGCTGCAGTGGGACAGGAGTGTCTGGACCCCCAGGGTGCAGGGGAATGATGGCCTGGGCACCCTCAGGGCTTTGGAGCAGGGTCAGAAGGGGGAGGTTCCATGGAGTGGTGAGGAAGGCAATGCACATCATCTGCTGAATTGGACTGTGCTGCTCAGCGTGGGCAGAAGCCAGAAATTCTCAAGAGAGACCCCCAATAAAACAACAAAAAACCCTTAAAAAAACAGCCCAAAGAAAGAAAGGCAGACACACAGGGACAAACAGAAATCTTCTTCCACTCTCTAGGAAACACCAGCAGGACATGCCCCTCGCTCAGCACGGCTCAGTGCACTTTGCTCCCTCCCTGAGCCAAATTAATCCCTTGGAAAAAGTATTGATTACAGGGATGTCGACTAAACAAGAGGCAGGCAGCACCAATGAAGGCAGTTAATTGCTTATTGCGCTTTCCTTTGCCTAGTCCCTCGTGATTTTCTCACCAATGAATAATTCAACAGCCACTGACACATGAGTAACATCTCCTGATTTGCATCGGGCGTCATTCATTAGGGAGAGGATGAAAACCTCATCCATCCCCCAGCTCACACCCCATCCCTGGAAGTGTTCAAGGCCAGCTTGGATGGGGTTTGGAGCTGCCTGGTCTAGTGGAAGGTGTCCCTGGGTAGAACTGGGTGAGCTTTAACACCCCTTTTGATCCAAACTGTTCCATGGTTCCGTGATAATGCCAGGGAAGTGAATATTCCCCCTGTTCAACTTCTTCCCTGGGACCTGGAGGCACAACATGTCCTTTTGTGGGCAGGAGGGGAGGACCGTGCCCTGGTCCTCTGGAGAGGATTTTAGGACCATCCCTGCAGCAGGGATGAGGGCTCTGCCTCTCCCAGTCCTCCTTGTTTCCAGCATCAGCCTTTTGGCATTTTAAATCACCGAGTGCTACGCAGAGTTGATAATCAGATTTACTGATGGAGCTTCTCCGTCTCAGAGGCCCAACAAATCCCTTTTAATCCTTTTCTTAAACTCTTTCTTACAAGTGCTTACAACAGAGTTTATCTTTCGGCTTTGGGTCTAATTTTGGTTTCCAAATGTATTTTCTTTTCAAATGAGACCATAGCTGTGCTTCTCATTTCTAAATGGCTGAAGTGGAGCATGTTTCACGTTCTTTATAAATATTCCACTGCCCTCCCAGCCAGTGCACCATCCTGAAAAATGCATCCAAATGTGCCAAAGGGGCTGGGAGAGGGATGGACATGGAGCCTGGCAGTAGATTTGCCTTCACCAAAGGGTACATGCAGTCATCTACCCAGGGTGGTGCCAGGGCATAGCCAAGCTCCAGCTGACAGCAGGGAGGTTTTTGGCTCAGGGATCATTTTTAGGAGAGAGAGATGGGTTTGTGGTGTGTGATGCACTGTCAGGAGTGAGGCACAGCAATCCCAAGGCTTCTCTTGGTCCTTCCCATAGCTGGGAAAACTTTCCCATATGGGAAAAAAACCTGGTTTTAAGCTGTGACCAATCCTGGTGAGACAAATCTGAGCAAGGGTAAGGGGAGGAACAACCACCAGCAGCAGATGCTCCCCCATGCCTTGGCAGTGACCTTCAGGAGTGAGGTTTATATTGGATATTAGGAAAAATTTCTCCACTGAAAGAGTGGTCAAGCATTGGAACAGGCTTCCCTGGGAAGTGGTGGAATCACTGTCCTTGGAAGTGCTGGAAAAACATGTGGATATGGTGCTGAGAGATGTGGTTTAGTGGTGGACCTGGCAGTGCTGGGTTAATGGTTGGACTCGATGATCTTAGAGGGCTTTTCCACCCAGAATGATTCCATGATTCCAAGTTACACTTGATTTAGAAACCAGCAGGGAAAAATAAACCACCCATTTCCTTTTTTTTGTTGTTTTTTTTTTTTCTTGAAGTAGGAGCTACAATCATTGCAACAAGCACTGAGATTGTTCTCCCGTGAACACCTCCTCATTACATCCCAACTCCAGCGCCCAGGCACCTTCTGGGATGGCTGCAAATTATACAAAAGCCCAGCCTGAGTCACACCAATTAATCTCTGCATCCGCAGCCCCACTCGCTGCTTCTCCTGCCTCTCCTGCACGTGGGTTTCTAATCAACCATCTCAGCCCGTTCCCATAGAAACTGAGCAGCACATCACTACCCAGTCAGGCTGCTGGGCCTTTTTAAGTTAGCATCAGAGCTTTATTCTGCTCCTCAGAAAGCCAGACTGGTAGCTGGGGCTGGGGATGGCCACTCTGCCTGGGCAGAGAGCAGGAGTGATCCTGGGCTGGCACCTGGCAGTTTGCTGCCAATATTTGCATCTCATGACTCTTTTCCAGCTGCAGCTTAGGCAGGGAAGAGAGGAGACAGGAGAGGGGAGAGTCATGGATGTTCCTTGGCCTGTTGGCACAAGGAGGAGCCACTGTTGGTTCTTTTACCAATGTATCAAAAGCTGGCTTCATCATCTGTGATAAAGCCAGTAAAACTGCACATCCCCTTCCACCTCTGCTTATTCCATGGCCACGTTCCACCTCTCTGTGGGCGTGGGCTGCACTCTGGATCCTGGGGCAGTGGAGAGATCAGGGTAATTCAGCTTCTCCACTGCCCACCTGTGCTTCCTCTCTGCAGCCACCACTGCCAGAGCATCCCAGGAGGGTTTGGACTGGACTTGGTCACCATCACCATCATCATCCTCAGCTCCCTACTGTTCCTCAGCTGTGGGTTCCAAAGGGCTTTGGAGAAAGGAGGTGATGATCCCTTGCCAAACCCTTTATGCAGGGAAATGGTGTTTTAAAGCCTCCAGTTTGGCTGATGTTTTTTGGATGTTTATAAAGAAGCTTCTGCAAAAGGTCTCTCCCTGGATGTCCTTGACTGGGGCACAGACACCCAGGGTTCCAGGGGATCTCTCCACATAAAGCCAGGCAGAACCATCTAAAGATCCCACTCCACTGGGGAGAGCAGCAAGGAGCCAGTGAATCTCAGAGCTGCATGGGAAGCCTTAGATCTTCAGCCTGGAGTTTTGTTTTTCCATCAAAAGCTGCTAATATAAATATTTACTGGCAACTTTTCCCATTCTATTAGTGACAGTGCTTTGTGCAGGCTGAGTTTCTTAAGGAAATACTTTAAAAATCTACTTGATGTATTCAAATAATCTCCAATGCATTTATTTAATTTGCCTTTTTTTTTTTTCCAGGAGTAAAACTCCTGCACATATGGCTATGCTTATGCAACTAGTTGATTAGATTTTACATTTCCATGTGTAATTTATGGGAAATTGCCCACAGATTCATTAAAAAACCCATCCTTTAAATATGTCCTGAATAATCTCTTCCATGCATTTTATATATAGAACAAAAATGGGGTGATTCTGTATTCTAAAGGGACACCTACTGATAAGAACACATTGTATTTTTAACAGTTTAAATGCAGGATATAGAAAGTGTCTATCTTGCTGGGACTTTAAATCCCCACTAAAATGCATTTCGAGGCATCAATCAGTACCAAGTCAATGTACAAGAATTGCTTTAATAAATCTAAATAGAGGTGTCAGGCTCTAAGTGAATTGCACATTAAATACAATCTGATTCTTCATCGAATGTATTGATTGTTATCATTAAGAGCAGATCTGTTACCCTTGCTGAGCAGGGGGCTGACAGGAGTGACAGCACAGCTCCAAACAGAGAAAGGATGGTTTGTGTGCAACCTGGGAAATATCCCAGAATCCCAGCATGGTTTGGGTTGGAAGGGACCTCAAAGCTCTTCTCTCTCCACCCCCTGCCATGGACAGGGACACCTTCCACTAGAGCAGGTTGCTCCAAGTCCCGTCCAAACTGGTCTGAAGGTCAACTCCATGTGCATCTTCTGAGAACTGGTTGAAAGCCCTGGGGTGAGGCAAGAGCTCATCCCCAAGGTGGGGATGGTGGGGATAGTGGGAATGGTGGGCACAGCTCACACCTCTGCTCTGGACACAACTCTGTGCCCTGCACTGACCCAAACCACTGAGCCGTGGCTGTAGCAAGTTGTTCATCACTCACACACAGACAATGATTGTAAAATAAAGTGTTCAACCCGCTGCCCTTACATTTTCTTTAACTCCTTTAACCACTGCAGGACAGATATTCCACACATATATATTCTCTCCAGAAGGCCATTTTCCAAGCGTGGGTTTGATGTACAACAAGCTGTTCCAACGTCTGATTTATAAGGCATATGAAGTTTCTGACTGAAAGAAAAAAAAGATGATGGATTTCTCAGGTGTCTCACTGATTTATTGACCACGTGGCAATTGATTAGTCATGTCAGCAACTTCATAAGTAACACAATTAATTCTGAAGTTATCCCCAAGTTATCCAAGTCCTGTGTCACTGATGAATTCGTGATGGGACTGAGTTACAGGCTGGCTCTGAACTTGACTGACTCTGAAATAAGTCACCGAGCTGAGTCGTAAATCACGCGAGACGGATCCGGGCACAGTGCTGAGTCACAGGCACGTTGTTGGATCACACACAGCCCGATTTATGGGCTGGTGAGGCGGCCCCTGCTCCGTCTCAGGGTTTGGGAGTAAATGCCCAAGTGTAAATCTGGGCTGCCGTCATCAAATGTCACCTTGTTTGGGGACACAAAGCGCCCACGGGCAGAGCGGTGACGCTCCTGTCGCACACACGAGCACACCGGGATAAGCATCAACATCTCCTTGCAGATGAAACACTCCAGGTGTGCCTCATGTCTCCTTTCTCACTTCCCTCATGGGGCACTGACTCCACAGCAAGCCTGGCTGGCACTGGCAGATATTGCAGGCTATTAATTAAGATGTCATTTACAGGCCCGCTGGGTGACCTTAATTAAACTATAAAATGGCAAACACTAATAAGAAGGATGATCTCCCTGTGGGGGGTGAATCAAACACATTAACCTCCTGGTGAGGAATTCTTTCTTCATCTGACAGAGACGAGAGACCTCCCAGCTTGCTGCAAGGTGTCCTCAGTGTCACTGACAGTGGCAGTGCTGGGCTGCTCATGGGACACCTTCCTCAGCACCCACAGTGTGGCCCAGCTGTGACTCCTCTTCCCGAGCACAACAGGATGGATAACTCCTGCAGACTTCACACTGGACCTTTCCTCAGAGCATCAGACACTTCTCTGAAGGACCATCAAGATGGGGTTGCCTTCTCCATTCCCTTCTCCTTCTCAAGGTCTTCTCTGCTTTCAGTTTATTGCCACAAAACGAGGTGGAGATCCCCAGAAACTCCGGGGATGTACGTGGAGCTCTTCTGTTTGTTTTCCTTCCTGTGCATTGCTCCGATGCTGTTAGACTAAACACTCATTTCATATTCCCAGGAGGTGAGGAAGATGCCATGGGAGACACATTTACATCTGTAAACTGCAATCAAAACTAATTAAACCCAGCACAAATACTGATTAATAGAAGAGGGAACCTGATGCCAAGTCCCATGGCCCCATCCCAAATAACAGTGGCTTCTTTTTTTAAGACTCAGATTTGCTTGTTCTCTTTCATTCCCAACATCTGGTGGCACATCTCCAGCTCCTGGCTCCGAGGCAGCTGTACTGCATTTGGAAGTGATACAGGGAAAACCATCTGACGTCCAGAGCTCTGCCTGAAATGCAGCTTCTCTTTAACAGCTCACCACTGGGACAACACCACGATATGAGATGAGCTGCATCCCTGTGCTGATTTTGTACCAGGCCACTGGTTTCAGTTTATTTCATTAAAGCTGAATTTATTCCAGCAAAGCAGTTAAAATATTCATTACCAGCCCTGCCACCTTTAAGAGCCCCCGTTCCCTGTGCATCATCCCAGATTCCTGTCTCCAGGCTCTGTTTCTCCAGATGAGGTCTCAAACGGAACAGGCATTAACAGGAGGGAGCTGGAGGTGCAGAAACAACTTGCACTGGTGTGAGTGGCCACATCAGCACCTTGTCAGCAACCTCGTGGTGAGCACAAGCAGCAGGAAAAACCCTCTGCATGTGGACTCAGGGGGAAAAGTGCAGAGCAGGAGGCTTGTTAAACATGTAACACACATGGAGCACTGAGGGGAACTGGGGGAAACAGTCCTCAGTGGAGCAAAAAGCCAGTTTGTTTAAAAAGCAAAGTATTGATTATCGTGGAGAGAAAACAAGCAGAACCTCTGGGCGGGGAATGAGGGATGGACACTTCCAGGAATATCGATTTGGAAGAGGTAACTGTGGCATCAAACATCAGCTCTGTGCAGGGAGACACGGACCCACCTGCCTGAGCACTGGCAGCAGGACCCTGAGCACCCAGCTCTGCCCATCCCACCGAGTGATGGGCACCAGGGAACAGCCAGCCCAGGGCAGGAGGGGCTGGGCTGAGGGATGGAGGCAGGGAGCAGGGGAGGGGACACCCCTCCCAGTCCCACGGGAGGCAGATTTGCTGGTTCTCTTTCATTCCCAGCATCTCCAGGTCCCAGCTCCGAGGCAGGGATGTGCCACAGACAAGTAAAAATGCCTGTGAAGCACTGGTATGACACGGGCTCCTCCAGCTTTTCCCTCTGCAATGAGCCTTTACTGGGAGGGTGCCTGGTAGTCACCATTGTCAAATCACCTTTTTCCACAGTAAAAGGCTATTTTCCCCAGGCAGCCAGCGGGGATTTTATTGTTTAAATAGTGTGAAATCCTTCTTTATGAGGCCACTTGCCTTCTGGTCTGTAAGAATGGCCTTTTGCAGCATCCAACGCTCCCTGTTATCCCCGGTGCTATTTGTCAGAGACACAGCCTGTCCTCCCCACCAGCTCCACAGGTGCTGCCTTGGAGGATTTAAAGATAAAGTGAGGGATGCTGCAGGTGGGGAACTGCCAGGCACCACAGCCACAGGTGGTTAATCTTCCCATTTCTTGCACAGGATTTTAACGACATTTCCTTGTAGAAACGGGAGGTTTGCCCTGATAACACCTCCTGGGCTCTGCTGTTTGAGGCTTCCAATTCAAAGGGGGGGGTGGAAAAGACAAAGCCAAATATTAACCAAACATTGGCCAGACCCCAGAGAGCCACAGGGCGCTCCTGCATTTTCCCAGGAGCGGTATCAGCTCAGAGATGGGGTGTGAGGGGGTTTGCTGGGGTCCTGCCTGTGGCAGGGCACTGCAGGCTGGGAAATGCCCCAAGGGCTCCTTGTCCTCAGCCACCCAACACTGGTGTTGGTCAGCTCAGTGTTCAGACACCCCACGTGCTGAGGGCACCAGCTCACTTGTCAGTGCGATCTGATAACGTTGATATTCCACCTCCAGCTCAACTTATTAACCCACGGCTCCTTTCAAACAAAATATCACATCACTTAATTATTTCTTGGCTGACCATTTGAAAATGCCACCAGGTGCTGAGAACATGACACCCTTGCCTTTTGCCAGGAACTGGAGTCAGACTCCGTGTCACCCTCTGACAGGAGCATCGTAAAACTGCATTAATCAAGTTGTGTATCAGTCACGAAAATTGAGGAGTAATTTGTCAAAGTCACGGCTGGGCTCAATAACCGTTCGGAGATGACTAAGTAATTAATCAATAATGTGTTCTCACCTTTTCATTTCCCCGGGTTTCTGTGACTTGCACAGAGGAATGACTGGAAAATAACGCACTGGGTTGTCTGGTGGGTTCAGAAATGTTGGCTGGTGTTAACTGGGGGGTTGATTCAGCCGGGGTGGGCACCTCCCCTCCTCTCCTGCATGTCACCAGGGTTGGTGCAGCCCAGCCCCACAGGGAGCTGAACCTCACAGAGATGGGTGCTGGTGCTCAGAAGGCCATGCCAGGCCAGGTGGCACTGAACAGAGCCCAAGGCACGAGCAGAGGAACCATTAAAGGGACAGAAAGCATTGCCAAGGACTTCTGTCCCCAGCCAAACCCCTGGATGGATCCTGCTGACAAGGTGGATCACCCCAGATCCAGATAGGTGCTCCAATTCCTCAATCAAAACCAGGCTTTTAACCTCAATGCTCACCCCATAATCTAAAGAACTATTTACCAGAGATCCCGTTAGTTAGTCTAAATTCTTCTTTCTTAATGTTCTTGAAATAACATCCTCTAATGCAATCCCAGAATAACCCATCAGCAGAATGAAAAATTTCCCCGCGAGACTGAGCTGCTGCTTCTTCAATGCCCAAAAAGTGATAATTTGATTAATAAAATGGTCAGAT
The DNA here is from genome assembly GCF_003984885.1 of Neopelma chrysocephalum. Taxonomy (NCBI): domain Eukaryota; kingdom Metazoa; phylum Chordata; class Aves; order Passeriformes; family Pipridae; genus Neopelma; species Neopelma chrysocephalum. The sequence continues at coordinate 538,427 of NW_020897763.1, forward strand.
TTGCAGTACCACAGGGCTTTTCAACTCAGAATCAATCACTTTACATCTATTAGTCAGTGCTGGATTCACTGAACGCATTGTTGAACTCATTGAAAACTATGTTAGTAATATTAAGTAATTAGTGAGATTAATGCTGTTGCAGAGCTATAACCTGGGCAGAGTCCAGATTGATTAGAGTTAATTATCTTCTGCCTGCTTAAATAATTTATATTCTGATTTGCCTGCTATGTAAGAGCAGAAAGCCCTGAAGGAAGATTCCCATCCTTGGCATGGTCACGCATGTTCCCGATGGATAAGAAAGACACCTCTCACCAGGGGGTCACTGTCTCCTCCTCCTCTTCCTCCTCCTCTTCCTCCAGTTAATTTTGTGCATCCAGACACTCTGACAGTGCCCACCACTCAGCCCTGTCACCCACCTGCATTCTGGATGGATTGGGCACCCCTGTGTCGGCTGCAAAGCCAAAATTCTCTGCAAAGCCAAAATTCTCTGCAAAGCCAAAATATTCCCAACTGAATCCATGGATTCAACACACTGTTTGGCCCAGAGGGTGCATAAGTAATTTATGCATGGTCCTGCCTTTCTAGTCAAAATTTTATTATTATAAATGATTGCAAAAGTTTTCATATTCTACATTTTGTCTTTGCAGGGAATTTTAAACACTCTAATTTTGTCCCTTGGTGCTGGTGTGTGTGTAATAATCCTGTTGATCCATATTCATATCCTCCCAGCCTCACAGCTCCTGCACGGATTTCACAACTCACTGAATCGTTTTCCTACAGAACTGAATATCCACAATATTTATTATTGTTATTAATGAACATGATCTCAGCCCCTTTAATAATCACAGGACATGATTCCCAGTGTATTTAAATAATTGATTGGCTTAGAGCTCAACTAATATGAATACATCCACGAGTATTTAATGGGATCGTTACTTGATCCTGGCTCCGTGCACTGTATCATGTTACCAATAAATCAATTATGCATCTCTCTGCCTGTAGGATCTCACTCCTGGTGGCTCAGAGGACCAGGCTGGGCTCAGAGCACTGTGGAGGGAGGTGGCCAGTCCTTCTCCAGAGGACTCCAGGCACAGCCTGGCACACGTGGGGAGGCTGAGACCAGAGTAAAGCACATCATTAGAAGGAAATGGAGCATGTGCTAATTTGTCCGTGTTTTCAGTTAGCAGGCATTTATTAGGGGTGTCTGACTTACTCATATCCAGGTCAGCCTGCTAATATTATATTAACCTCTGGTGCCACTGATGCGTGCAGGAAAGACTCAAACCACACTTTGCAGGGATTTTTACACCCATCTCGAGGCACCTCCTGACCACGCTCAGCACTGGCTGCCACTGTCAGCCCCGCCCTGGAGAGGGGCTGGGGCTCCTGTCTCTGGGGGTCTGAGCCTGACAGCAGGGGATTGGGACCCTCAGGAGACAGGGAAAAGGGGATTGAGACCCCTGTGAGACAGGGAACAAGGGATTGGGAACACTGTGAGACAGGGATGGGGGACTGGGATCCCTGGAAGACAGGGAGCAGGGGATTGGGACCCCCATGAAAGAGGGAACAGTGGATCAGGACCCCTGTAAGATAGAGGACAGGGGATTGGGGACCCTGTGAGACAGAGGACAGGGAATTGGGAACCCTTTGAGACAGAGGACAGGGGACTTGAAACCCTGTGAGACAGGGGCAGAGGATCAGAACTCCCATGAGAGAGGGAACAAGGGATCAGGATCCCCATGAAAGAGGGAACAAGGAATCAGGATCCCCATGAGAGAGGGAACAAGGGATCGGGATCCCCATGAAAGAGGGAACAAGGGATCAGGATCCCCATGAGACAGGCAGCAGGGAGTTTGGGACCCCTGTGAGACAGGGAGCAGGGGATGGGGATTTCCATGAGACAGGGAGCAGAGCATCAGGGCCCTCATGAAACAGGGAAGAGGGGATGGGGAACCTTGTGAGACAGAGAGCAGGGGACTAGGATTTCCATGAGACAGGGAACAGGGGATGTTGAACATGCCACGAAAGCCAGTGCCTGATCACAGCCTGAAATGCTCCTGCAAATGTCAACAAAACCATATGCATATTTTCTTTTTTGCCTATTTGACCCATTAACTAACTGCAGAATATCTCAGTAATCCCCAGCAGATGAGCATCAGAGCAGACCTGTGGTCCAGGCTAATCCCTTTATTATGGAGCAACGCCATGGAAATCAAATACCAGCAGTAGGTCGGGAGATTAACAACAAGCTGGGAAATGCACAAATTAAATTGCATCCTCCCTCGCTGCTCTGCCCCAGCCAAGGGCTCTGTTTCTGCTGTGGCCACTGCAGCCCCCCTCCAGCAGGGAAACAAGGCTAGAAATCACTTTATAAAAATGAGCCTCTATTTAATCCCTTATGCAGGCAGCAAGCAGAGCCTGCCCAGGATGATCCCATTTCCATGCAGCCCCTCATCTCCATATGCCTTTGTCCTGGGAAGGTGAGAGCATGATTCAATGATTCAATGATTCAGTGATTCAGTGATTCAATGATTCTATGATTTGGCTTTGCCAAGTGTGTGGGGATCCAGATCTGGAGATAAAGAGGAAGGACATCTGGGTCTTGGGACTCCTGACTTTTCCTGCCAGCTCAGGATGGGAGTCAGGGATAGGGCTTTGCCTGCAGCAAGATGGGACGTGGGCACTGCTCCCTGGTGCAGTGCCACCTCTGCAGTGGTCCCCAGGCTGGGCAGGGACACCTCCCAGGTTGCTCCAAGCCCCGTCTAACCTGGCCCTGAACAATTCCAGGGATGGGGCAGCCACAGCTTCTCTGGGCAACCTGTGCCAGGGCCTCCCCACCCTGTTCAGCACTGGCTGCTCCAGGGCCAGATGGAGCAGGGGAGGGCAGGGAGGGCTGTGCCAGAGCTGCTGGACAGGGCTGGGGTCTCTGGAGCAGGTGGCAGTGAGGGTCACTGACCCTCATCCACACCAGGCACATGGTGGGATTCTTGGGGGTGTCCTGTGCAGGGCCAGGACCTGGACTCGATGCTCCTCCCTTCCAACTCAGGATATTCAGTGACTCTGTGATCCCCAGGGATCCTCTTGGGGCCCAGCAGGATTCAGGCTGCCTGCAGCAGGGCCAGCTCTGCCCTGACCCCCAGCAGTGGTTCCTGCCCTGACTCTGCTTTTATTGCACGGTAGCATCTGAATGAATATTTTATTCATTTCCCTTAAGAACATCTCCACAAATGCACATTTGAATAAAACATGAGGACGTGTTTTTGGAAGAGCCATCTAATGCTTCAAACAGCCCCATCACAGAGTATGAACCAGAGCAGACACTGTGCTGTTGTATTTTTATCTTGGTGACTCTAATGGAGTCCCACAGCATCCAGGGCAATGGGGAAGGTGCTCATGGCCCTGTGTTCCCATATCCTGGCAGTGGGGCTGTGGCTGCTGTTGGTTTCTGCCCCAAGTGCTGGCAGGATGGGGCAGTGTGTCTGGATGCTGGAGCCGTTTGCTTCACAGCCCCAAAAAAGGGATATATCTACTTACAAACACGCCAGAGGGAAAAAAAAAATTAAAAGTTTCTTTGCAAAAAGTGTTGGCAAAGTAGAAAAATCCTGTCCCATGTGCTCATGTCCAAACACAAGCGCCAGAACAGCCCCCTGCACCTGCCTCCTGTGTGAATCCCATAAGCTGGATGAGATGGACTCTGCTTCTCGTCTGTTAAGCCAATTCTGGGTTTCTGCATTCCTAAACACACCATGGGAGCTGCTCAGGGATGTTTTTAAATAGCCAAGGTGGTTCTAGCGAAAAAATCTGGCTGCTTCTGGGAAAGACAAAATGCTTTTCCTTGTTTGAATTCCCCAAAAAGCAGCAATAAAGCAAATGGGCAGAGAGGAGCAAGCGGAGCAATGGCAGGAGGATGGAGAAGGCAGAGGTTACAGGGAACAGGAGCCAATTAAGCCTGAGAAGAGGAAATTTAACTCCACTGAAAGAAAATGTTCCTCCAGCCCTAAACTGGGCTGTTCAGCTCATCGGTGCAAGAGGCCACTGGCAGCAGGTTCCCAGCAAGGTGACGGAGGAGCAACACTCTCAGAAGTCACAAGGGTGGAACCAGTTGGAGCAGCAAAACATCAGGGAAAGGGAACCAGCTTTTGGGGAAGGAGACAGACCAGATCTGGCCCGAATGCACCATGACTGGGTGAGGGAAAGGGCAGCAAGGACTTGACTCTTGGAGGCATCACCTTCTCCCACAGTGACACAGAGTTCACTGTCCAGGTGAGCACAGCCCAGCCTGGACAAGGTGAGGGCCCCACCAGCAGCATCCCTTGGAAAGCTCCAGCTCTGGAGTGGCTGGGCATCACTGCCAACAGGTAGCACTGATTTATAAAGCAGAAATAAATGAGCCTGCTCTGCAATTTCACCTAATTTTGTCTCCCATTGCAATTTGCCATCTTTCAGCATAATGCTGGGTGGTTAATTATGTTTCCATCTTATTTCTCTGATAATCCCCCCCCCCTTGTACTGCACACCGTGGCTGTTCAAAGGGTTTCATTTTACCTTTCATTTCACCTCCTAGCACAGCTCTAAATTTAGTCAGCTTGTAATTTTGGGGTATTTTATACATTATGCCCTTATTATTGTGAAGTAAAATGGAATCCTTGTCTTTTAATTCACTCTCTAATAATTCTCCACCAAACCTTAATACAAAAGCCTTTTTTTTCCCCGAAGACTAATTGAATGGGGTGTAATTATAATACCCAGGGAGATGATATTGAAAGTACGTTAACTGTGACAGTTTCCTCTGACTAATCACCCCTCGGGCGACTTCAAATCGTGTCTGTGCAAGCTCCCCATCAGCTACTGCACTTGTGTGCCAAGACAGAGCTTGGCACAAGACTTCCCCAGCAAGATAGGGATGTGGGCAGGGCAGATCTGGGATTCTGGGCTGAGATCTTGGGGTCTCCAAGCTGCTGATGCAGCCACAGGGGCTGTTCTGTCCTTCAGGGATCAGAGAAGGGATGTCTGAGGTAGTTGGGGACCACGTGGATGGCATTGTCCCACCAAGAGAGCAAAGGCAGGGCATTGTGCAAAGGGATGCTCCCACCTCCATCACCCTCTTCCTTGGCTTAATAATCCGTCTGGAATGTTCTGCCTGTTTGTCCAAAGGCAAGCATTGAAAATACAGAGTGGAAAGGTGGAGGAGCAGGAGCTGTGGCAGCAGCTTCCTTCCCTGGCTGCTGAGGAGTCAGAGACAACCCCAGCAGTCCTGCAGGCTGCAGCGCTTTCCTCTGAAAAGCATTTACCTGCCAGGAGGGGAGCAGCGATTTTCCTTATTTGTGTACTCTGATGGCGTGATAGCAGCGAGGTCAGCACTCAGCAGAGACACCAAGGGGCTATTTCCTCACTAAACTCTGGATTGCAGTAAGTGAAAAATCAGCGTTGAGGGTGGCTATTATGCAGGCAATAAAATGTTTCTATATCAATGTAGGAGTCACGCTCGACGCTTCCGCAGAGTGGATCCTTCACATTATGAGCCAACTATGGAAATGCTCAGCCAAGCAGGGATGCTCCCAGCTGCAGCCCGGTGTTTGCTACTGGAAATAACAGATTTCCACTCTGCATTCAACAGCCTGGGTTCTTGGAAGGGACAGGACTCCAGGTGGGGACCTCACAAACACAGTCTGGGCCTGGGTAGGGGTGGCATCTGTGGGGACATGGCACTGCAGCAGTGGGAGCTGCCACACCAAGGAGAAGGAGCAGGACGAGAGAAGCTCTCAGCAGGTCATCCTGGAGAAATTAATGCTCTTTTCTCTAGGATCACTATAACCCAATCAACCTTTTGCTGGCCACAACAGTCCTCCAGCTCTTCTCCAGAGCCATCATTGCGTGAACTGGTTGGGATTGGAACGGTCAGGGCAGAGTCCCCAGCACCTCTGCCTCAGATCCAGTCGACATGAGAAGCTCTCCCAGAGCCTCCCTTAGCTGCTGAGTGAAAAGATCCTTTGCAGAGATTAAAATGAATTTATTATTTCACATTCTGGTATATACATCACATCTGGAGCGGGTACTACATACCCCGTTACAAAAACGTCCCAATAACGAGTCCCACCCGTGGCAGGAGGCTGCACCACACACCAGTGACCCTGGCAGTGCCATGGCCTCCCACAACATGTCCAACCCCTCCTGAGCCAGCTTGTCCCTGCATGGGCCACAGATCAGGGCTGGAGGTGTTGACCCCACACCCCACAGTCCTGGGGTCCCCAGCCCTGCTGACACTGGGGGCACAGAGCTCGTGTCCTCTCCCCCTCGAGCTGCTGCACCACGGGAAATGGTGTGTCCTGGAGAAGGTCACGAGCTCAGGGCCAGGAGATGGTACATTTTCCTTTATTTTGGACTAATGCAATAAAACCTGGCTGGGTCTGGGGCCCTGGCTGGGCATCTGCAGGCAGAGAGGGCTCCCCCGCACACGACTCCGGAATTCGATTGCAAACACAAGCAGAAACTCGGTGCCTGGGACTTGCACGGTGGAAAACATTAAATTTGCAGCCTGATTAATGCAATTACCGAGGAAGGAGAAACCAGCAGCATGCGCCATGGAGACATCTCACCATCCCCAGGGTACTGACGGGGTGTCACACACCCCCTGGCCACCCTGCCACATCTGCCACAGGCAGGTGGTGGGGCAGGGAGAGCCCAGTGCTCCGAGGGCAGAGCAGTCCCCAGTGACTTAGGATCAGGCTGGAGCTCAGGGCCTGCTCCTGGGAACCCCCTGGGCCAGGAGCTGGGAGCCACGTGGAGGAGGATCTCACACAACCATTGGCTTCCTAATTCCTGACAGCAACTCGGATTCAGCATCTTGGGAGATGGGGAAAGGCGACTCACAGCAATGATTTCAGCTATTCAGAATAAAGCCCATTTTGGGGGCCCGCTGCCTGTCTGTCCCTGTATGGTCAACAGCTCTTACATGGCTGGAGTATTTGATTTAAGAGGATTGGAAAACAAGCCCATTTCTTGGTTGGTGAACGTGTCCACAGAGGAGGAGGGGACCGTGGAGCGATAGGAGTCTGGCAGCCGTGCTGGGGTCCCTGCCTGCAGCCCCCGGGGCAGCCGGGGCTCAGCGGATGCTCTGATCCAGTGGTACCTGTCACGGTCCTGCCAGCGGGCACAGGATGGCAGCCCTGGATCATCCCACCTCCACGGGCACCAGGACACATCCTGCTGCTCACAGGAGCACCAGGACCCACGCCGAGGCTGGTCAGTCACTGCCGCGCTGCACGGGGGCTATCGAGTGACCTGTGGAGAGCAGGAGAAGTCACCCAACACATCCAGCTGGCTCCTCACCCAAGAATTGCCACCAAACAGCCTTAAGAGGTGAAAATAAGATTTGATCTTTACGTTCATTTAGCGGGGTGGTTGTTCCAAATGTCACCTTACGGATTGTTTGTGCGCCCCATGCTCTGGCTGCAGCTCCCACTGGGGTCTGTCTGCAGAGGGGACTGTAAGGTGCAAATCCAGCCCCTTGGCACCATTCCAAAGTCACTGAAGTCACCCAAAGTCCCTTTGAAAACACAGGTCTGCGTTTCCAAACTGCTCCCTCCCTAAGGGAGGACACGGGGCCCAAAAGGGGTGATGGGAGGATGGCCATGGAGGGCTCTGCTGGCTGAGGGAGGAGAGCAGAAGCTCCAGAGTGGATCAGGAGTGGTCCCAGTGAGAGCCCAGGACAGCAAATCCAGAGCAGAGGCTTTGGGCTAAGTTAACAGCTGGGGGAAACCAACCAAACAACAGTAAAATGGGAAAAAGACAACGAGCTCAATGTAGTGCTGCAGTTACTGGTCAGTGATGGATGCACGGGGCTGGAGGAACCTTCTTGGATGCCCATAAAAACACTTGAGCATGAAAGTGCTTTCTGTGCAATAAAATAACAGCAGTAATGAAAAAAACCTCAACATTGCTTAATACGATAATTTTATGGCAGGGGATGTGGGGCGAGGAAAACGAAAGCATAAGGAATAATTACACTCAACACTAGGAACAATGATTACAAAATTATGCAACTGATTAACCATGGCATATATGTAATTACTAATGAGTTTGATAAAATTTTAATTACACCTTGTTCTTTGGGGCATTCAGCAAGCCATGAAAATAATAATCATGTAGTGCTCTGTCACAGATGATTGCCTCAGACAGGGAGTGGGGACAGATTCAGGGCTGTGCCACTGGGGTGGGATGAGCAATGTGTTGCCCCGGAGCAGTGGGAGATGCTGGGGAGCAACCAGGACATCCTGGGATGGTGGAGACACCCCCATATGTCTGATCAAGGGCTGAGGCACCCAACATCCTCCTCACCGAGCTTCCCAGTGGGAATTATGAACTGGCAAAGCCGTGGGACCCACTCAGGGCTGTGGGAGCCCCTCCAGCACTGGTGACAACCACACAGCCCAGATCCTCTGCTCTGCTTTGCACCCATACCAAAGAGTGCCTGCCCTGGAGGAGCCACAGCTCTCCACAGAGAACTCTTCTGGGGATGCTTTCCTGGGTTTTGCTTGCCCCAGGCTGGGGAAGGCACAGCCAGGCTCTCCCCCCACCCGCCTGGGACGTACCTTGGTCGTCTTCACCTTGTTGCCGCTGCTGCAGCTCCAGCCCGAGAGGTCGGGCAGCACCTTGCACTCCTCCCCGTCCAGGCACGGCTCCATCTGGCACCACCACTTCTGCAGCACGATGGAGGCTGGGGGAGAGGAGGGGTCAGTGGCTGGGCTGTGACCCGGGGTGTGAGGGGCCAGCCCTGCCCAGCTTTGGGTGATGGCAGGAGGTGCAGCCCCTCTCTCCAGCACAGCTCAGGTCGAGGAGCCTTGGTCAAGGAGCTTCTCGTCACGTCCTGGCCTTGCCTGACCCAACTGCTCCACCTGCCTCGGGAACACCCTGTTTTCTCTCACCACCCCAGGTAAAAAGCCTTATCCTCACTCCCAGTGAGAGCAGTGCTGTTCAAACACCCAATTTAGGCTCCACCTACAGAGCAAAGGGACTGTCTCCTGCCACTCTGATCTGTCAGGCTCTTGCAATTCATGCCTCCACCCAGAGCGGGCTCCCCTATATTTGGGAATAAGGACACTTGAGCTGTTGGGGATAACAAGAACCTTCCCTGTCAACTCATCCTGTCACTTCCTGGTGTTGCACACAAGTGCACTCATAGGGCACCAGCTGCCAAGGGAGTCAATACCGCCCTGGCAGGAGCTGCTGCTGCTCCTGACGGTGATGGCATGTGATGGCATTCAATAAAACATGCACAGCTTGAGTTTTGCTTAGTGCTTCTCGCAGGTGATGGTGCTGCACAGCTGGAGTCACATCCCTGCCTCTGGCTGTGGCAGCACAGTGAGGAGACATGGAGGGATCGATGCTGCAGCGCCTGGTCCCAGTGCAGAGATCCTGGAGCACCATAACCCCCCCCAGCACCCAGTCTGGGGCAACACAGCCACACCGACAGAGAATGTCTCCAAGGTGCTCCCTCTTCCCCACTGCTCTGCTGAAGGATCCCTGGGCAGGTCCCATCTGTTAATCCCAGCACCATGGAAGCTCCACGGCAGCCTGACAGTCCAGGAGGATGCAGTCAGGAGTTGTATGGGATGGGGCTGTGGCCATGGGGTACTCACCATCCACGCAGGAGGGAGCTGCCCGTGTCGTCCCTGCCACCTGCCCCGGGAAGCAGGAGCATTTCACCGTCTGCGAGCGCTCCTCGATCTTGTTCTTGTTGCAGCACCGGTGAGCTGCGATCACTTCACACGTGCCGGGCTCCACGTGCACTGAGGGAGGAGAAACAGCCACTGTCAGGCCCTGGAGACCCCAGGACACCTCCTGCCCACCCCCCCAGGCAGTGCTGCCAGTGCATGCCGTGACTGAGGCACCAGGAGAGACCGGCGTGGGCAGCGCTGTCCCAGCCTCTGGAATCTCCCTGGGGCTGCTGGTGGCACACAGGCACTGGGCACAGCATCTCCCCAGCCCACCCCTAAGGAGAAGCACTGGTCCTGCCCCACACCTCCTGCATCTGAGCTCTCACTCCTAACAGCCCTCACACCCACTCTTACTCACCAAAATTCATCCCCTCTTGCCACGGCCAAGCCAAGAGCTTTATTGAAACTAATGAGCACGTTAGCTAATTGCAGCTGATAATGAGATGCACTTTGCTCTACAAGAGGAGATGGTGTGTTCTGCTGCTTTTGGCTTCAAGCAGAGCACCACCACCTCTGACCCTCCAACTACAACCAACACCTCTGTCTCGTCATCACCCACCATCCTCTGGGTGGAGGAGGAAGGATCAGGATGGTGTTTCTACCCTGCAGTGACAGACAAATGTCACGGTGTTCATCAGCAACACAGGCTGCTCTGCTGGGCTGCTCCCCACTCCCGCTGCCATCAAAATATTAAGGAAGAAAGAAAACTACTGAGCTGGCTGATCACCTCTGGGATGGGGGTTTCGAGCTGGTCAGCATCACGAATCAATGCCTTGGCTGAGTAATGGCCCACACAGGCACAATGCAAATCAGCCCAACAGGGCTGGAGAGATTTCATTCCCATGACCCCAGAGATCCCTGCAGGCCCTGCTTAATGAGCGCTGGAGGAGCAGTGCAGAGCCAGGCAGGGACATCCCCTGGGTCACCAGGAACAGGGTTTTATTCCGTAGCCAGCGGGAGCCGGGCTGGGTGGATGATGGGGAAGCTGCATCCCTGCAGCGTGGCATCCCAAAATGAATGCAGGTGAACAGGTGTCAGGGCGTCAGACCTGGCTGCTCCACACCCTCAGGACACCTTCCACATCCCAGAGTGCAGGCATGACCCCCCAGGAGAGCCACTGGAGGAAAGGCTTGGGAAGCAGTGCAAGCAGGACAGGCAAGGCCCACACAGGCACAATGCAAATCAGCCAAACAGGGATGGAGAGATTTCATTCCCATGACCCCAGAGATCCCTGCAGGTCCTGCTTAATGAGCACGGAAGGAGTGAAGTGTCCTGATGCTGGTGCTGCTGGCACAGGTACCAGTGAGCACAAGCCCACTCTCTGCCCTTTCCCAGCACGCTCGGCTCCAGCAGTCACTCCAACCCATCCTGTGTTTGCCAGCCTCAGCCTGTCCATCCAGCCTCAGCTTCACCCCTGGCCACTGTTGGAGGGTCCTGCTGGGGGTCCCAGCCATCCCCAGGCACATAAAGTGAGGGGGATCAGGGGCAGCTGACCTGTGTCACAGCAAGTGCCCCCGTGGGTGCCCATCACATCCCTGTCACCAGCAAACACTGCCCGGCTTCCAGGAGCTCTTGGAATGCAGACACTTCACCTCCCCAGGGAAAGCTGAGGGAAATGGGATCTCTCCCCTTGGGACTGAAGGAAATCCCTTTGCCTTGTAGCCATGTTTTGAAATCCCTACTGGGAGATGATTGTCCAGGTGCAACCTCCTGGCTTACAATAGCTGTGCCAGCTTCCAGCCAAAGCATTCCTTGCCCTTCTCCTGTTCCCACCGTGTCCAAGTGCCAGGTGGGAGATGAAGGGCAGGATGTGAGGAGCTGCCCCCAGACACACCTCTGTGCCCTGCCCCCCCCAGCACACGGGCAGGACAGGCCACGCAATCACCACAGCTTTAATTTTCTTTATTTATTGTTATTTCACGGTCATTTGCTTTTAATGCACCATCGCTTTCATTTATGCCCATAATAATTACACAATTATCTATCCTGGAATATTTTGTAATAGCATCTCTGGCCATAAATTTTATCTTCCCTTTGAAATGCCATAACAACTCAGCTTTAATAATAAATTCCATTCTTTTTGCATGCAGAAATGGTAGACCTCGGTGGAAGTGAGAAGGAAAGCAACTCATTAATGAACAAACGTGACTGTTATGCTTTGTTTTTACGCTTCATGGGATTTTTCAAATAATCTGAGGTAGAAACAGAGATCCTTGGCTCTGGCTGCCTGTGAGCCCACATTCCCACCACGCTGTGGTCCGGGACCACAAGGAGTCACTGTCCTACCCTGCACACCCCACCAGGGCATTTTACACCCTCCAGCCTCAGTGCTCACACGGAGTTGTGGTTTTGACTCGTTTTTAGAAAAGCTTCATTAGCAGAGCTCTTCCCAGGAGGGCTGCCCAGGCGACCCCTCTGCTCCCTCGCACTCCTGCTCTCCGGCTGCTCATTTTCAGCTAATTTAAAAAGGTTCAGCTGGGGGAGAGCCAGGCAGAACTGAGAAATCGCTCATTACAGCCACGCAATAGGAGTTTGCGAACGTGCCAAAGCCCTTTTAATTTGCTCAAAAAGGTGCAGCTCAGAGATAAAGAGAAATTTTCCTCTCCTCTGCCTCACTGCAGCTGGCTGAGCATGGGGCATGGTGGTGCCAGACTCACAGGCTTGGAGCCTCTGCCAGGGAAGGGCTGCCCATACGGAGCACCCTGCCTGGGGCGGGCACCCCATTGCCCTGGCACAGCCCCACAGCCTCCCTGGGGCATGCACAGCCCCCAGCAAGGGCACTACCGATGGCAGAGCTGGGGGACCAGTAGGAGCCATCCCTCTCTCAGGCCATGAAATACTTCCATCTGCCTAAAGGTCTTGGAATTGTAGAATCACAGAATGGTTTGGATTGGAAGGGGCACTAAAGCTCATCTCGTTCCACCCCTGCCATGGGCAGGGACACCTTCCACTAGCCCAGGTTGCTCCAAGCCCTGTCCAACCTGGCCTTGGACACTTCCAGGGATGGATTCTTTGGGCAACCTGTGCCAGGGCCTCTCCACCCTCACAGGGAAGAATTTCTTCCTGATATCTACTGTAAATATCTCATCTTTTAGTTTAAAACCATTGCCCTTTCCATTGCCTTGTGAGCATCCAACATCCTGCCCTGGGGCGCAGTGACACTGGAAGTTTGCCCTGCCCAGACCTCTCCCGGTGCCAGCCCCAGCAGCGGGGCAAGGTGCATCCCCTTCCCGGGCATTTGAGCAGGGGCGACATTCCCATGGGAAGAGCCATCCCACCTGGCACAAATCACCTCAGCTCCTACACACCAGATTCACCCGCTTTCCTGCCCCTCGTCCGCAGCGCCGCGGACCCCGAGAGCCGAGCGGGCTCGGGGGTTTGGGAGGTGGCAGCTCCCTCTGCCTCAGATGCGGTGATTCCCAGGATGGCAGCAAGAGACGCTGCTGCCTCCTCGTCGCAGAGGGGCTGAGCAGCCCCGTGCCGAGGGATTCCAGCAGGAATGCAGCGCCGAGGGCTTCACTGCCACGCTGGGCTTTCATGTCCCACGCCCGGGAAGCACAAGCAGAGGGGCTGAGCCCACGAGCAGCGCGATCCATGGGCTCCAGAGCTCCCTGCAGCTGCCTCTCCTTTTGCTGAGCAGCGGGAAACTTGGAACAAAACGCAGATCAGATGGATGGTGTGTTTAACACCAACAGCAGGAAACCCCCAGAGAGCCTGGGATAAGTTCCAGAGCTTCTGGCACACTTCTCCCTCCCATTTAACTGGTATTTCCCCACTGGAACCATTTTTTTAAAAAAAAACACCTTATCTCATGGAACCATAAAAGAATCGTAAGAGCGCAGGGCTTTTGAATCCTGCATGCAAAAATAAAAGAAAAATGGTGTCCTACTCTGGCTGACCTTTAAGTGAGCTGCAGAACATGGGTTTTTATGGCATAACCTCAAATGACACATTTTGAGTGTCTCAGGGAGCGTGGGCACAGCTCCACATGTTCAGTTTAAAACACTGCTCTGCTTGCTGGTAGAGAGCTGCAAAATGAAGGGAAGTTGGATGCATGTGAGTGCCAGGCAATACCCAAACCCCTGTGTCAAACCCCCTCCTCCTGGAAGTGTCCAAGGCCAGGCTGGACAGGGCTTGGGGCAACCTGGTCTATTGGAAGGTGTCCCTGCCCGTGGCAGGGGACGGAACAATATGAATTTTCATGTCCCTTCCAACCCAAACCATTCTGTGATTCTACGATATGGTTCTCCTGGGCACTGAAATGCTGTTAAAGGGGTTTGGGTGTCCCGGGGGGGCTGAGAAGCAGGGAGAGGCAGGACCTGGAGGGAGGCAGAGGATCCTGTCCCTGGTGGGCTCTGCTCAAGGGTGGCACAGCCCTGGGGGCACCAGGAATGGAGCAGATCACGGGCAGACCGGGGCAGCCAGCGGTGTGAGTGATCTGTGCTCCTCATCCTGCAACAACTCTACTACTAATATTCACTAAATAATTAAAGCCTTAAAATCACTACTGCCTTAGATGCATGTATTATTTAAGAGGGCTTTGGAGAGAAGCAGCCTTGTTTTTATTGCTCATTATCACCACATTTCTGTTGGGATTTTTTTACTCTTGTCACTCATCACACTCCGTCCCCCCTCATCACATGTGTGAGCGTGTGCACACCCATGAACTTCTCGTGCACATCCCATCACTTCACACTTGCAAGCAGAAACCCAAACTCCTGGGCTGTGTTGAGAACAGCTGAGAGTGTTCTGACACTGTGTGACAAGGACACCCTGCAGCTGGGGATGCAGCTCCCGACACACAACCACCCATCCCCCTGGTGCTGAACGATGCTCCCACACCCACCTTGTCTAGAAAGGGTGAATTAGGACAATATTCCACCTTCATGTTAAGGCTGCATGGGACAGAGGAACCAAGGCTTCTCCAAGTGAAGCATCTCATAAGTAAAAGCCACAGAGCTGCTGCCTTTGCTCTGAGCAGCGCTGACCAGTAAAATCCCCCTTACAACCTAATCAGAAACTGGTGCTCTTCTTTCATCCAGAAAACCTCATTTCCCAAAAGCTGACTGAATGCCTTTACTTCTGCTCCAAACTGAGCAATGAACATAGATGAAAGCAGAGACAGCACTTTGATTATCAGTTTTAGAGGGGTTTAGTAGGAAGTGCTGGGGCCACCTCTGTGGGAGCTGGAGCCAGACATCCCAGCCTTGCTCATCACAGAGACCTCGCCAGGTTACACGGGGGATTAAACTGCTGGTGAATCACTCCTCACTGAGGAGTCTCCTATTCCATTTCCAAATGACTGTGCTTGGTTCATGTGGCTCTTTAGATCCAACCACACTCCCCAGGAAGCACTGCTCTGCTTGGACCCAGCAGCATCCCCACCTGCTGGGTGGGCACAGGGGATCTCAGGCACACGGTGGGATTTTGAGGCTGTCCTGTGCAGGGCCAAGAGTTGGATTTGGTGCCTGTGGGTCTCTTCCAAGTCAGGGTATTCCATAATTCTACAATCAGACCTAACTGCCACAGCCCAAATGTGGTGGCAAACAGAGGGTCTGCACGTGGGCTCTCTGTTCAAGAAATTCGTACGTTTTCTGGGCTCTGAAACCTTGGGGTAACAATTAAAGCCCTTCCTCTATTATTGCTCATTTTAAGTGGTTTTAGCTGTGAATAAAGTCAATGCTCTAGTGGGCTGAAAGCTCTTGATATGTGTGTCCATCAGCACCTCTGACTCTGGGGGTTTAAGGCATTGGTGACACAGCTATTCCTGTTCAATTCCACACAGAAACAGAACTGCAGCTTCCTTGGACACAAATGTCACTGCCACCGAGGATGCAGCATTATGGAAGTGTGTTTCAAACATAACATTCTCCAAAACTGTCCCAAATGAAGCAAAAGCACAGGAAAAGAAAAAAAAAACTGGAAAAGAAAGGCCATGAACTTGGCAAGCAGAGCAAGAATTCCTGGTTTGAGCCCATGGAAACACAGCCCAGGGGAGGAGGCAGCCATGGAAGGTTCTTACAGTGCCAGGAAAGCAGGATGGGCAGAGAGAAACTGTGTTCATACAGACACAGAGTGGGGTCAAAATTTTAAGTGCTTGCTCCTGGTCTGCTCTCCTTGCTGTGGATTAGAATTTTCCTGAATAAAAAGTACAAGGTTTGGTCCACTGTGGTTAAGTCTGTGTGAGTGAAAATTCCCCAGCTCTCTGCCTGCTGGCACGTGAGTCCCTGAGCCTGGCTGTTCATGGACGAGTGAGATTTATACATAATTCACACCCCAGCAGTACACTTGGGCATCTGCACTTCAAACCTGGGTGAGTAGCTGCTTTATTAATGCCAGTTCTGACTCTTCCCTGAAGAAGCAGCTCCCTGCATATTGATCCCGTGGTGGAGTGGGATTCTCTGGTACTGGGATTGGGCATGTTGGGTGACCACCTGGCTGTCAGTAGTGCCTGTATCCCAGGGAGTCCTGAGCCAGTCCTGTAAAGTCATTCCAGAAAAAAAATTAGTTTTTCCCAGATCAGAATCACAGAGTGGTTTGAGTTGGAAGGGGCATTAAACCTCATCTTGTTCCACCTCCTGCCATGGGCAGGGACACCTTCCACTAGACCAGGTTGTTCAGAGCCCTGTCCAACCTGGCCTTGAACACTTCCAGGGATGGGGCAGCCGGGGTTAGGAGGAGGGAAAGGCAGGTATCTGCTGCCTGGCCGGGTGAGGGAGTCACTCTGGAAGAGGCGTTTTGGTTTTAAACAACGTGGTTGGGGATTACAGGATTAGAACTGCTTTAACTGTCAGGCAAAAATGACAGAAATAGGACAGGGTTAGGTGTGGGGTCAATCAAGAGCACGAGTGGTTTCAAATTAACCCTTAAATGCCCTTTCCAGACAGAGGCACAAGAGGCAGACAGCACGTGCCCCAGGATCACTCCAAGTGTTTGTCTCTGCTGCCCAACTGCACAGCCCTGCCAGTAACACCAGTAGCACCAGTGACACCAGTGCCCACCCACCCACACGTCCTCCCACCATACACCCAAGGAATCTCCAGCCCTGGACCACTGGGTCACCCCCCTGGCATGGCCCATCAGGCTCCTGCATCAGGCAGGATGGGCACAAAGGGCTGAGCACGACTCCTCAGCTGCTTCCCTTCTCAACACACAAACATCAACCACAGGTTCACACAACCCCTCCAAAAAGTCACATCCATGGCACAGAGGAGCATTCCAACAGACACACACAGAAAGAGAATCTCAGATCCACAGCTGGGAATAACAAATGAACATTGCAGAGCCAAGACGATGCTTTCCAGCAAGACTTTCAGTCCTACATCACTTTATACTTGTTCCAACTTTCAAGATGATCTTTGCAACTAGGGGGATGAAAATTTGTATTTCTAACAAAAGCCTGAGGTGGAGAGTGTCCACTGCATAACAAGTGGGGTTTGTGACTCTCATTGCAACTGGGATGGAAAGATTTACATCTGCAGCTCACAGACCAAGAATTACCTTGGTAATCACCTGAGTACACAGATGTATCAGATGTACCCATGGGTCATCCTGTGTGTCTCAGATTTTGCTACAGACATGAAGCAATTCACTTTTCAGCTCCTCAGACATGAAGCAATTCGCTTTTCAGCTCCTCAGACCAGCCAGACTCACCAAGCCACAGGTTTTAAATGCCTCATATTGGGTATCCACAAGTTCCAACTCCAAGGAGCAGCTTTACTGGCCTATGGCTCCATGTTCCTGCCTGTCTCCAAGGAGCAGCCCAGGGAGTTTCCTGCACACACAGGCACTCCAAGTGCAAATCCCACGTCGCTCCCCTACCTGAATGGCTTCTGTGATGATGGGTGGAGGCCAGTGTCAGTCGTCCCCACAGTGTGGTAAGGCAGAGAGTGAGCACGAAAACCCATTTGCTCAGGCTCTGTATGTCTCTCTCACTCATTCTACCGAAAAGAAGAAGAGATATGTGGAGGCAGAGGGGTGAGGAGGGCTGGGAGGTGCAGCCCCACTCATCAACACTGATGCACACAGCGGTGCAGCCACTGAACATGCAGGGACTGGGGTGTCCTGGCTGTGGGGACACAGCCCTGGGAGAGGAAGGGATTCACCCACCACCCTCAAGTGGGCTCCAATTTCATCAGCAGCCCAGGCCACTGCAGCAGGACAGAGAGAAACCCCACCAGCAATAGCACAGGTGAGTGATAGTTACCTTTTACTGGGGATTCACGCTCACATCTGCGCATCTGCCAACCTCAGGTGGGTCAGCTCTTGGCAAGGGGCAGACATCAGCGCATCTGAAAGGAGAAAGAAGGACATGGGCAGTGATACTTGCTGTCAGTGGGAGCCACCGTGTCCCTGGGAGTGGCTGGGGACACCTTGGGCTTGGCCAGCCCCACTTCAACAAACACACTCCTGGGTGGCCATCACACGCACCGAAATCTCTCAGGAGCCCAGCCCCTAACCCTGCTCACCCCTCTGAACCCATCCACTGCAGCAGAGCTGCTCCAGGTTTTGACTGCTGAAAGCACAAAACCAGGCCCTTTGTAGTAGGTTATTAACGCAGATGACAAACACTACACACAGACCCCGAGTGTGTGGGAAGAGCCAGAGTAAATCCGCAGCGAGCAGTTCCAGGCTCCGCCTTTTCTGTGCCTGGTTACACACCCACACTGCCCTCGTGTCACCGAGGTCCCTTGCAGGGACGCCCAAGGTTTGGCACTTGCAAACCACTTGCTGACAGACAGATGGATGGACTGATCACGCTGGATCTCCTGGGGTCAGCATCACTCAGGCATCTGAGAAATAGGGCAGCTGATGCCTGGTTGGATACACACAGCCCGCAGCAGCTCCAGAACCTGCAGCCCAGTGCTCTCCCCTCCCAGCACATCATTTTCTTCTGGGGCTGTTTCTCCTCTCAGCACAGCTGCCAAGTTCATGCAACCACACACTCACACTGCATCCATTACCTCTGGACACACCAATAACCTCCCTTGGCACCTCTGTGCACACCAGGGCACCCCCTCCTCCTTCCTGCCGGGAAGGAGCCGAGTTTTACATCATCTGGAGCCCTTAGGGAAAAATGTAAATCCCCAAAGAGTTGGTATTTTACTGTCGACTGCTCTAAATATGTTTTCTGCACTATTTACAGCCACAGCCCTGCAGGTGGGAACAGCTCTGGGGCTCCACAGGCAGAAGCACTTGACAGCGACGTCACCGCTCGGCGTCTGCCAAGTGATGTGGTGACCTCGTGGCCTTGGTTATCACCTGCTGGGGTCTAACCAGGTCCAGAGCAAACTGAGTCCCCTATAAAACTTTAGTTCATAACTCATAACATGAAGGGGATGATGCTCAGCCTGGGGAGAGCTGCCAGGACCAGCAGCCCCTGCCCTGTGCCAACCTCGCACCCACAGTCCCCTCCATGGGCAGCACAGGGTCCTAGCAGTACAGCAGACAAACCCACACCTCTGAGGGAAGAAATCTTCATTTTTGAACCATCTTCTAAATTTCTGTCCGCTCTGGACCATGAGACAGTGAAACAGTAGCTCTAATGAAGAGCCAGAACACAAAGCGCTGACATTTTTAATCAAAACAAAGTGATTCGAGGTGGTAAAAAGGGCATTTCTTGTTTTGAAGCGTTTCAAAATGAATTGTCCTGTTTTAAACTGACATTTCAAAATGAAAAATGCTTCATTCTAAATTGTTGATTTAAAGTGATATTTTCCACTTTGATTCTCCCATCTGGAAAAAAAAAATCTGAAAATGTCATCAAAAATGCTGACATTTGCCCAGAAAAAAAAAGGAAAGGTATTTTGACAAAAACACATATTTTATGCTAAAAAATAATTTAGAGGTAAGGAAATGCTCCTAATTAATGCTGTGGGATTGTTGGCTTGGCCAGGAGCAAACTGGAGAGTGACTGGGAGCATCTTGCTCACTGTCCTGGCTCCATCCCTGCCCACTGGGTGACAAGGGACTTATCCTGCTCCAGCCCCTCTGTTGCCAGAATGAACCCAGGATGGACCAATACGCAAGAAAACCTTGAGGTGATGTGATGAGACTGTGAGACTCCCTCAGGTAAACCCATATTTAGGTGATCTCTGGCGCTCCAGCAGAGTCTTCTCTGCATGAGGCTTCTCAGAGGGGGATCACACAACAGCCAGCACTGTTGGAGTTCCTTTGGAGACACAACAGCCCACTGTGTAAATATTGATGCCACTTTAAAGCGTGCACTATTTGCTCAATGACAAAGTAAACAGCTCTCCTGGAGCTGCTCAGCCCTCCATGTGAATCCAGAGGCAGCTCCGCTGCATCCAGCCGGGAGCAGGGCGTGTGCCCCCCCACCCTGTGGGCAGCCCCCTCAGCCACGCTGCACCAGGGAGGAGCTGTGCCCCAGCTGGGATGTGCACACAGCTGTCCTGCCCCACCCTGGGGCACATCTGGCAGCCCAGATGTGAGGGTTGCCAGCCAGCCTCTGCATTTCTTGTGGCAGCGGGTCCCCGACCAACACCCCACGTGCCTTTCAGCGGAGCAGCCGGGCTCACACCAGGAGACCCCTCTCTTCTGGCTGCTGCTCCAGCTCTGGCTGCCCCTTCATGCAGAGAGCACAGCCTTGAGCCCCACAGCCCACAGCAGAGCCCCTCTGGAGAGCCTGGCCCCAGCTGCTGCCCATGGGACCCTCCAGGCCACGTGAGGTCTCCAGGGGATATCCCTAAACCCCTCAGCTGGACAAAAACCAAGCGCCCCGCTGGCTGCTCCCATCCCACACAGGACAGGGACACGCTCCCAGAGCAAACTATATTTAGCTCGGAAAGGCTGAGCTGTTTGTTGTAGCCAAGGAAGCATAAATAAATCACATTATCAATAATGCAGCCTGCAGTGTCCACAGCACATTCCAAAGGGAAGCCGTCGTGCTGAGAGGAAGGAGCCGCTCCGGCGGCCGGGAGAGCACAGGGGGCTCAGGGGAGCACGAGGCTGAGAGGTGCCATCCCAGTGTTCCACCCTGGCACAGGCACTCAGGGCTCCCACTCATGCCCAAACTCCAGTCAGAAAACACATCTCCGCAGAAGCTGCTGTTTTGACAGTTGTCAACCCCCAGCGTCGTGAGATTCCAACTACAAATGTTTGGTCTGACTTGAAATTTTTCATCCTGGAGTGTCAGTTTGAAATAAAGAGTGGTGTTCTGGCACGTCAAAGCACTTAATTTTGATTGAAAGTATCAATATTCTCCATTCTGTTACATTCCATTTGGAATTCTGTGGGATTTTTCATTAAGATTTTTTAGATGCTTTTGCCTTTCAGGTCTGGGCTGGGACCCGAGGTATCTGCCAAGTGCCCAAATCTCTCAGAAGATCAAACTCATTTGTAACCAGGGTGGCAAGAGATGATATTTCCTTTGTGTGGGCCAATGTCCCTCCTTATGGGCACACGTGGGCACGGGCCACCACCCACACCGGAGACATATTGAGGTCTCCCAACACAGAGACATCCTGGGAGCAGCTCCATGCTGTCCTCCCAGACCCTGACCACTCCACCTGTCACAGCACCTCTGGACTTTTTGCTCTTCCTTCATTAAATCCACACGTGGAACTGCAGCCCTCCAGCCAGGACTGCTCCGTGCGCAGCTCGCTGGAGCACAGCCCGGCGCCCCATGGTGCTAATGAGGGACTCTGTCATGCCAAATTATGCTCCAAGTCCTGCCGGTCTGGAGCATTTTTTGCAAAGGTCCATGTGAGCTGGATAATTAGAGTTAGCAGAATTCCACCCAAAAAGAAGAAAGAGAGAGGTGGGGGAGGCTGCTGCATTGGCTGGGTTCTGTGCCGAGTGACACGAACCCTCCTTGCTGCAGCACCAACCCTGTCAACCTCTGTGCACCTCTGGCCCTACAGTCCTGCCAGTTTTCCGAGAGCTATTTCCATACTCCTGCTGTTTCAGCATTTCTTGGAACTTGGGCACCTTTGTTTGATGCTTTGACCCAACAGAGCACAACCTGAAGGTCAGCAGTGCCAGGCAGCTCCATACCCCGGCCACAGAGCAGAAAGAAAAACCTGGCCAGAGCCCACGGGCACAGAAATCCTCCCACACCACTGGGGATGTTATGCTGCCCATTGCAGAGGGTGATTTTATTTTAGTATTTCCCTGAAGCAAATGTCCCACTGGGCAGGACACGGGGATGGGCTGCACACCCAGCCTGGGACCACCCTAAGCATCCCTGTCCATAGCTGGAAAACCTCAGGACAGCAGTGGCTGATCCCTCCATGCAAAAGAAGGGCTGGACCTGCAGAGCTCTCTGCCTGCTCCGTGTCTGCAGGTGCTGCCCAAGGGAACGTGTCCTCCCCTCACCCCCAGGCACAGCTCCGTGGGCTGCACAACAGCCAAGGCAGCGGTGTGGAGAGGCTACTGGGTTCCCAGAGAAGCTGGTGCCTCCTTGGAAGATCCTGACAAGCAAGGAAACACCTGGGAAGGCACAGCACAGGCTCTGGTATGGCCAGCAGCCTGGCTCAATCCTTGCTCCCTCTGCAGCGCTGAGGATGCTCCGTTAGAGGCAGAGCTGGGAAGTTGGAGCTCCCGTGGTCACAGAGCTGGGGCAGCACTGAGGGAGCTGGATGGCCCCTTGGAGCACCACTGATGGGAGCTTCATGCAGCATCTCCCACACCCTGCCACGCTCTGAGCTGCCCAAAGGCTGTACTGCTCCTCCCCGAAAGGAAAACCCCACTGCAGGGGAGCCTGGCCCAGCCCCAGAGCTCCAGGTTGAGCCAAGTCGTTTTGCACACTTCATTTTAGCTCTTACTCAGGTCACACTGACAGCAGTCCAGCCCCACAGATGTGTTTGTGAGGGCAGCAGGAAGCATGTACCCTCTGGCCAGGCAAAGAGGTGTCAGGGGAGCAGAAAGAGAGGCAGAGGACTCCTTCCCCCAAATGTGCTCTCTCATCCTCTTCTCCACGCTGATTTATTTCCAGCTTCTTGCTCATTCCTCCAGCGTCTGCAGCATTTCCTTCCCAGCCAAGGTGAGCGGAAGAGTTTTTAATTCCACCCAAGCACGGGCCTGTTCCTGCTCCCTCGCTCAGTGGATCCCACCACGCCACTGCCATTGGCATCTTGAAGGTCAGCTCTGCTGACAGCCAGAACCTCTGCTTCATCCAGTGCCAGGATTGTTCCCCAGGAGTTACAGCATCTCACCTGTGCAGGCTCCTTGCTGGGGTGTGGGTGCCCCAGTGCAGATCAGCTCTCTCAGGGCAAGAGCACCCACACACTGAACAGCCCCCCAAGCCTCGCACTGCAGCAAAAGGGATGGCTGATGGGCAGGAGGAGGAGACTCCTGCTTCCCTGCCCGGCACCACGGCATGGACCAACTCCTGCCCCACTCCAGAATGGGACTGGCACAGCTCACACTCTCCTCTGGGCCACTGAGCCTCCACTCGTGGGTGAGGGGGTCACCTATCCTGTGCCCATCCTGTGCCCATCCTGTGCCCCTCGAGCCACCCCACGAGGCAGCAGAACCCCAGCGCCCCTTCCCCACTCCAGCCAGGCAATGGACTAGAGGAGCTATGGCAGAGAAGAAAGAAGCAGAGGAAGATGGAAGCCACCATCCCATCCTGTCCTGCCCGAGGCTTTGGTCACACAGGCAGCTTGCACCGAAGGCAGCAGCGGTTGGGATTCACGGCCCCTTCCAGGGAGAAGGAGCATCTTTGGCTGCAGAGCCTGGGGTCTCTCCAGCGGTGTTTTGCCTCTCAGAACGGCGAGCGGTTTCGCAGGGTGGGCAGAACCGTTTCACCGGGGCGAACAGTCCCCCTGGCCAGAGCCCACCCCCGCAGCCGGTGGTCGGACCGGGCCCCGCCGGGTCCGAGCCCCCTCCGCGGCAGATCCCCCGCCACAGGGCGGGCAGGGACCGGGGGCGCCGCTGCTGCCGGAGCCACCGCTAACGGGGCTCGGGGCTCAGGGCAGCGCCGGCCGCGAGAAACTCACCGCGGGGACCCTCCCGAGCCCCGCACGGGCTCCGGGGAGCCCCGGGAGGCGACACGGGACTGGGACACGCGGGGACCGGGCAGCGACGTGCGGCGGCCGGGCCGAGCCGGGAGCCCCGAACCGGCATCCTGGTGCCGCCGCTGCCCGCTGGCAACACCGACCCCTGCGGCTCCCCCGACCCCGACTCCCTCTCCGGGGTTCAGCGTCCCCTCGGAGCGGCACCGGGCCGGGGCGCGGGGCCCCGACGGCGTTCGGCAGCGCGGCGGGAGCCGCCCCGGGGGTCCCTTCGCGCTCCCCTTCCCCAAACTTTCCGCACGTACCTGCCGGTGCTGCCCTCGGTGCGGGCCGGGGTCGCCGCTGCCCAT